>NW_012150285.1:5447272-5458951 GCF_000956105.1 Propithecus coquereli
CTAACAGCAGTTCCTATTCCATGTCTGCTCTTAAATTGGGCCGGGTAACATTCCCTATGCCACCGAGAATCGCAGACCATCCGAGGGGGGGACGCATGAAGAGATCATCTAGGCCAAGCGTTGACCAACTTTTCTGTAAAGGACCAATGGTCAATATTTTGGGCTTTGCAGGCCATCTGGTCTCTGTCACAACTGCTCACCTCTGGCCTTGTGGCAGAAAGCAAAACAAGTGGGCGTGGCCGTGTTCCAGCAAAACTTTATTTACAGAAACAGACTACAGGCTGGGTTGGCCGCAGGCAGTAGTTTGCCAGCTCTGATCTAGTCCAGTTTCCTCACTTTAGCAATAAGGAAGAAGAGGCCAGGGAAGATCCGGAGTTTCCCAGAGCCACTAGACGGTCAGCAGCGAAGCCGGGCCCAACCCAGAAATGGAATCCAGACTCCAGCGTATTTCTGTCTCGTTTCCCAAAGCTTCTTCTTCCCTGGAGATGACATAAGTCTGAGTCAGAAAGTAGTATGGGAGGAAATCATTCTCAATTGCTTAATAAAAAGCACTCTGAAGAAGAAAAATGCTTAAAGGAAATTGTCTGATTATTTACATTCTTCTCAGTGCCATCGTTCTATTTCGGGATGGCGGCGAAGGGGTGAATACCGAAAGATTGTTGTGTCAGAGTCTCATTTTGACGGAGTTTTTCACTAGAGGGGAGTTGAACGAAGCTAGCAAGGTAGGCTTTCCAATTTGCCAAACCACCGTTGCTGGCCTCTGATCAGAAGTTCTAAACATGGGATTCGGGGGTTAATGGCTCCCTGAGGTTTCTGTGCTTTTCTTCCTCAGGGCAGGAAGCATAGTTTTCCTCAGACCTCCAGAGGGACTTGTGACCCACCCCCCACCAAAAAAAAGTTACAAGTTACAAGGTTCTGGATGGTGAATACTCCTGTTCCAGCCAGGCTTCCTGAAGAGAGAATGAAGAAGCTACAACAAAGTCCCTTTCCTCCCACGTGTCCTCAGGCACTGGCTCTGCGGAGCGCGGTTAGCCGACCACCAAAAGCCATCGGGAAGGAAGGGACAGTGGTCATGATTCTGTTGACAGACAGACACATGAACATAATCTGTGGGACGGTTCTGCAGAGGCCGGAAGCAGCGATGCGCCAAGTCAGTGGGCCGCGTGGCAGCTGCAGGTCATCGGCTGCGCAGAGCAGGACCTGCCAGTGCTGGGTACGCGCAAGGCCAAACTCAACTCCCAGAAGCTGGCGTGTGGGCTCGACGTCTGGCCGCGTGCTGGACCAAGCTGCCTCAGCCTCCCCTACCCCTACAAACAGGGAGAAATGCCGGATGAAATAGAATGAAAAAAACCAAGTTTGTTGTTGTTGTTGTAATACAAGTTGAATTCAAAAGAAAGGAATGGAAACTTCCATATAGCAGAAGCAAAAAGTAAAACTCAAATCAGAAGGGTCAGCTTGAGCTGACAGCACTGTGGCCGAGGGGACTAAAGGCTAGGCCTTTAATTCCCATCCTCAGATAAGGAGCGCGTCCACTAACCGGGAGGAATTAGAAGAGAGATCTCAGCCTAAAGCCAGAACTCTCGAAGGGCCCCTGGCCTCTGAGACGGGATCCAGAAACCTCCATCCGATACCCCAGTTAGGTATTAAGGAAGTTTTAAGGCTACTCAGGCTCTAGGTAGGAAGAAATGTCTACCACGAATAAAATTAAATCCAATTTTGCATTTCACGTGCAGGGCTGGGATCCAAAATTACACTACACACGTGGATTGGGAACGACTGGCCGAGGGAAAAATGGTCCAAACTGGAGAATTCTTGGTGTCCAGTGGGCACTGCCCAGAACCAAGGCAGATGCCTCAGCCCCCGGCACATGGACTCCAGAGAAAGCCACTGTCCTCCGAAGACGAGCTTCTCTGAGCGCTCAGACACAAACGCGCACGTGTCCCTGCACACATGTCACTGAAACACCGTGGGAGAAATAAGAACTGAAACTGAGTGAACGAGCTGTAAGAGACTGTAACATAAGAATTTCAAAAATATAAAATAAGATGTAGATACAATTAGGAAAGACTACGTTTAAAAAAAGATTTGAAAAAAAAGAACCAAATTAAAAATTATAGAAATGAGAACTATGGTGGTTGAAGTTAAAAACATGGCCAGGCGTGGTGGCTCACACCTGTAATCCCAGCACTCTGGGAGGTCAAGGCAGGAGGATGGCTTGAGGTCAGGGGTTCAAGACCAGCCTGAACAAGAGTGAGACCCTGTCTCTACAAAAAATGTAAAACTTAGCCAGGTGTGGTGGCATGTACCTGTAGTCCCAGCTACTCGGGAGGCTGAGGCAGGAGGATCGCTTGAGCCCAGGAGTTTGAGGTTGCTGTGAGCTGCGATGACACCACGGCACTCTAGCCCGGGCAACAGAGCAAGACCCTGTCTAAAACAAAAAATAAAAACTCCATGTTCCTGTAAAACAACATAGCTGAAAATTTTACTGACCTGGGACATAGATCCAAGGGAATCACTCAGAATACTACACAGAAAGTTAAAGGCGTGAATCCATTTTGACCAAGTCCCTGGAAGCCAAGGACAGCCTTAGCATGCCAGACTATGACAGCAACACCAACTCAGACCTAGCCACTGGCAGGCTGAGGTTCCCGCCAAACCTGGTCAGAATTACTTCAGGAGGCAGATGAACCTGAGCCTGAAAATTCAGGGCCTCAGGAACTCCTGGTGAAAAACCCTGGGGAAAAGGAGCTACGCCTACTTTACTGGCCCATCCTGTCCCCTAGACAGGCTGACTTGTCTTGAGGGCAGCTCCTCCTGTAAAGGAAGAGGAACAGGCCCCCCTTCCCTCCCAGTTTCTTAGGGGCCTGTGGCCCTCCCGCTGGGCAGAGCCCTGCTGTGCATTTCCCAGCTGTGGAGGAGTCTTCCTAAGAGGCTTCCATGAGCTAGGCCTTATCCCCAGGAGGAGAACATGCCACAAGGCCTATGTAGACCTCGCTGGGAACTGGCAGGGAAGACAGCTTCTTCTGCATAGGAGACTTAACAAAAGGATGAACAGTAGGATGCTAAATCTCAAGGTCACCTTGAACAGCCTCCCGCTCTGGAATCATCTTGCCAACAGTCTCTAGTCCCTGACCTCCTGCTGGCTAAATCTCTGCAAACTGGCTGCGGCCCCAGCTCTGCCTCACCCCCACTGGCTCCCACCTCAGATACGTGAACCACGTACCCAGTGGGTACCCATCTCGTGGCCCCCGCTTTGCTGCAGTCCCCACCCTGGCTTGGCCATACCCCAGGGACCACATTTTCACAGCCAAACAGGATCTTTCCAGAAGGCAAACCCTCCCGCCACCCTTTGCTATTGTTACTGGGAACCAGCTCCTTCTCCGAGAGCCTCCCCACACGTAGGAAAAGTAGGAGAGCGCTGGGGGAAGTGCGCTTGCCACAGGGGTCTGGGAACAACTTGATTGGGAGGCTGGAGATGAATTTTCACAGGCCCATTACTCAGAGAACCCCAGAGAGCTGTAGTTATTAGCGTTTTGCAGAGATTTAGGCAGCACTCACTAATGGCTAAAGAAAATAACACCATTAACACCAGCGTGGTGCAGCAGCAACTCCGCAGACAGGACTCCCATTGACTTCAGAGGGACCTGGCCACCAGGTGACGTTAAAATGCCCTCTGCCCCCTTTCTTTGTTCAACGTGCACCAGTTCCAAAGCTGAGTCAGCAGGGCGAACCAGTTCTGGGACAAAATGAGGACCTTCGTTATCTTAAATTACTTGTACCGTCTAACTCCCTGTATAAAGCATAATGTCTCTTAATAAAATAATCCTGATT
The DNA here is from genome assembly GCF_000956105.1 of Propithecus coquereli. Classification (NCBI taxonomy): domain Eukaryota; kingdom Metazoa; phylum Chordata; class Mammalia; order Primates; family Indriidae; genus Propithecus; species Propithecus coquereli. The sequence continues at coordinate 5,451,104 of NW_012150285.1, forward strand.
TCCATAAGTGTGCAGTACATCATCATAGTGATGATTTTATTAAAGCCACTGGAAGGTAGCCTCGGAGAATGTGAAAAGGTTGGCACAAAGGACGTCAATTTAGTAGGGGAAGCTGCGTCCAGTTTTCTACCAGAAACTAAAATCTTCACTCTGGATATCTCCACAGACCTCCTTATTAAATGACATCTCAAGGCTAAAGTTATAATGAACATATTCTTTATTATCATTCCAAATAAAAGCCCAAAGAAATTCCCCTAGAAAGGCCACTCGTAGCAAAGTATCATGAGAATAAAATCCTTCCAGTTCCGTTTCTGCCGCTGTGTTAAAGCCACAAGCAGCAAGATGACCTGTTTCGATTCTCTGCTCCCGTTTCCCATCAAGCAGACCTTACACATTTGAATTTGGCTTGCAGCTTTGATGTGTGCACATAACACGTTTTCTGAGGACTTTTAGTAGCAGTGCCGTCAGGGCCGGGAAGGGACAGAGTGCAAACCCCTGTGTGTCGAGGGCCTTCCAGGACAGGGTGGCAGCGATGACTTAGCGCTGCCTGGGCTTCACTCCCAGTCCTGCCATTTATCAGCTCTGTGACTGTGGCCATATCACTTAACCCTTCTGCGTCCTGAAGTGAAAATAATGCCAGGTCGTCTCCTAGAGTCGTTCTGAGGATGCAGGTTAATACCGGCAACGGACGTGCCTTGCGATGTGCTATCATTAGCTAAGTGACGCCGCCTTCATTTCCAGAGCGAGTGCACAATTCGCCGCACCCGAGAGAGGAATCCCTCCTAAATTCCACGTGCAAAGGAAATTCTTTCATGGCTGTGCAGCTGCTGAGGAAGACGCAGACCTTCCCAGGAATACCTGGACATTCTTAACTGAAAGAACGTATTTTTATTAAATCAGAACAGGGCCTAGGCGAACTAGGGATATAGTGGATCGAGTGGGGACAATTTAGACTGTCCTAAATGCAGGTTCTTTGGACAAATGGAGGAAGGATTAGCACCTCGCTCGTAGAGTTACTGGAGAATTCAGTAAAATAACCCACGTAAAAATAACCAGCGCAGTGCCCGACACCAGGCCAGTACTCAGTGTGAGTTACCCGTGCGTGTGCCTGGAGCCCTCGCTGTGAGCCTGTCCGAAGCCCAGCCTGATCCATCGAGAAGCTCATTTTCCCAGGAAAGGAATTCGGGGCTCAGAGCAACCAAATGAGAGCGGTATGGAATGTGCTAGAGCCAGGGCTAGACTCGGGGCTGTAGGGTTCCGCGGCCAGTGCTTCCCTCCAACATGTCTCTCTGTTTCTCACCTCTTGGCATTTTGAGAGCCGGAGGGTCGCCCTGTCCTGTTCATGAGACTTGACCAGCTCACAGTGCCAGGATTGTCACGGCACAGCCCCTCGGCCAGTGAGGTGGCCGTACCTCCCGTGCGCCCTCCGCTGATGCCACGCTGGGGGCTTGCGAATAAGGGATCACTGACAGGAAGAGCTTTTCCAAGATCCCACAGTGTGTCAGTCTCCAGATCCCCACCCTGAAAGTACTTCATGATTGGGGAAGAAAAATCAACTATTTCTCTGAAATGTGTCTCAACGCCCTCATCCGTGGGCAGCCACGCGTGTACACAGCACCCCGTGAAGCCTCACATGGCAGCCATTTTCTAGCACCATTGTTTCAGGTTTTAACTAGAGTTTTTTTCACCTTTCTCTCACTTGCTGCTAATCCATGGAATTCATTAGCTCCTACTCATTATGGCGAATGACTGCAGTGACCCGTGACACCGTGTTTCTCATTTAGGATTCCAAAAAGACCCTGATGAGCAAAGCGATCCGGCAACCTGGCTCTCTCGTTTTGCTAAACAAACGAACAAACAAATCAGGAGAAGAAGCAGGTAGGGCGTTCCCTAAAATCCCTGATATGTAACCTGCACTTGGATCTTGGGATTTCTAGGGCTAAAGTGCTGATGAGTTCAAGGTTCTGGCTCCATTTGCAGATGGATCAGTCCTGGACGCAGCTGAGCGACGCTGCGTTGTACTGTCCACGCTCGAGGGTTTTCTTATGCGTGTGATTCTACCAAAACCCTGCGAAGTACGTAGGACATTTTCCAGATAAGGAGACTGAGCCTTCAAGAGGTTAAGTGACTTGCTCCGTGGGTTTTCTGACTGCCACTCTCCGCAGTCACCACGCAGTGGAAAATGTAGCTGACCCGCGTCCAGGCGGTCCCCAGGGGAGTCGCTGTGAGAGTCCAGACCAATTATTAGAACACAGTAATTGAAAAGCTTGATAGTATTTAATTGCTTGGAAGCCATTCAACACAGTGTTTCCAAATACTAAAGGAGAATGCTGGAGACTGTCTTCCCAGATAACGATGCTACCTTAATTTTGGAGAGTGCTTTCATGTTTGCAAAGCACTTTCACAACTTTCCTGTTTCACCCTGGGCCCAATCTGGGATTGATGCAAAAGGTTTCATTTTCATCAGTGCAGTAACTTATTAGAAAGAAAAAAAAGTGATGTTGGAGATGAATAAAAGGGAGACAGGCAGGCCTGGCTTACACCACCTTCCTCCCTGCTTACCTGCATGCTACCTGCAGGCCAGGCATGCCCAGGGGGCCTTGTGCCACCAGCAGAGTTCTCCCTGCCTTTTAGGCACGGTGCACTTGGCTTTCTTGCTAATGAGCTTTCCGACCTCAGGGGGATCTGTCTTTTACTGCCTGCAAAGGTGTTTTACTGACTTGAGCTCATGTCCACAGGGGCTCGTTTGAACACTTGCTCATGGGGGCGCCGCTGGGGAGAGTGAGGGGCCAAAGAGAGCATTGCAGGCCTGGAGGGGGCTTAAGGAGGTGTGAAGCAAGGAACCCTCCCTTAGCCGTGGCGTTAAACAGCCCTCAGGTGGAAATCCAACCAATTTTTTTTCCTTAAAAAAATCTCTAGCTAAGGAGATGCCCCAGTGGGTCTCGTAGCTCGCTCTTCCTTGGGTGGATTTGGCTGCAAATGGTGCTAAGCCCTCCGCACCATGAGACTGGAAGAAAGAAGAGGGAAGAGACGAGGTGGGAGCCGGAGCAGACCCTGCCGGAATGTGAGAAGGGGGCAGTCAGCAGCGCAGGTTACAGTTTCCACGGAGCACAGAAACTCCGTGCAGCCCCTGCGGGAATGAGCATTTTGCTCTGGGTTAGCGAGCGGCATTCTGGCTGTTCCCTCTGCTTCTGCCCTGGGCCTTCTCCAGGCTGGCTGCACGCAGCAGCCACGGTGGTCCTTTTGGAACAGCTCTGGTCACTGCTTCGCTCCACGTTGATGGCTTTGATGGCCCCCAGCTCACTCAATGAAAGACCAAGTCCCTTCCGGGCTCTGCAGCCTTCACCCTCCCCTGTCCCCCTGTCCCCGGCCCCTTATCTCGGGCCACCCTCCTCCCCAGCCAGCCTTGCTGCCCCCGAGGGCTTCTGCACTAGGGGTACCCTGCTGAGAGTGTTCCTCCCCCAGGGACCCTCAGGTCTCACCCCTGTCCTTCTTGCTGCAAACTGCCCTCCCGCCGTCCCAGCCTCCCACACCTTTGCCTGTTTCTTCCACAGCGCTGTTCATTTTCCAACCCACGCATGTACTCATTTGTTCTGTTCATTGTCTTCCTTCCCCCGCCCCAGAATGGGAGCTCCCCAGGGGCAGGGACTTCTTCATCTTGCTCACAGACGAGTCCTCAGTGCCAGGTAGCACCTGGCACGTGGCTAGTGTCCAGTTAGCGTTGGTTGAGTAAATGCATGACTCAGACATATTTGCTGCAGCAGGCTGGGTGCAGAAGTGACAGTCCTCAGTCCCAGACTGTGACTGCTCCAAGATTCCCAGTATCCCCTTCACGTGGGAGCAAGACTTAGCTGGGAACCACAGATGCCCGCATCAGCGTCCAGGCTTCTGGGAGAGGAGCTGGAAATGGTACCCCGGGGATCTGGCTCCAGCCAAGCTGGCTGAAGGTTGTTCCAGCAAATCTGAGGCAGAACCCCTCCTACAGGCTGCAGGCTGGGGCGGGGGCTGCAGGACAGGAGGCAGACAGAGCTCGGCGTGGGGGCAGCAAGGCTCACTCTAATCCCCGCACAGCCCAGGGTAGGGGACCGCAAGTCTTGCCCATCGTGATCAGGACTGGCCGCAACATTCAGCAGGATTGTTCCACTGTAAGGTCTTCAGGGCTAGCTAGGAAAAGCTTGGGGCCAGAACCTGCTATATAATCTGCAGGGCCCAGTGCAAAATGAAATATGGGCCCCTTGTTTAGAAATTAAGAGTTTCAAGATAGTGAGAGCATTAAACCAGTGCAGGGCCCTTCAGAGCCCCGTGTGACCACACAGATCACGCACCCACAAAGCTGACCTGACCAGGACTGACCACACCGATGGCATTTTACAGATATTCCTACCAGAAAATTCCTGTAACAAATACAGATCACTTAGGCCCAAGATGTGTAGCATAAGGAAGCAAGGAAAGAAGCCCCAGGGTGCAGTGCGAGACCACCTCAGAGAAAACCTAAACACGCCAAGAGCTGTATCCCTCAGCTAGCAGAAGGATCTGATGTCACATTGCAGGATAGGGGGAGGGGAGCTGGGGAAGAATGGTGACATCAAACACGGAAGATGTCATCTGGGGCCAGTCTGGGTGTGTCCATGGGAAATGAGCAGTCATGGCTCAGGCACATTCTCCATTCGGAAAGGAGGTTCCCAGCCCGAGCGACATCGCGAGACCCCGTCCCTACGAAAAACAGAAAAATTAGCCGGGCGTCATAGCAAGCACCTGCAGTCCCAGCTACTTGGGAGACTGAGGCAGGAGGATTGCTTGAGCCCAGGATTTGGAGGCTGCAGTGAGCTATGATGATACCACGGCACTCTAGCCTGGGTGACAGGGCGAGACCCTGTCTCAAAAGAAAAAGAAAAGAACAGAAGGTGGTCAGGGATCGGCAAGAGGTGAGTAGAGACGAGGGAGCAGGAAAGTGCAGTGGAAGAAACAGAGCAGGGCTGAGTCACAGGGCGTGGCCTGCTGCACTGGGAAGCCCAAGGCCTTTCCCAGGAGTGGGCTGAGGAAGGGCATATTGTTACTTTGCTAACGGTGTCCATGGATATTACCAGATGCTGAGACACGTGCTGCAGGGGGGCACTTTACAGTTTAGAGAGTGCTTTCACATACATAATGATGTCAGCTGATCCCCTCAATGACCCTAAGAGATGAGCAGAGTATCGTGGTACCTAGACAGGTGGACTGACTGACCCAAGGTTGGCAGACTCGGTAAGGGCTAGAGAAGGTTCTGGAACTCAGTTCATCTTGGCTTTGAGTCCAGCACCTTCTCTTCTTGTCTGTGATGCTCCTGTCACTGGTGGCTTCCATCAGCCCAGGGCTCATACCCAAGACTGGCAAACGCAGGCCAGGGCATCTCCAACACATGGCAACAGGTTTATCAACTGCATCTGACATTGCAGTATCCCGCCAACCCAGCGAAAGGGCTATGTGGGCTACTGGGGTGCAGAGTACCACCCCACCTTCCAGAAAAGGTGGACTTTCAGAGGGATTGGACGTGCCCTCCATGCAAACACTACAGGAGGTGCTTTGGGGGGTCATCTGATAAATGTGACAGATTAAGTCAGGACGAATAGGGAGACGTGATCCTGAGCGACCTTGTATTTGGAAACAGCCTGTTAACCTTTCATCAGAAGGATTCCTTCAAAGCATTGGTGGTTTACGGCACTAAAATGTGTGCAGATGATTTGCCAAGTTGTGCTGTTATGCACAGCTAACTGCTTTGCAAAAACGGGGACCTGCAGAGGCACAGTCAGTGGGTTCGAGTTAAATACTTCAATCATCAACATTTTCTCTAAAAATTAACAAGTGCAATTAGCCCGTATTAGTGAAATAATCTCCTGAGGAGTTCGTGTTGTTTTTCTTTTTTAAACCGAAGCTCTATTTGAGTCATACAAAGAGAAAACGCATCTTAAAATCATTTCCATTTTAGCACAGGCACATGTTAAAAACAGCTGAACTTATTTATCCTTCTTCAAATTCTGCAAAATTCGCTCCCAGGTTTACTTACTATGCCAAGTTTCAGAGCTGAGCAAATTTTTATGGTCTAGTTATAAACCCTAGAAAAACAAGGTTTATAGGAAATGTTGACACAGCCTTGACTAAAGTGGTGCTAGCTGACACCTCTATACTTTCAATTTGGGGATTTCTACTGGGAAAATATAAACGCTAATTCAGCACAGGAAGCCAACTATAATAAAAATGTTGTAGTCTTCCTGTTCACCCCATGAAGTTCTGCTTCAAAAGACGCCAGCACGACATGGAGGTGCGTTAGAATCAGAATGCGCAGTACTAAAGCACCTGCAAACCGCCCAGCCTCCTGGTCACCTGTAAACTTTGCCTGGGCATGTGTGACCTCACCGTGAGTCACAGCTGCCCACAGCAATGCCGTCGCAGAGACGGCAGAAGATTTCAGGTCTTTACGCAAAAGTGACCACTGTCCTCCTGCTGCACTCCTCCAAAGCTACCCTAAATAGAAACACAGCTGATTTTTCATGGGCCGGTAAAGCAAACCACTAAGACGCAGAGACTCTACAAAGATGAAAGCTGGAGCAAAGGCGGGACAGGGAAGGTTGACTTTGAATGCGGCAGGCTCGCGGTGGCCGGCAGCAGCGCCGCGGGCCCAGGTGTAAGGGCACGCAGAAACGCCGGGACCAGGAGCCAACGACAGTGCTGGTTTCCCCAATCCCTCTAAATAGCCCAGATGAGAAGCACATGTGCTCTGTATTTAGGCTTTGATTTTTTTTTTTCCCTTCTGAAACAGAAGGAGGTGGGGGAAGGAGTAGGCTTTGATTCAGGTCCAGAGATAAAGACTGACACACACAAATGAACCATAATAGGGGCAAAGTGAGTTAAGCTGAAGTAAATGTTTTAGAATCCTCCGCGAGATAGACTAAACAGCACTGGCCTGGGCGTCAGGAGACACAGCCGTCTGTCTGTCCAGGCCGGCCCACTTAGGAACTGCGACTCCAGGCGTCTGCCCAGCCCCCCAGTGTCCTGCCCCTATTTTGTCATCTGCAAACTGGAAGGCAGCCTCTATTACCACACGGTGGGGAAGGGTGAGTAGAGTCACGTCCTTGGACGTGGTTTGTGACGTGTAACCCGCAAGATGAATGCGGGTATCACGTCACAGGGACTGTATTTCTACCCTGGAGAACTATGTTCAGAAAAGGGAAATATTTGCAATTGAGGGACAAGTCCATCAGGATAACAGAATTTCCAAAAAAAAGCCTCCCTAGCATTGCTTTCAGTTCATCCTAAAACTGATTTGGGGGGAAATTCACTGCTGACAGCTTCGCTCTTGTGTTGTCTAACAGTCTACTAAAAAGGCCATCCGGGTTATGCCCAACTGCCATCGTGCACGTCTAGCCTTCACCAACTCCCAGGGGGCCACTAAGTTACACATCTTCATGAGCAGGAAGTATTTCAGCTGATCATCGTTTCCTCCCCGGTTTCTAAGCCTGTTGGCAGCGCCCTCCCAGAGTGTTTTCCAAAGCTTTCACGAGACGTCCTCACGACATTGGCAAAAACGTACTTTAATGCTTAACTTCTGCAGGCCCGGGCTTTTTCAGATTGAAGAGGAGACAGTGAGTTTCTAGGTGTACTTGTCAAGACTAAACGATTGTGCATTTCCTCTGAATTGGGAATAGCGTCATGACGTGCGGCGGGGGAGCTTGGCCATGTTCTTGCTTTTCCTCTTCCAGAAGCCGGGCCTCGCGGCAGCTGGGAAACATCATGCAGGGCCGTGCTGGAAAACTTGGGGAAATGAAAAGAACAACATTCTAGATGTCGGCAATCATTCGGATGGTCTTACCT
>NW_012150285.1:5460201-5541431 GCF_000956105.1 Propithecus coquereli
GTTGAGAACCATGGCTGGGTGGAAGTTGGAAATAAACCAAAAGCTGAGTTTCGCAGCCTTACGCTTTATCTAAACCCCTCTTTCATACAGCTCGACTGCGAAGAAAGAGCTGCAGGCGCTGAGGCGTATCAGACAGACACGAGATGATGGGGACGACATAATAAAATGACTCCTGACAGTGCCGCAGCTCCCGGGGGCCCTGCCCCTGACACAGCACTTGCACGTCCATGATGTCGTTTCATCCCCCAGCCCTGTTCTCGCTTAGTGCCGTGAAGCAGGCATCGCCCCATGTACAGACAGGACAGAGCGCCACATCCTGCTAAATTCTCTAACACGGCGAATGGGTGGGCTCACCCCTGTTTCACGCTCCTTCCCCAGATGCGATTTCCTATGCCCGACAGCGGAGCTGCAGCCAGGGCCAGGAGACGGGATGCTGCTTCCCTGAGATTTTATGCTCATGCAGCGGACGAGCGGGAACTTGGCAAACACTTAGCTCTCAAGTTGACTGCAAATGGAGAGAGAGAACGTCTGTGTTTTGGGTTCAAACCTAAAGAGTCGGCTTACCACCCAGCGTGTACAATGGATGTTTGACTTTACATTTTGCACGAGTCTTTTTCTTAAGTCAAGGATTCAATAGAGAAGAGATATTGAGGAGACAGTGATACAGTAGGTGACAGTGAGTGGCAGCCCCCCTGCAGGCCTCTTGGGACAAGCAGCCGTGGGGGACCCTTTGCCTAACAGCTTCTCTTACATCATAGGAAGCAAATGGCTCCCAGGTTAAGGCTGGAGGAAGAGGCTGAGAAATCTTCCAGTCGTGTTTGGATTTGTTTCCCTGCTGCCTGAGTAAGCTTTCGGCAGCCTTGGTCTTAGGATTTGATGGTTCTGGTGGAAAGAAATAATGGTCACAGAACTGGGGGCTGATGGACAGTAGAGCTGAAAGTTTCCGTTTTCTGGGGAAGATTTTGTTGGAGATAGACTTAAAGGTAAAGATACTACAAAGCATGGTGCTAGAAGCTATGCTTTGCTGACAAAGTTAACCTAACTAATAAAGTTCCTTCACATTTTATGTTAACATTTAAAAAAAACCGAACTTCCTAGATGAGATTATTTTTCAAAAGTGTGTGATCTTATGATAGCTACCATGTGGCCAAAGTACAGTGTTAAAACGTGATGAATTGATCTCCTCTCAGAGACTAATATTTCAGAGATCAATAAAACTGATTATAATTTGTGGGTTATTCCATCACACAAAAATATATTTACAAAAGGTCTAACTCAGGGTTTTATAACTTGGTAAGCTGATCATTCATTTGATCATACTTTATCTTTTGCATACATGAGTTTCAAAGATTGATGGCCATGTTTAAATCGCATCTGGTTTTCCAATAGCCTACCAAGAAACATATTTTTGACAGTAATAAAACAATATTTTACACGAAGTTGAATATATGGAACATAACTGACGTTCTAAACCAGACCTACTCTCCGGGACGGGAACGGCAAGTAGGTTTCGCCCGAGCACCGTTCAACCGGCAGCTCCCTGAAGGGTTTGGTGGAGAAAGTTGTTCTGGACTCAGCAAAAGGAGGGGCCAAGGCTGGTTAGCGATGCCTGTCGCAGGAGAAAGATGAAGTCTGGAGGCGCGTGCACCGCTTGTTCGCACCGTAGCGACGGAAGGAAAGAGAATGCACCTTTCTCCAGGAGCACAGACCGTGGACACGTGTGGAAAATTCCTCTGATGGGTCGTTGTTGCCAGAGCAAAGACCGATCATTTCAAGTAGTTACAGATTTAAGAGTATTACTTAAAATGTTTAATGCATATCTTGGTGTCGAAAAGTGTAAGGATTATCCATTTTTCTCAACACGCTTACAGTGTTATTTGAAATTCTGGACTTGAGTCTGTCATTGCTACCGTAGTGAATGTCAGTCAGGATCTCCCAGTTATATAAACCGCTCCGAATAAGGCTTTTCCTTGAGTTCCGTCAGCACTCGGGCGCACCGCAGCCCGGGTCATTTCCATTAACGCAGTTTTCATTGCACTCAAAGCAAATGCCATCATTTACACCAGTGATTATGGTGCCCAAGGGGAAGTCGTAAATCCTGTCATATTTCTAAGTTTCATCTTAGAGAATTAGTGAGGATACAAGTATAGCAAAGTCATTTGTTTCCTGTTAAAAATAATATAAATGGGAAAGCAAAATGGTGGCTATCCCTCTGGAGAAACCGTGAGCTTAAGATGATTAATGTTGCAAAGAAATAACTTTCCTATTGAATAAATACCCTTTTCACCAGAGTGAGTTCTATTAAATTGCAAAATTTAATTTCACATGGAAGAAAACATTCCTCAATTATGTTGTAAATAATGACAAATTTAAACACACATCTTTAGCATGTTTGTTACCGAGGATCTATCCTTGTAGATCATTTTCAGTGTGTGCTTCCTAGTTGCAGACTATTCCTCTTACTTTCACATGGATGACCCTTTATTGTCTATTGATTGGGTCCTGGAAGACATGGGTTGACCAGGAAGGGTTTTGGTTCTGGTTATTTTATACAACCGGGCAAGTAGAATAATCATGAACTGAGCTCTTCAAGAATTTGTTATTTGTTCGTAGGACCCTACTTCTCTCTCAGCTAACAAACCCATTCCCTGGGACCCTCGGCAAAGTCATGGTCCCATATTTCCAACTGCCATCCAAACACAGCATCGTCGCCTTGCCACCTCCTCCGAACCAACACGAGCCCAACTGGAAGGGTATCCTCGCTCTCTGCAGGGATTCCATGTGCAGGCTGCTGTTTGTTGTTGTCTTTCTGCTTTTGCTTTGAATTGTGAAAGTAGCTACTCGCGTTACAGGAGGAAGCAGGACATGGTTTTTCTGAATTCTTACATTGCCCATGGGAAGGGGCACATTATCTTCTCTGCTCTCTGATATCATTAGTCTTTGGTGACCTCTGGGGACACCAGCCAAGGGCCATGTGGGAGGTGAGGAGTTCCTCTTTTGGGGTTTTTGTTTTAAAGATGGTTGTGTTCACCAAAGTGGAAAATTTCCCCAAACTTATGTATATTCAGGACCTCTGGGAGAACAGCTGTGGAGGGTGATTTGACTTCATTCGACCCCAGTGGCCAGCACAGCAGACACCCCCACCCACGTCCCCGCCAGAAGACAGCCTTCCTTATCTGTAGACGTTCTGCGCTGAAAGAGCAGAAAGTGATCATCTGCCCTCACGTCAGCAGTTGGCAGAACCTTCTTTTAGAGCCTGTGACAGGACCCATTCGCTCGTGTCACCAGCAATGTGGCCCAGTGGAAAGATTTCACCTCCCAGACGGCCTTGCAGGTGAGGAGGGCAAGAAGGCGTTGGCATGTAAGCCTCTGCTGTTGGGTGGAACTTTTGATATTTGACTATTTCTGGCCCACCTCAAGAAAGGGAGTTCTCCTTTCACCCCCTGTCAGCAGGGCGCTGAGCCGTTAGAAGTAGCCCTGCCAATGTAGGGCTCGCCTTTCTACGGAGTGGTTCGATAAATGCTATTAGGACGCAGAGGGGAAAATCTTTTCATGTTAATACACCAGCATGTAAAATAAAAATGGAAAGATGCCTCTTAGGATCTTACTAATTTAAATCTAATTATAAACACATTGCCTTGAAAAAATTTAGGTATGATTAATCTAAGTGGGAAGGTCGCATTTCATCATTATGTATGTCAACAAAGACAGATTTGTTATTTTAATGAAAAATGTTAAGCACCTAATAGTTAATAGCAATAGTACCAGGGATAAAATCATGAGCAAGAGTCCCACTCCTTCTAGAGTTGACAATCCAATGGGGAAAACATAAAACAAGCAATCAGGGTGGAAATGTACAGCTGCACAGGCTGTGCACTGCCAAACTTCAGGGACATTATTCACATAGACTATGGTATAAATAATCGCCCCCACCCACAGGCCATGGCCCTCCAAGCAAGTTTTGAAAGTGTGCTAAGCGAATAGTGATAGGAGTTGTACTGTGCCATGGGCCTGGCCTAGGAGGTGAATTGTTGGAGTAAAGGGCATCACAGCTGGGCCTATGTAGCCTATCCTAGCCAAGAAGAGAGACTGCATATACAAGGTCACAGCTGGGCCTAGGCATCCTATCCTAGTCAAGAAGAGAAACTGCATATACAAGGCCAAGGGATTCTGAGGCTGAGCTAACCATGGAATGAATATGAGGCTCGTGTTGGCAGCTGAGACTCGCTGGGAGGCTCATTTTTCTCTTTACAAACCCAGGTCAGCTGCACCCAAACTTCATGGATTCCAAACTGTTTTCTAAGTAGGTCTCGGCAACATTTTCTCACGTAGTACGGTTGATTCAAAAGCTGAGGCTAAACGTAACTCTCAGGGAAGATTCCCTGTCTTCAGACAGACGGTTCAGAACGATGGGCTCCCTGTTCCTGCCACCTGTTCGACTTCGCCAAATGTCAAGCATTTTGACTCACACAAACTCAATCAATCTGACTGTGACACTCCTCTGCTTAAAGTCTTTTGACACGATGCTTTTTGGATTGAAAAATAAAAAAGCCCAAAAGACACTTTTTGGGATAACGTTCAAATTCCTTACATGCCTTACAAGGAATAATAATCTTCCAGAGGACAGGGGTGACTTCTAAGTTGCCTCTTAGTGCACTGGCTTGGGCAGAGTGGCATTGTAGGCTGAATGGGTGGCCGGATAGTCAGTCGATCCTGCCCTGCCCACGGTTTCCCCTTCAGTCTACTCGAATAAGAGGTAATTGTCTTCCAGGAAGGACAAGTTTTCACAGATTGTCACCCTTCCCACTGCCAGCTGACTATTAATATTAAAGTTTTGGTCCCTGGCATTCTGAAATGATGGTACTCCAGGTGTACCAATAGTCAAGGTATATCATTTAAAAATCCCTGCAACTTGACACCAAAAATTTGGTTTATTACCCTAAAGAAAAAAAGTCACAAAGTGTGAAAAAATGTACACACAGGAAGATTTGCCATAGTCTTGTTTATAATTGTGAAAAATTGGAATGACCCAAATGTCCATTAATAGAGGGCTGGGCACATAAATTACGAAATATAACACACAGTGGAATGGGGAGCAGCCTCCCGCATTGCGTCAAACCTGAGACACCTTTCATTTTTAAGATGCATCATGATTTCATGATACTAAGAAAGAAAAAGACATTCTATCAATTAAATGCCACAAGCTTTCTTGTTACCTAGAATTTTTATTTTGTACTTAGTAGCTCTTTTAGACTTAGACATATTTTTATTATATATCATGCTTGTGCATACATGAAAGAAAAATATAAGCATAATACATTGGTTAATATATTCCTGAAACTTCACATTTAGAGTCCAACTCTTCTGAATGCTCATTAACTCAGAGTTGTCAATGTCCATGTGTTTTTACATAGTATTGTTCTCCACACCGTCAAGAGTATTCGGACACTGACTTTCTTAAGAATACATAAAAGAGAGAAAGCCACTGGGCTTCTCAGCTGGCTCTGCAGTTACGTAGCATTGGCCAACTTTGGACTCCTGCTTTGGGATATTGATAAACCACTTCAGAGTTGCTTCCAATGAACCATCTTCCACACTCCTCCCTCAATAGGTTTGTCCCTAAGGGTTAAAAGAAAACTCATTTCTTGCTTGTGGATTTTCTCCTAAGCCATTAACACCCATCCTGAACGTTTTGATGTTTTTGTGAGTGTGCCTGCAACAGCTGCTGCCTGCCCAGACACCACCAAGTGGATTTTAAGACGCAGCTCAATGTTTAAAAACAAATCGTTTGAATCGAAGAAATATTTTATATGTCCAGAACATGTTGAGAAGTGCTAAAAAGCAAGTTTCAGAATGGTATGTAAATATATGTATGTAGTATGTATCGAAAGTATGTGCTGACGTCTATCTGTATCACTATGAAAGGTATAAACATGCCCCCGGGAATGTTCATCCAAATATTGTCCATAATCATCTCTAGGTAGTGAAATTTGCGATAATTTTACCTTCTTTTTTGTATTTTTCTGTCTATTGACCACTTTTTATTTCACAGTAAAGACGTAGCATGTTTTCAAAAGTAAGAAACTTTTTTTTAAATAAGAGAGAGACAGTATTTATGGAAAATTGCCCAAAACATATGTATTCCCCTTATATCTATATAAGCCTATGCCCTGTGGACATATTTAGGAGGTCTGTAAAGCCCTAAAATTATACCCATACTTTTAACTCCCCATCGCACTTAGCATGAAATCTGAACTCGTCTTCAGGACCCGCAGGATGTCACCCTGGCGCACGCACCCGCAGCCCTGGAACCCGCCCCGCTCTTCTCCGCGGCGACCCGCGTGCGTCTGACGATGAGGCGTCAGCTCCATGAACGAGGCCTCCCCCGAGTCCGGCCTAAGCTTCCTCCGCTCTCTCCATCATGGAACCCTGTTTTGTTTCCCTCGGAGCAGGGGTCCCCGACCTATGGTGAGCTGTACAATTATTTCATTATACATTACAGTGCAATAACCATAGAAATAAAGTGCACAATAAATGTGATGCGCTTGAATCACCCCAGAACCATCCTTCCTCCCTGGTCCGAGGAAAAATTGTCTCCCATGAAACGGCCCCTGGTGCCAAAAAGGTGGCGCCGCGGCCTTGGAGCGCTCGGTCACCGCCTGGGCCGTGTCAGCACCGCCCCGGTCCCTGCGGTCCTCGGCCCGCAGCGGTTGGTTGGCTCCTGGGGGCTGCAGATGCCGGACCAGGATGAAATGCAGGAGAGTTACCGCGAGAAGCGCTCCTGAAGGACGAGGGGAGCAGGCGACAGGGAGAACCTTCGGGCCTCGATGCGGCCGGACCCCAGGAGGGGACAGGGCAAGGAGGAAGGTCAGACCGGGAGGATCTGGGAGCTCAGATCTGAGATCGGTTCGTCCTCAGGCTGAAGCTGCCCATCCCAGGACTCCAGCATCCTGCGGGGATAATCTGCACCGTCCCCTCCGCTGCGTTCGGCGATTGTGCGACCAGTGGCGGCTCGGGCGGTGGCCTCGTGCGAGGATGGAGGTGGGTCCCCGAGCGGGGCCCCGCGGCAAGAGGTCTGCGCCGCAGATTCATGGCTGCCACAGCCTGGGACTGAGCGAGATCGTTTCACGACTGTTTTAAAAAATAAATGAATAGATTGGTCCACACCGTAAAAGAAGTTAAGAACCGCTGCTCTAAAATTTTCCCCGGGGCAAGTTAATACGCTCATACCGACATACGTTTCCAACTTTTCTTTTGGTGCTCTCTGTTGCATACATGCATCTTGGTTAATATTCTAAACCTGCACCATAATGACGGTTGGAGGGATAAGACTAAACCTTAGAGATTAATCCAGGTATAGACTTTAATATATAATTTTTATTACCATCGAGGTTTTTTTTTTTTTTACCAAATTGAGTGATAGTATTTTGACTTCAGCCTCCTTGACTATGGATACAAGAAATATAAGATCGCCATAAAACTCTTTGCCTTTTTTAGTTTAAAAGAGCCATTGAGCCACTTACTGTATTACTCAGTGCCTTCTTCATGAAGAGTCATGAGAAAAAAATTATCTCTAGTCTCTGTTCCAGGAAGAGTTATCCTGTATCTGGGCAATTAAGTTGTAATTGACAATGTGACAGTGTTTTCTTTTCTTTTTTGAAAGCTTAGAACCTATTTTGTGGCCCATTTTTGGCAAATACATAGGAACTCCTACAAATATCTCTGTGTATTCTTTCAAAAGTATTGATTTTAGACCAACCTTACTCGTACGTTAATCTTATTTTTCCTATGCTAATTCTTTTGCCCCAAGTTCACGACGTACTTGTTTATACTTTCTCTTCTTGTAGTGCGTATATCTCAATAGGCCACCTTATATGCTTTGAAATACGGTGGAGTATAAATGGAGTGGTGGTTTTGCTGTTTAAAGCCAAGCATGGTGATGCGGAGCCAGGACTGAGCCCCAGCTTTCAGCCCCACGTCCCTCCCCAGCCCTGCTCTGCTGCTCAGTGGTTTTTTTTGTTTGTTTTGTTTTGTTTTTGATCCTTACCACCTTTTATTACAAAGACTTGCATAGGGGTTTTGCCTGGGCAATAGCAGAGCGTTTGGTGGAGCCCTGCTAACTTAGCCAAGTCACAAAGTAAAATCAATAATAATTACTCAGTTTCATGTTGGGCTGAACCCTCTCCCCTGTTCTACATCCAACATTCTCCATTGCTAATTGTGGGAAACTTTCATTTTCCACTCTATTCATTTCTAAATTGCTTGTAATTTTTACGGATATAGTCTCCTTATCACCAGGGAGTGAAAAGGAGTAAAGATATATCAAAGTCGATACCTGGGTTAATCTCTAAGAGATTTTAGTCTTATCCCTCCAACCATCACTGTAGTGGAGGTTTAGAATATTAACCAAGATGCGTGTATGCAGCAGAGAGCACCAAAAGAAAAGTTCAATATTTATTTCAGTTTGGAGCTGAGAGTGGAAGATCATGTTATAGCCAAAATAGTCCCCCACTCTGATGTCCTCTATCATTAATCCATAAGGTAAACCACATCAGAAAGAATACCAAAAAAGCAAGAACGTCCATATCAAAACCAGAATGAGTTTCATTACTAAACAGCTGAATCTGTTTATTACTGGACAGTAAATGCTAAATGTGTTTCACCACTGCACCATTAAGGGAGAATTCAGAGGGTAAGTGTGCGGACCCTTCGAGATTCACAGGAAATCAAAAGAAGGAGCAGACATCTTATTTAGAATGATTGATGGCCCCTGCTGAGACGACGGGGTGTGAAAAACATATGCCACCTGGTTTCATGGGCTTGGGCTGCCAGATGGTGCCTGACCCACCCACCCCCGGACCGCCCCCACTCCCACCGCACCAATCCCTGCCGCATCCCAGAGCGCCCCCGTCCCTGCAGTCGGTTCCCCCCCAGGGCTGGGGCTGGGGGGTGGTGATGTTTGAGGCTCAGACATGAGGTACAGATGTCCGCTTTGCATATTATTGGGTAAAATAAAAATCTTAAATTAGAATGAGTTGTTTTCTTAGGAGGCATGTTGATGCTGACAGCATCTAAATGTCACGTAGCTGTCTCCCTAATAGAAGCTCTGCTATCTATCTCCATTGCCAAGACAGTGCCTGGAACACCGTAGTTATATAATAAATGTTTGCTGTAGGAATGTATAAATAAATAAGTGACTATGTGATCAAGTCACATAATAACCCAGCAAAAAAGGAAATGAGGTGAACTTGGCACAATCCGGTCTCTGTGAACCCAGGCGTTCTGCCCAGGTCTACACGTCGTCTACGTGCGAGGCTGTTGTGAAATTTGCCGGAGAGTCGCATCAACCTTCTCGTTTTGTTATTTCCGAACTATACCATGTTCCCGCCCTGGAGAGCTGCGGCATCACTCGTTGCACTCTAGTCTTCGGGTACCGCTCCTGCCGTTCAGGTTTTCCCGCTGGAGCTGCGAGCGAGGGTGCGATCGCTTTTCGTTTACCCAGATGGGAGCTCGGCTGGTGTTCTAGGCTGGATTCTCTTCAGTCTGCATACGCTTTTACTTGGAAACAAATGCTCTCTTTTATGTATGTACATATTACATATATAAAAATTTACATTTTTACTATCAAAATAATGTAACCACATTACTAAAAAATCTAGAAGGTAGAGAAAAAGGGAGAAAACAATCACTCACCAGCCTAACCCCATGTCTAATACAACCTCTATGAGGATTTTGGTGACTTTCCTTCGATTGCTTTTACCTGTGTGTGTTTACATAGTGGCATGTGGTTGTATTCAGTATACATACGCTTTTACTCTCTGATTGCTTTTGTTTGTTTTTTTAATACGAAAATAGAAACAACATTAATTACTTAGGAGAATTTAATATAGGATTGGTTAAATAAGTACCTAAAAATGCATAAAGGAGACCCTGAAATAAAACACGCATAATAACCCCAGCAAGCGCTACTGACCCCAGGGCAGGAGGAACAAAGGGGAGAAGTGGGGGTTGTCAGAACCTAGAAGTTTAGGGCTGAGGGGCGCTGCAGAACTGGAACCCAGATCTCCGGGACTCTGAGGGAGGGGCGGTGAGGCTGGTTCCAGGGTGGCTGGAACGCTGGGAGCCAGACCCCATCGCTGGTGGGACTGACCGCACTGCCCAGAGTGAAGGGCCACCGTGGGCGTCTCCGACAAGACAGGAAGCAGACGGACAGGGGCGCATCTCTCCCCACTCCTCCCTTCATTCTCTCTAGGGCCCCATTGGTGGAACCAAACAGGGACCAGCGGGCAACGCGGGAATTTGGTCTGCGAAGTTCCCACTGGAGCATCACAGAGCAACCTGAGTTACCAACCGGCTCTCTCTTTTTTTTTTTTTTTTTGAGACAGAGTCTCACTTTGTTGCCCGGGCTAGAGTGAGTGCCGTGGCATCAGCCTGGCTCACAGCAACCTCAAACTCCTGGGCTCAAGCAATCCTCCTGCCTCAGCCTCCCGAGTAGCTGGGACTACAGGCATGCGCCACCATGCCCGGCTAATTTTTTCTCTATATATATATTTTTAGTTGTCCAGATCATTTCTTTCTATTTTTTTTCAGTAGAGACGGGGGTCTCGCTCTTGCTCAGGCTGGTCTCGAGCTCCTGACCTTGAGCGATCCACCTGCCTCAGCCTCCCAGAGTGCTAGGATTATAGGCATGAGCCACCGTGCCTGGCCACCAACCGTCTCTTAAGCTGTGTTGGCGTGTCACTACACACCTGCATTTTTAAAGACCGTACCCTATTTTGTACAGTGGTTGTACCTCAATGACTGAATCATTTTCTTGTTGTTAGATGTCCCTGTTTATGGTCAAGATTTTGCTTTTGTGAATAAAAATGGGGTGGAAATCGTTGTGCATTTGTCTTTCCGTTTCCTTACGATAAATTCTCAGAAGACAAATCTCTAGGTCAAAGGGCATGAAAAGTGCTATGAGTCGTACTCAGGTTGCCAGGCTGCCTTTCACCCCGAGTGCTTCAGCTTGCTCTGCCACTGCCGGCGCGGAAGAACGGAGCCAGGACGCCAAGCCATGTTCAGACAATGCTGAACCCTTGTGCGATTCAGGACCTTGCCTTTAATTCTTAAAGCTTCCCATTCTGATTTTGTGAACAGATGCCCAGACAGACACCTTCTCTATATAGCTTAGAGCAATTAAGCCCCATGTTGATGTTTTTGCTAACATTCTAGTCTAGTGTATAGTGACTTGATTTGCAACCTTTTTGGCACAGTTCAAAAGCTGTCTTTTTGGTTAGGCAACTCCACTGAAGAAACTTCTTCTTTTTCCCTTTTCTCTTAATCTTTAGTTGTTCCTTTAGCTCATGCATGCCAGGGGCTCAGCCCTCAATAAGCAGAAACTATTCAAAGGAGTCCTACCCGAGTCTTGGACTAATGGCCAAAATTCTCCTAAACTCAGAGGAGTAACTAGTGGGGGCTGGGATCTGCCAGTTGGTGAGCTTGAAGATGAAAAATAAAGAGGTTAATTTAAATACAAAACTCATGACAGGCTATATTCAAAAGCAGACTCACTTTTTCCAAAATGGTTTGAGACAACGTGGGTCACTATCTCTGCCTTTTGAGTTTATAGTCTTACCTTTTTTATTTTTAATATTAAAAATATTGACCCCATTGTATTTGATTTTTCAAGATATGAGTGATCTGGAAAATAGAAGTCTGTAAGGGACTCCGTAATGTCTTTGGATAGTGATCTTTTAAAATAATGTCCTAATAATGTCCTATGTTGATGGTCTAGGAAAGGGTGGAAGACGTAACGGGGCAACAGGCATACTCCATGTACATGTTGGTGCACGTGGGTACCAGTTATTTCGACATCGGCAAAATTGTATTAAATACAATATTTTATTCTTTATAATAAGTAGTACATATTAACCATACAATGAAATATTATTTGATTGTTTACCTTTATAATGTTCTTTGTACAAATAAATTCACAGATCAGAAAAAAAATCTCTTTGAGTCTCATTATTTGAATCCAAAGATGTATATAAATACAGACACACATTATATATCTACACACATAATACCCACATGCATGTACGAATGGATTTGTATTCACAAACCCTTCCTCAGAGGGCTGGATTCTGTTAATAGATGACCATTTCCACTTCCTTTAATTAACTTTAATAAGACAGATTTCATGTAGCAGTTTGTTCTATTAAATCCAAGTCATCTCCACTTGGCTCCCAAATTTATGAACTCTAATTTTAGCACACCTCATATTTATCAAAACCATGAAAACGAAGGCGTGCATTTCACGGTGACTTACGGTGTGTTGTAAAGATGTTTTCTTTGTTTTGTCCTTTGGCCCTGTGAGCTTCACGGAACTCTGTTGGGTGCTTTTCCTTTTCTCTCAAAGGGAGCGGAGGGAAGGGGAGAAGCCCGAGCAGCCTCTGCCTGCAGCCTCCCTGTGGCCCCCAGACCTCCCCATGTGAGGAGAGTGACGGGGTGTGGGGCCTGATGGCACCATCTCATGGTCATTCCCAGTGGGCAAGTCAGTCGCGAGCAGAGCAGGGAGAGAGACGCGTCTGTGGCCGGCATCGGGTTTCAGGCTGATGACTTTACTCCTTAAAGATAAATAAATAGCAGAAGAAATATTTGGAGCCAATTCCCTGAGACAATGACAATTCTACAAACGTGGTCGAGAGGAAAGAAGGAGAATGGAGAGAAGACAGTGACGTCCACGGGCTCCTGCAAGAGTCTGGAACATGTTGCCAATGCCGCAGACCAGGGACACGGGGGAAGAAGAAGGGAGCTGGGTCGGAGGGACAGAGCAGGGATGACAGAAGAATTCAGGGGAAAACTCAACACCTGACCTGTGTTGGCAAAGAGGACACACTTTGTCATCACGTTGTTCTCAGAGGTAGAAATAAAATAAGGAACCTAAGAATGCACTTCGGGATGAGAACCAAGGGAGGATTATGGCATTTAAAAAATTATAAAATGGTAAGAAAATAGGATCGAATGAGTTGATATATGTAGGGTGTAAGTGTGCTCTAAGTGTTTGCTATTGTTATTCTCGGTAGCGCCACCTGTAGCCGAGGAGGAAAAGAGATGGGGGGAAGGAGAGGGGTTAAGGTGGGAGGCCGGGCTAGGTTGGGTCACAGGGGGTTCCAGGCCACAGGGCGAAGTTGATAAGAAAGTTGGTCAAATATGTGCAGATTCTGAAAACAGGTTTGGCTGGGGAGGGGCCACAGGAGGCAGCCCTGGGCTGGTCCACCTCCTGGCTCTCTGTGGAGATCAGCAGAGCCTACGGAACCTTTCAGATCTCCCACTCCCGCCTCCTAAAAGAAGAATCCAGCTGAAGTTCACTTGGCCTTAAATCAAATTCCACTCTGTCACCCAGCGCTCTCTTAGCTGTTGCCTCCTATCCTTTTCATTTGGGACCCAAACTGTTATTCCACAACTGAAGCTGAGATCTTAAAATGTAAATCTCGAGAGTAAATAACATCTTGCCTAAAACTTACATTCACCAGGTGTAAGGAACTCACCAGCAGCTGTGACTCAGCAAGACAGTGAAGGCCTAGGCTTTGTCGTCAGAGCTGGATTTAGTTCTCAGGTCTTCTGGTTGCCAGTTAAGTGACCTTGTGCAAGTTGCTTAATCATTATCAGCCTCGGTTTCTTCATCCATAAAATGGGGCTAATAATACCTACCCTTGGGATTGTTGCAAGGATTAAGTCATCTAGTGCATGCAAAGGATTTAGCACATACTAAGGAATTAGCAGTTCTTAAGGCTCCATACACGGGCATAGCTACTGCTACTTCTATTCCTAGGGTGGGCGGGTGAGAAGGCAGGATGGTGCTGACAAGGAAGACAAAGGGGTAAGGACATGATGACAACCCTGGTCTGGCATGAAACCAACCTGTGCAACTTCAGCTTTGCACAGCTGAGCTCTTGGGGTCTGCGGCATCTTTGGTCATTCAGCTGTATGGTGCTCACCAATGTTGCTCGTGTGACTTATGAGCATAACTGCATTATGAAGGCATTCTGTCCCAGAGGCGTCCTCCAGGGAGGAAGGAAGTCCTAGAGAAGGGAAGACGTTGACATTGAAGATCCAGGACTGCCCACTTCAATCTCAAACTTCAAAAGGTCTTTCTGAAGAAATAGGACGCTACTCACTAAGATAATGAAATGGTATGAGTACCTCACATTAGAAGACCTCAAGTAAGGCCCTTTGCAAAAACCTTTAAGCTAGAGGGGCCGTCCCCCTCCCCCATCCCCCGCACCGTTGGCACCTTCCCGGAAAGCCCCAGCATCCTCGCTGTGCCCCCCGCCCATGCGCGGAGGTATTTGCCTCCATCCTTCTTGCCGGCCACTTCCCTTCCCCACCTGTTCCTGATTGTCCGAGGCCGTGGCCCTGGACCTGTTTCCTGCCCCTCTGACCTGTGGGCCCACACGGTTTCCATCGAGCTGACCTCCGGCTTCCTTCCTTAGCACCACTGTTCACTTGTCCCTTGATCGCATTGCTTTGTGGTCGCTCTGAACTGGGGTCCAGCCTCCGGCTGATTCCAGTTCTCAGGCCAGAGCGCCCTCCAGGCCCACCCTGCCTCCCGGAAGCAAGACATGAATTTTGAGCAACTTAAAAAAAACACCGGCTGACATGAAGACTCTAGAATGTGCTCATCGGTGGGAACATAGATACGGATCGTGTCGCTAGAAAGGCCTTGTGTACATGAACATTGACCTTCCCTTGCGCGCACATGGGGGAAACTAGACATCATGTATATATAATTAAAGAACAGTAACACAAAGTAGAGCTTTGCATATCCAGTAGCCAATCCGATATTCAGAGAGAAAATCACTGTAATTGGCTGATTAGAAAAGGGCGACATAGGATGATGTTAATGATTTTGTATCAGGTGACAGACGTGGTGTCCCAGCCATGCTCGTAATGACTTTCCAGGCACCCTGTCCACACAGCAGAGTATACAGTATTTTCCGAATGTTGTCCTCGTTCACAGATGAGGAAGGTGAAACATAGGGGTTAAATATACTTGCACAAGGTCACAGCTTTAAATATCGGAGCTGGGATTTGAACCTAAGTAATCGAGTTCCAAATGCCATGCTTTCAACACCTATGTTATGCTATTTCTCAGAAGAAGAATTTCATCCAGACATCTTGCACGTGTAATTATTTTTATTTATTTGCTAGCTTTAAAGGTTGCTTCAAGCTGGAGGTGAGTTTACCAGACAGGTGGTGCCGTCTTATTCAAAGTCATTACTGACTGTGATCAAATGCTAAAGGAATGAAGTGTTGAGGAGGCAGAAATATGAGAAAGTGAGCTTTTTAAATCAAGTAATCCATGCTTAGTACCTGCAAGCCAAGAAAGTTATAACAAATGTTCAGCATTTTCAGGGTTCTGACCTCTCATCCATGTTTGGGCAACTAGATGTAGAAAAACCTAGAATTTTCTATCCCTGGCTTACCAAAACCCTCAACCACTGGATTTTTTTTTAACCTCTTTTCATAAAGATATCACTACCAAGAAAATACTCTGGGAAACTAGCTCTTTTTTTTTTTTCCTAGTGGCTGCCTTAGTTTTAGTTTTAGTTTTGATCCAATCTTCCCTCTCCAGATGAGTGAGGACTATGAGACGCTCTGACCATTTTTATTTTGTCCTTTGAACTGTGTTCACAACGCAGGAGACAGAACAAGTATGCTTGATGGGTTCCCGCGAGCATTGGCTATGAAAAAAAATCAAGAACACTGTATTCTCTGAGATTTCTGGTCAGATACAGTTTTATTCTTGAGCAAAATGTATTCTATTTCACTGGTACTCTTACTGAGAAACATTGTGTGTACCTGCTCTATACTGAGTGTTCTGTGGACACGAGTTGCCATGGCGTCACCTTTGTGATGCTGTTCAATAACTAGTCAGAGGTCACACAGGTCAGCAGAACTCAGCTAAAGGCTGTTAAGGTCACTTGAATTTTAACAATGTCTCTTCTGAAGAGACTGGCTGAAGAGACTGAAGGTCCCCTTCAGTGCAAGACCTGCCCAGGCTGGGTGAAATGAGTGAATCAAAACCATGTAAGATGCAACCTATGTGACTACAACACAGAGCACACGACAGAGCTACAGCACCAGAGAACTCAGAAATACCAGAAACGGTAAATACCGAGCACTGCACTGCCGCAGCCCGCCCCAGCCATGGCAGACATTACCGATCAATCGCAGCACTCTTCACAAGCCCCCAGCCGGCCTGAGGAATAGCAAGGCCTCTCTCACTCACTTGCATTTCCTGCTCAAGTGGGACAGAAAGGAACTGAGTCACAGCTACGGACCTGGGAACACCCACTGGATCAGGTATGTAAACATAAACTGTCATATGTGTCACAGTAGTGGAAAAGACTGAGACTTTTGGGGGAGAGGGAGTCTGTTTTTAAGCATCCACGTTTTCACATTATTCATTTAAAAATTGCAATTGATTCATTTGCACGATTTCAGATCTTTGTTATTGGTAAGAAGTTACTGCATCCCTCACAGATATTCCAACACACGCGCTTGTTGGGAACAGCTGCTCTAGGGCTCAGACTCCAAAGCTGCTCAAGACCACGTGGAAGCAGGAGCGACCTGGACAAAGCCCGCAGCTGCGAGGGGACAGCCCACCCGGAGCAAATGACCCCTTCCCTCCACATTCCTGAGCAGCTACGCACGTTCTTCCTACACTTAGAGGCTCACAGTTCTTGGTCCAAAAGCCAGTTACGACAAGTAAAAGCCAACATGTTGGTTTTTTCCTTATGGACACCCCTTTGGAGACGTGAGTAACGGGGTGTGGCCGTCCTCGCTGGCGCCTCCTGTGTGCTTGGGGCACTTCTCTGGCTGCCCCAAGAGAAACTGTTCCTCCAGGTGGCTGAGAGGTGGGCGACCCTCTGCAGGCGCTCCCGGGGAGGTGTCTGCCTTTCCGCCAGCACCTAGGGGGCAGCAGGCCCGGCGCGTGGCACGTGACGGCGTTTGTGCGAACGAACGAACGAATGAGTGAAAACTCAGTGGATGTCCCCATCGCCAGTGTCTGCTCCCGTCCCAGAGCCTCACCCCATCTGCTTTCCTGCTCACAGCTTCTCTACATCAGCCCTGTGGATTTTAGGGTCTTCCCTCCCCCTCCCCAGCACCCAGCACCTCCTTGTCCTACCCGGAGCTCGTGGTCCTCCTCCCAGGGGCTCCTGCGTCCGCCACCGTCAAGCCCTCCCTTCGCTCTGATCCCAGAGATGCTCTTTGGGCTCCTCCCTTCCATAGAAAGCAGCAAGAGGTTGTGAGTAACAAAGAACTTCTCCCGCTCACAAATAAAGTTTTTCAGTCACTCACCAATTTGTCATTGTCCTGCTTCCTCTAAGGAGTCACCTATTGAAGCCCAGGGGACTTGCGTGTTGCAACCCAGATGTGTCTCTGACTCTCAGAACAACAACAAACCTCAGAAATACCAATGTTGTGTCTGAATTGACCGTGTTGGCAACTATAGGCAATGAGGTTCTTACCTTGTTTCCCCATCGACAGAATCCTCTTAGAAGCAGTGGAATTTCATGCAGTCAAAATAAAGAAAATATGAATTTTCTCTTCTGAAGACAATCACCTAACAAGCATAAACACGTTAATGTAGGCAGACTTCGTGAAAGTTCCCTAGGTCTTTCTAGTAACATGCAAAGCGAAAGAATTCCTTTTTTGCTAGCTCTTCCATTCTCTTCTCCTAACTCTTCTAAACTTGCTTCACCCCTGTGCCCTTCCAATCCCCCACTCGCCCCCACACACGTGTACACACAGAAACACAGAGATGTTCTAAAGTTACCCAGTATTCTACAAAGTCAAAATTGCATGATTTATCATTGAAAAATCTATTTTTCTGTAACAATTTTCTACTTCAAAAGCTAGTTCCAAGAGCTAAGCTCCTTCTCAAATGCACTTTCGGTGGTATTATTGTATATCTCCATTCCCTTCCTTGGAACGTAATTTTTATTTGATTTTATTGACGCTGCTGTATTGGAATGTGCATCGCCTGAGCCCCCACAGAGAACTGAGCAGGTGTGAGTAAAGCTAAACATCTTTTGTTAATAGAAGTACACCCTGGGAGTTCAGGGAGACGCTGGCGTTTCAATTGCTTTTATGAAAATTCTGTAAATTCCCATGTTGTGAATTTCTAACAGAGCCTGGGAGACCAACAGTCTTTAATACATGCCAAAGATATGGTTATTTCTATAACTGAAATAAATGTTCTGCTCTCTTTCTTCCAAAAAAATTAATTCAGGTATTTAATTAGAATGTTTAAACTGTAGAAAATCATATTAACTTTGAGTTTGGCTCCTGTGGCCAAAATGGAGATCGTACTGTGATCAGGCTACAGAAAGATGACTCTGGGTTTCCTGGGTAACTTCTTGCAGCATGGGAGAGTTGAGCCTGCCTCCATTTGGGTCCAGAATGACTTTCCAACAGCATTGCTGTTCCCAGCCCAAATCTTTGCACATATTTACATTTAAAAACCAAGGGAGCGGGAACAGGTGCCCCAGACCTCTCGGCTTGAGGGGCTGGTGAATTAATTGTCTGTGTCTAGGCCTCTCGGTCCACTGTCACAGAGACTGTAGGGGCAAGGCCAGGCCCAGCGTTCCTCCTGGGTTGGGGCCAGACCTGTACGGGGTTGTACTCTCCCAGGCTGGAAGGAAAGACGCAAGCTTGGTATATTACAAAATCGCATGTGTCATTAGAAAAAGATGTCAGAGTGCTTTATTTAAAACTTTGTTTTCTCAGGTTGCATTGCCCAAGTGTATCTTGGCATAGACAACTTGAGCTTCAAAAATTCCAAGACGTATAAAGAGTTTCACATAGCTGAGGCTATTACACTTGGTTGTATGCCACTAACACCTTTCCCCTTCTTCCTTGCTGAGGAGTGGGGTAATGATTGAATTTCTGCTAAAAATTTCATTCTCTTCTCCTGGCAACCACAGGGTGGATTCGTGACAGGATCATTTATCTGTTCCAAAAAGAAAAAAGAAGGAAGAGTTCACAATGGTGTGAGGGTTTGGGGCATTTCTTAGGTAAGACCTTGGGAGTACCAGCTTTCCCCATCCCAGGGCAGCCGTCAGCAGAACCAGCTAGCAGTCTGCCTCGGCAACTCACAGTGATCCCACCTGGCCGGCAGCCACAGGCACACAGGGGACCGTCCCTCCCCAGGAGGAGCAATGACTGTTACTTGGTAGGAACTCATCGGGCTGAAGATAAACTCTTGCAAAGGACCCGTTTCAACCAACACCTGCGCATCTTCATATCCACGCACTCTCACTGACGTGAAGGTCGTCTGTAGAGAAGAACAGTTATGCCTCTTTAAACACAGGCTCTCATGGTTTCCGATGCTACTTGGCAACGGGGTGAGGTGACAAGGGCCCAGGTCATTTTTCCATCTTCCCCTCTACTTCTCTCTAGTGCATTGCTATTCCTGTTTAAGTGTAAAGGTTGCTGGACTCGAGGATGCTCCTGTACAGCCCACAGACTTCTCGGGAAACACAGTCCTGATGGTCAGGGACTAAGTCTAGTCTCCCAGGAAGTTTCTAGCCCTCGCTGGTTACCTCAGCACTTAGAAATTGGACCCGGCTGGACTGAGTGTACTCACGTCTGTCCCCAGAAACCTCGCCTTATTTCCACAGCTACATTACCTCAGCCTTTCAAAGCCACCACAAGCAACGTTGGAATTTAATTTTGGTCCCCCGGCCTCAGTGAGTAAGAACATTTGGGAGTCAAAAAATGTGGTGTTCAGAAATCAGGGGCTGTATGAAATCAACAGAGAAAGGGATACGCCGTGTGGCTCTCACAAATGCTTAAGCCATCCTCTTCCTCCCGCTGGCTCCGAGGGACTTGTGACTGCAACACGGCACTGAAACGCCAGGACCCTTAAGAGGAGCTATGGGGTGGACAGGGCATGGGGCACAGCAGGAGGCTGTGCAAAGGCCCAGCTGTGCGGGGCACGCAAGTGCTCCGTGTCCCCTGTTCACCTTCTGCCCACCAGGGCAGGCAGACTACGGAAAAGGAGGGCGGGGTGTTGGGAGTCGGGGATGTGGGTTCGGGGTGCGGAGCCGCCCTGTGTGTGTCGCTTCCATTCTCAGAGCCTCTTTGCTCACCAGCAGAGTGGGAGGTCGCGGCTGGCCAGCATCTGGCTCTTCGGCCCCAGGACGGAATCTTCCCGCACACATCTGCACTACTGTGCCGCGCGCGCGTGACGCCGATGCGACTGTCCCTTCACTCCAGGCAGGCACGGGGTGCAGCGAAGGGGCCTGGGGAGTCCGCTGAGGAGTAGGCTGGGCTCCTGAGAAGGGACCAGGGAGCCAGGGCTTTCAAGACGACACTCACGAGGGGCAGGACAGCCAAGTCCAGCGGCTGGCTTCGCCTTCTACCCAGGGAAGGAAGAGATTAGTTCTGACATCTCATTTCTCCAGCAACTGCGCCGCAGGAAACAGCATAGCTAACCACCCAGACCCCGCGCCAGGAGACCGTGCTTTTCAGCTCTGTCCTGACAGCACCTTCCGGCTCATGCCTTGCTCTCCTGTTGACTGCAGACATCCTGGGCTAAATTGTTTAAAGGAACACGAGTGCGCTTGTTTGGGTAAACAGATTCACATTTATGCCTAACTACCACGCAGCAAAATAGTGCTTATGTAGTTCAGAGACACTGTCATTGTCATCGGTTTATTCAATTATAACACTATGGCCTGTTCATGAGTGTTCAGCCTTCATAGTTTTTGAAAATAACTGGATCATGGTTGTCATTTATCATCCAGGCACCCAAATTTCTAGGTAATAAATAATAAAACCCAAACCGGTCATTCTCCAATATTAATGGGTAGAAGAATGCTCAAGTTTTGGAGTGTTTGTTAGAATGCAGATCCCTGGGTTGGTAGGTCCGGAAGGAGCCCTGGAGTCTGCCTTGTTACCTAGCTCACCAGGCGGCTCTGACGCTCCTGGTGGGCGGGGACACAGCTGGGCAGATACTGACCTAAACCCCACCCCTCTGCTAGTTCCCGGCTCCTGAATGCCTGTTTCCTGTTTTAGACCTTGACTGGTTCTTTCTGAATCAGCCAAACAGATCCCTTCCTGTCTCCCACCTGCAACTGAGTGACCGCGGACTTCCTGAGCGCCAGCCCTGGGTTCGCAGCCAGACACCATCCCTCCCGGCTCAAGGACCACCTCCCTTGAACCCGAGTTCCAGTTTTCCTTTCTATCCTTTAGCCTTCCCATTTGCCTGACACTTCAACCATAGTGAGCTACCTTGGTCCCCTGAATGTTTCTACTTGGTATGTTACATTTATACACACCCTAGTATTTCTCTCGGAAAGTGGCTTCCAGTTCCACCATGGGCTTCCAGACGCATTTCTCCCCAGGCAAAGGCTCTGGAGGCTGCTCGGTCTTCCCACACTTTCTGCACAGTGTGACAGGGACATCTCACTCCCATTTTCTGGCGCCAGGTTCCTGGAGAAGGGACTGGCCCATGGATGGGGGCAGGGCTGCTCTGGGGACCTGCTTTCAGATGGCCTCCCCTGGCTGTTTCTTCGCCTTGGGTCAATTAATTCCTTTTCTTCCAAGAATTCTTGGGTTTGTCCCATTGCTTTGATTTCCACTGTACCCACCTGTTTCTTGGGATCAAGATTTCCTTCCTTCTCTGGCTCCTCAGCCTGGGGACCAGCCATAAATACCCTCGTGCTCCCCAGCTCCTGAAGTAAACCACAATCCTTTAATCCCTTTCAAGTTGGAAACAGCTGGAAACAGGCTGAGGGCACAAAGAGCAGAGAGAGACCCACGGATGTTAAGTACAAAGTCTCCCTCCCCATGCTCTGCTCCTCCAGGCTGCAGGGGTGTGACTGGGCCGAGCCCCTCCCAAACCCGCTCTCCGGACACACAGGGCTCATCCCCCTCAGCACTGCTGCTCTCTCTCTCCACAGCAGCCCTTCCTCCTACTTCATTTTGTTACCTATTTCAGTGCATGCTCTTTCCCCACCCTGCAGAAGAGAAGGAAATTGGAACGACGCTAAGAATGGGCCTCCCAAAGATTCCGAGAAAGAGGATCCTTTTACATTTGACAGAAACAGACTGTTCTTCCAGTATCAATCAACTCTTTTGGTTTTAAACGCCCACCAAAAAGGGCCATACTCTCCTCCTTCTCTCAGGAGCCAGGGCTGTCATGGGGACAGCCTGGTAGGATGGTAGGACTTTTGGGCTGGCTTCTGAGAGGCGCGGAGAACAGGCAGGTGATGGCTTAACCAGGATCCGCATTTTTGTCTGTCCACCACCCCTCTCTTCCTCCCTGCTTCATAACAAAACACTTTCTCACAGGGGTCCCTCCTAATTAATGTCTGCCACGAGCCTGCAGGCAGAAGCCACATGCCCCAGTGCAGCCGTCGCAGCCGCAAAGGCAACGTTAGCGAAGGCTGTTCCATGTCGCAGTTCCATGTGCAGGCCCAGAAGCTGAAACCTGTGCTCAAAGCCCAATTTCCCACTTGCACAACCGTTGGCAAGTGATTCCGTGCCTCAGTTTCCTCATCCATAAAAGCAGGGTGGTAAAAACCTACTGTAGAATGTCTGCTGTGAGGATTAAGTGGGTTAATCCACTAAAGGCACTGAGAACAGTGCCAGGAATGAATTCAACATTCACCCTAAATTATCTAAGGTCACATCTTTGCTTATTCTTCAGGGGCCTCAAAGACCCGCAGTTCAATTCAAGTCGTTGACTCTCAGACTGTCAAATGCAACATGTTTCTTAATAAGTTGCTTTGTAATTTTTCTAAACATGTATAAAAATTTTAACCCAGTTTGGCTCACATTAGATGACCTAAAATGCCAACAAACTCATGCACAATTGATCACTAGGGAGCGCGGTTAGTAGGACCAGGAAATTGCTTTGGTTTATGATCTTTATCTGGGCAAGGGGCGCTGCTACAGCAGCAAGAGAATTCTAACCGTCGTCAGCAAGGGAAAAGGAAGCAGCTTGGTTACCACTCTGGCACCTATAAACTGTAATTAAAAACAAAATAAACAGTGCTGGCCTCTGGAGCACCCCTCCCAGAGAAGCGAAGCCCAGCCTGGGTGGCTCTCACCTTGTGGCGACAAGCTGCCTCTCGTGCCCACCTTAACAGCACCCCAGGGCCGCCCCCACCCGCCCGCCAGCTCTGTTCGCCTGTGGATGCTGCCAGCGTGGCCGCTCTACGGCTCCGCTGTGGCATTTTGTAACTTCGCCAAGCTGCCCAACTGGACTCTCGAGGTTATTGTTCCGGGAACCAATTTTTGTTTTTATACTGCTCTGGTTACAAAGTTTCATAGTTTCAAGTGGCCTGCTCCAACTTTATTTTTTCCTAAACTCGCTTACTTTATTGCAGTTTTGCAGAGAACAAAGTTTTGCAAGAAAACACATATCAAATTAGAGCAGAAACATCTGTATTATTATTATTGTTATTTGACGATTTATTTCCATGCGTCTACTTTGTCTTTGTAAACGGATTTCAGGTCCTTACTTTTAAGTCTTGAAATTACCAAAAAGAAACTTAGGTGTTCATTCGTTTAGAAATGAGAGAATGTTCTGATACCCTTTCGCTCTAGGTAGCATTGACCCAGTGTTGACTGTTCTCTAAGATGAATTGAAGATATTTCTAGACTCCAGTTTCTGAGCTACATATGGATTGCACCTGGGAAACAGTTCTCTTTCTCTTCCTCCCTCCCTCCTTCTTTCCTTCCTTCCTCCTTCTTTCCTTCCTTCCTCCCATCACTCTTGGAGAAGAGGGCTAATTTTATTAAAATCTGTTTCTTAGTGACTATTTTGTTTTCAGTGTTGTCAGTATGATCCGTCATGCTAAGATAAGAGAATAATTTATATGCCTTGAAAAAGAAAAGAAGAAAGAAGACATTCCGTCATGTAAATGTAGAGAGATCCACTCGGTGTTCATTCGTTTGCATAGTTCACACACAAGGCCCCCTCCGTTACTTTGTCAGGTGACATGTGATTCATTTGCTCAAAATGATGATGACATCAAATTAAAAAAACTTAGTTGGCATTCATATAGAATTGACCCCTTTCTATGAAATACATACAGATCAAATCTTTGTTATAGCATTTATATTTACCATTTTCTTTACGTACATTATTTAATTTAAAAATATTTAATGAATTAGGAGTCAATGCTTTTTTTTTTTTCATTTTCAGGAAGTTATATTGAAATCTTTTTTTTTATTATTTCAGCATATTATGGGGGTACAGATGTTTAAGTTACGTATGTTGCCCTTGCCCCCCCACCCCCCCCCCCCACTAAGTCCGAGTTTCAAATATGTCCATCCTTCGGGTGGTGCACATTGCACTCTCTGTGTATGCATATACCCGTCCCCTCCTCCCCCCTCCCCCCTGCCCGACATCCAATAGATGTTATTCTTATATGTGCATTTATGTGTCGATCGGTTAATACCAATTTGATGGTGAGTACATGTGGTGCTTGTCTTCCCATTCTTGGGATACCTCACTTAATAGAATGCGTTCCAGCTCTATCCAGGAGTATACAAGAGGTGCTGTATCACCATTGTTTCTTAAAGCTGAATAGTGGAGTCAATGCTTTTTAAATGCTTACTGTGTGCCAAGTATTCTAAGTATGTCAGTGGTATTAACTCATTAATCCTCAAATCACTCCCTAGAAGGTAAGTACTTTGCTATGCTCATTTTTCAGAGAAGAAAACTGAGGCACAGAGGGCTAATGTGCCTAAGCTCACGTGGCTAGTGTGTGGTGACGCGAACACCCAAAGCCGGCGTTTTGACTGCGGAAGCTTGCGGCACAAACCCCCCACCCCTCACCACCGCCCTCCTGCCCGCGGAGGAAAGAAATATCGTTCACCTTATATAGTTGAAGAAACTGAGGCTTGCAGAGATTAAGTACCTTGTCCAAAATCACAGGTGTTACTTAGTAAAACAGAGATTTGAACTGAGAACACAAGCACTTGACCTCTTCGATCCCTTCTGAATGTTCATGGGTTTGCACGCCTTTGTCGAAGGAGGCTCCTATAACGCCAGGAGATTCCTTGTCTCTTGAACATTTTTGAAGCTTCAGGTAGACGCTTTTCAATGCTTTTCATATATTACTTTTGAATTTACATATTTATCATTTATTTCTAAAGTGTATGTAGAAATAAGAATATCTGGTTTAAACAGGAAGTCTTTAGTAAAAAGACATCCATTTAAAAGAATTCTGAAAAAGAGTTTTCAAACGTGAAAATACTTTCTTTTTCCGTTTGAAAACTGTTCCGAGTGAACCAGGCAGAAGACTGGCCATTCCTGATAGCTTTGAGATTCCTTCCAGTTTCTCTTTAAAATTCTCCAGGAAGGTAAACAAGAAGATTAAAAAACGGAAACTGAAGCTGAGGAAATCATATGCAAAAGACCCGCGGATTCTCCAGTCCCTGCATCTTTCGAAGCATTGTAGAGAGCACGGTTTTCGGATTAAAAGCCGCAGACTCCACGGCCTGAACCAGAGCAGGACAGACGCTCCCGGAGGACACTCGACCTGCTTCTGAGTCATCGTTCTGACTGTGACCCACCAGGTCAGCACTAACCAGAAAAACAGACACAGTCCCACACTTTCGAATCGGTAAGAGCCAGATTTCTGCCTTCCACCCACCAGTCAGCGGCTCCTTTTTTGTTTTTGTCAATCTTTTCAGCTATTCATCACTGGCCAGAGTGGTGGGAGAAGGTGGGGTGGACAGAAGCGGGAGGGGAGGGTTGGAGAAACAATTTAGCAGCTCCCACTGGAAGAAGCATTCACAGATAAAGGCACATGCTGTTCCCAGAAGAAAAAGGGACAAAACCTAACCCTCTAGTCCGAGAGAGCTGCCCGAATGAATGCCAGACCACAGAAACTGAGCTGGTCTACACATCGGTCTCACCCTCCAACCTGCGCAGGAGAGGGGTGCCTGCAGCATCCAGACGCCCTGACAGGCCAGCACCTCCGTCCCCCGGGTGCTGGGAGCTGAGCCCTTCTCCAGAGTTGACAGCGGCTGCCTCACCTGGCGGTGCAGGGATTACGACCTCCCCCAAGAGACGACGTTCAGCCAGTATGGACACCCGTGCAAAAGGCCGCAGCCTTGCTTCCAGGTGGGACACTGCCGTGGGGCTGTTTACATTCCAGACCCCCTGTGGGCTCAGGCCGCTGAGGCTAGACTTCATCTGAACCCACATGCTCATCGAGCTTCGAGCTTCGTCCTGCACCCCTTATAGATTTTACCTGCGCGTGCCATCTCGCTAAATCTGCACGAGAATCCCCAGCTCAGGCTCTGCTTCCCAGGACACCAACCTAAGATAATCTACTGAACTAGTACCTATTCTGATATACCTACCATCTTGTAAATAAAGGTGACACAAAACCTTTATGTATGTAGCTGGGTTTTTTTTTAATTTTATAGATTTCAAATTAAATTCCAAAAAATACAGAGCCAGGATATTTTGTGGTTCTTCAAATGCATTGCCAAATTATTTTTCCGTACACATTGTCCCAGTTGTACTACTTCCAGCACTGTTTCAGAGTGGAGAAGTAACGAGAAAGCAGTCATTAGTGCAAGCTAGTGAGGTTGTGTTACTGCCACTTTTATCTGTGTATCTTGGACGGCCGAGGAGGTCGAACATTTTCCCATTTTGTCTTCTTCTAGTGGCACATCTTTCTTACGTGGGTTTCAAATCTAAAAAGCAAATTCCACGCCAGGTTTCCAGAAGTTTCAGCACTAGGAGATTAATCTCAATGTGTATGAGGCCTTTTCAGTTCCATGGAAGACAATTCCAAGTTTAAAAACTGGGCAAAGTCACGAGGACTGTTTTTCCTGTGTGGAAAGGTTAAAGAAAAGCAGATGTGAAACCAGCCCCCAAGCTCTTGTCTCACACTGTGTTATTTGTCAGGGAATGTTAACTCTTGAACATACGTGCACAAGAACGCTGAAGAATGGTAGCAGTTATTAAACTTACTTGTCATGTCCTTTTATTAATGGAAACGAGTGTACTAAATAAATAACCTGAGCATAATTGTGATCAACGACCTTGCTGGCCTCGTTCTCTCAGCCTCCCTGGCACATGCTTTTTGGTCTGTTGTCTCTCATTAGCTACTTCCCCTTCTCTCTCCTCACGCACTCTGAAGGTAGGTGTCCCCAAATTTCTGTCCTTGGGCCTTTTGTTGTTTCCCCTTTATATTCTCCCTTGGTAATGTATTTAAAGTGTGAGATGAAACTATCCGGAGTGATTTTTCCAGATCTTCCCATTTCACTCGGGAGTGTGAAATTTCTCAGGGTTCCCCACAAATCCAGCAGTGCCCTCACACAGAAGAATGATCACACGGGAGACCCACTCTCGTCAGTGAGCGCGACTCAGTAGGAAATGCCACAGAGATAAGACGATGTTTGCACGTGATTGCCAGACCACCATCTGACTACCAACCTGGCGTGTCAACATAGCTTGTTCTCCACAGTTCACGTGCTTCCTGTTATGTGCATAAAACAGAAGTTGTTAGACAAATTCAGCCCAAGGATGTGTGTTTGTAGCCTGTGTTAAGACTTCAAATTACTTGACAGTAGGCTATTAGCAGGTAAGCTTTGGGGGAGTCAAAAGTTATATGTGGATTTTCAACTGCACGGGAGTTGCCATCCCAAACCCCATGTTAAGGGTCAACTATACTTGCCAATCTAAGACTGGGAGACTTCATATCCAATTTCTGTCTCCTCTTTTTAAAAAAGGATCTGATGATGTTAAGCTCCAAATTCCCACATGGCAAGGTAAGGGCCTTTCTCTTTAAATAAGGTATGTACTCTCTAGTTTGCCACACTCCCCACTGCTCCCTATTGCATTAAACCTCCATACATTTTGCTTCTTTTATTAATACTCTTCCCTCTCTCCCCTCCTTCCTTCCTATATATACTGTTTCCCTGGCTGAGATCCTCTCCCTTCAGGCTCTCTGCAACATCCCCCTCTATGTGGCATAGCCTATTAAGTTTAGAATCCTATTTGGTGCCACCTCTTCTCCATAGCCTTCCCTGGCTGCCCATTGTCACCACTAACAACTTAATCCTTGACTCCTCTGTACTTACTCTCTGTGACATGTGTACCTGCATGCATTTATCTATAAACATTGGGCAATAAATGTACGTTGAGAGACTATTAGGCAACAGATACTCTGCGAGGGGCTTCGTGCATAAAATCAAATAAAAAATGGTTCCAGGCAGCATGGAGCGTATAGTGTGTGGACAACGCTAGGATAACGGGTTGTGCCCAGTGCTATGGGAGTGTGCGGGAAAGGCCACTCCCTCAGAACCAGGCTTCTTGTAGTAAATGACTCACCTGATCTTGTATTTGAAGGATAAGGAGAAATTTGCTTAGCTAACAAGTTGAGGAAAAGCGCATGTCAGGGAGGGAAAGCAGGACCTGAGCGGGCGCATGAGCGTAAGCACACAGTGCATGTGGGGACTGCCATCAGCTGGATGCTGCCGCGGTGACGGTACTGCCGCTGAAGTCGCACAAAGTGAGCCGAGAATCACGTTACCTCCTCCTTCTTCAACACCTGGGTCTCCTTGGCTCCAAGTGAACTTATGGGGTCAAATATCGTGAATAAAATCATAGCAAATGTATTCTAGAAGAAAGATTCATCCTTTAACTTGAAACACACATTTTTAGTTTAAATTGTGTGACCTTATGTGCATGTTGAATCTGCTATTGGGCTTTGTTTGGAAACGAGTGTGGAGGGCAATTTGAAAGCAAGAACACAATATGGGTCATTTGTAATCTCAAGCCTATCATGTAGCTTTGTTGTCATAGCCAGAAGTGTAAACATTAAAGAAAAAGTTTTCACAAATACAGTCAATGAAAACTGGTTAAGGATGTGCAAGGTTTGCTCACTTATTTGGGGTAAAATAAGAACCTATTTTATCTAAAACGGTTCCAAATTATTTTCTGGAAATTGCAACTAAAATAAAATTTGATTCCCCAAATCTCCTCTTGGGGGTAATTTAGCAACTATAAAATGTAAGTGAGTAAAAATTTCCTCCTGAACTTCCAAATGGAATTTTCTGCTATAATGTCAGGAAAATATTACCTGAATTTATATTGCAGGCAAACTAGATGATATTTTATACATTTTTTTCCCCTGAAATCACTTTCAAGAATTAAGTCAGAAAGGGAAAGAGACCAATTTTAGCAGCAATTTGTTCTCCCCATAGCTGGATTTTGGTTACAACCGCCTGAAGTATACTTAATACACATTAATATTGGTGTCTACCTCTTAAAATTTCAGGTTCCATACACAAAATTCCAACTACATTTGCCAAATGTGACAAGCACCATGAAAGGTATTAGTTTTGAAAGTTTGAAGCAATTGGTGGTTTTCTTGATGTTCTGAAAATGAGGCCTCTGTATTCTTCAGCCAAATCTTTCCTTTTGGTAACAACAAACTTGAGGAGAGAGCATGAGAACTTTGTCGTAAGCGTTCAAATTCTCACAAAGTAAGGCATATACTCTGATACCTCCCGTGGGATTGACTGCCTTGAAAATGACATGAATACGTTTCACAGTTTTCCAGGCAGGGTTTTAGACACTTAGCAGTGAATAATTTTTTTTCTGCTGAATTCCTCACTCTGAATTTCATGTTGTTAGAGCATTATTAAATGCACATTCTTATTGATTTTTAAAATCTCATTTGTTCAGAAGTTTGACAGAACTTCAAAGATATTACTAGGTTTAGCTATAACCCCCAAACGCGTGAAAAACAGTTCCTTTTCTTACACACCATCCTTAACCACGAGTTGTGCAGAAACACATGGCTTAGCACAAAGTTCCTGCCGACAATCATGAGCTGCATTAAACTATCAACACTAGTAAGAAAATGCAATGATTTGATCTTTTGCAAAACTCAAAGTGTGATATCATCAGGTGAGACATTCCTATGCCTGACTGTAGAATCTGAAAAAGAAAAATTCTGGAACAGCTTCTAAATGTCCTCTCAAGTCAACTTTTGGCAACACTCAGAATGCATTGTTCCCTGAGAATTTCTCCCAGGTTTGTGACGTTTTGTCCTCCAGTGATTAAAAGGGCTGTTTTATACAAAATCTTAATTTTTTATGTTTTAAAGACGGAGTCTCAGTCGCTCAGGCTGGAGTACAGTGGTGCAATCATAGCTCACTGCAGCCTCCAACTCTTGGGCTGAAGTGGTCCTCCTGCCTCAGCCTCCCCAGTTGCTGAAATTACAGGCATGAGCCACCACACCCAGCTTTACTTTATCAAAATCTTCATAGCCATTAGTTTCTTTTTAATGTGTTCTGATATTTAATATCATATAATTCAGAGAATTGAGCTCTGTAATAATAAAGTCTACCCACACAAAAATAAGGTTTGCGTGAATTCGATTTAAGTATCACTAAAGCTGAGACAGGAGCTATATGGTCACTTTGATTGGTGGTTTCAGACATAAAACACACGGAGGGAGTTGAACCCCGATTGCTTGCAATGTGCCTGGGTCTAACCTTGATATACAGGTGTGTCCCATTGGATTTGTGTTTCGGCTGCCGTCTTCAGCTGCCTGACAGAAGTAAAAAAATGTTAATGAGGAGTATTTTCAAGAGCGCCAAGCTGACTTTGAGGAGTAACGAGTGATGCTGGTGGCAGTTGTTACATGACTGCCTCGCTTTCCCTCAACCCTGAGCCCAGAAGCAAAACATTTGCTCGTTCTATGTGCACACCTGTATTGGGGATCTAAAAGATGCCACTCTTTAACAGTGACTTAGACAAGGTTTAAAATATTTTATGATTCTCTAATTTCTTATTTATTGTTGGACTGAAACCCCTTGTCAGACAACATAGAAATATATAAAGAAAAAGGCATCTTTCCCCCAGCCTCCCTATAAACTCATTCCTCTGCTATAAATCAAGTTATCTGTCCATACTATTCTTCATGCACCTACAAACATACGCACAAATATGTAGGGCTTTATTTTACAAAATAGTATTTTGTTGCACATTTTCCTACAACTTGCTTTATCATTCAACAGTTTCTCATGGTCGATCTAGCTGGTCCATACACAGACATATAATCCATTCTCATTCTAAAGAGCATCATAAACTGATATTCTGATGTAATTTGCATTCAAATGTATTAAAATAGAAATTTTTATCATACTGTATTTCCATCCAGTAACATGGCATAAGTTTTCATTTATTGAGGTTTTATTTTATGTTCTTTGAGAAAAGAATTGCATATAGACATTGTGATTTTTGTTACATTTATTCTTTATATAGTTTGTTTTGATATTGCAAAGGTTTAATTTTCCATTTATATCTAACCGGTTCTCGGCAGTTTGCTAGATCGTGTTATTGGTCATTCTCTACTCCCGCTGCGGTTAGGGGTCTACACGTCCAAGCCTGCGGGATGAAACTCGCAACGCTTTCAGAGATGGCGCGTGCTCCCTTTCCCGGTTTGCGCCGGCCCGTGAACGTGAGTGCACGTGACACAAGGACATGCAAGCAGGAGCTTCCGATCAGTTGTGGGAGGTCACCTGGCCTCGTCAGCTCCTGCCTCTGGCATGGAAACGTGCAGGGAGGGGCTATCCGATTTCACCTCAGTTTCAAGCCAGCGGATGAACTCGCCAGTTTCGTGGATGCTGACAGAAGACTCCTGGGTCAGAGACAAGAGACTTTATTACAGCAGAGGCAGCAGCCGGACCGTCGGCGTGCTCCTGTTGCCTCTCTGAGCCTCTGTCCCCACAGCGGCGCCCGAGCGCCCGGCGGGCACCCGAACGAACAGGGGGCTGCAGGGCAGGGAAGGGCCCCGGAGCTCGAATCCCATCACTTCGCAGCGAGTGGGGGCAAGCCTGCCCCTTGCCTCGGGAGTACAAGTTACCTTCTCCCTCCGGGCTGCTCGCTGTAAGCACAACCCTGAGAAAAGGCTGAGAGGAAACGGTCAGGCTCTTGTGTGCTTCCAGCGACACACGCGGGAACACGAGAGACCGTGGAGGAGCACCTGCCAGCACCGACCCTCAGCCCCACGAAACCTCAGCGAGAAGTGAGTGTAAGCCACTGTGGTATTAGAGTGGTTTTGTTACACGGCAAAGTTACAGCTAGTACAGAGAAAATCAACTGATATTTGTGTATTTATCTTACATCTTGCCACCTTACCTAATTCTCTTATTTTAAAAAATGATTTAATACAGTTTCTTGGGTTTTCTAGGTATAATAATGTCTCCTGCAAATAAAGTGAATTTTCCTTTTTCCTAGTATTTATATTATTACTGATTATTCAGGTTTTTTTTTAACCTTCTGTATTAGCCTAAATCTCCAAAACAATTTTGAATAATAATGATGATAGTAAATATGTCATTTATTAAGTTATCTCTTAGTTACGAACCTACCCTTTGGTACTCTGCTTGTTCTGCCTGGTCTGCAACTCTGCAAACGTACGTTTGCTTTGTAAGTTGGCTTCCCATTAAACTCTGCTGATAGAGGCGCTGCAGGGAGATGCAGGCTGCAGAAGGAAGAGGGAACTGGTTCTTTCCTGTTTGCCTTCTGAGGGCTTTCTGTTTGCTCCCTCTTCTTAAGAGAGGCATCCTGCCAATGCTGCTTCATCTTGGCAGCAGCAATGTCGTCCTACAGCAACAGGTGAACCCAATTAATAGTATTTCTGACATTTGCAGAAACCTCCTCATTGCTTCCCTTCCCTAGATACCTATCAGCACCCTCTACTCTGAGGTCTGAGTTTCATTTCCAAGACAGCCCTTCTCCAAGCTCCCAAGTTTTAAGAAAGCCAACCTTTCTTCTTGATCTCATCAGCATATTTGCTGCTTTCTGCAGCTGCTCTGTGACCAAGAGTTCTCCTTTTGTTTGTTAGCTACCTCGTGAACAATTTAATACCTATGTAATAATTCTTTATATTACATTCTCTCTGCTAAAATAACTGGTGTGGTGACTGGCCCCTGACTGATACAGGAGATATCTCTATTTCTTGATTTTAACAACGGTGGCTTTAGTTGTTTACTTTTTAACATTATGGTCGCTGGTTTGGGTTTTTGGTGAATTGCTGCTGAAGTTTATCAAATGTATTTCTTATATACGTTTACAAGTACATATATTTTTCTTCCTTAATTGTTAACGTAGTAAACTAGAAATTTTTCATAGTGTTGACTCATCTTTACATTCCTGGAATACCCAGCTAATAGTTCACATGTATGTAGCACTTGCTACCTATGTTCCAAGAAACGTGTGTGCGCGTGTGTGTATGTGTATATAAATTCACTTAGTAAACTTTGTTCCTGGCTTACAATTACATTGCTAAATTTGAATTACTGAGTATTTATTTAGAACTTACAATCATAACTGAAATTGAACTATACTTAGAATTTTATATCTTGTATTATTTTTACTTGTTTCCTACCTATCTTATCTCCTCTATTGGACTGAAAGATCATTAAAAGTCAGTGCCTTACTAATATTTTTCTCCTACACAGTCAATATCACAATATCTTGCACAAAGCATGTGATTGATAAAAGTGTTGAATGAATAAACACATTTAATAGATCTGAAAGTAAGCCCACTTTTTGAAAAATTAGCACATATATTCTGTAACATCATACATTATACATTAAAAATATTTGTAAGAAGTTAAAACACATAATAGGTAAATTTAATGTTCCACTAAGTTTTTCTGGGCATATGTGTTTGTTTCAGAACTCTGAAATCTTTGAAATTGTTCCAGATCCTGACTCCTTAAACATCTCTTCGTAGAATTTAAAAATTCTCCATTTAGTTAACAGCAATAATTGCTGCTGTACCCTTAAGAGTTACTATATTATGTCTTGTGATATAGATTATATCAAAATTATTTTTTTCCATAAGATTGAAGACAAATTAGTAGAAGATATGCATCAGGGATTCTTAATGTATAAAGCCATTTTCAATAGAATGCTTTTTATTTAAGTGAAAATTGGATTTCCATGGTTTGAGGCTTCAGGGATTCCCAGACCTCACTCCTGCAGATTCAAGACTTGTACTAGACTTCAAAGTTTATCATCCTGCCCCTTCAAGGCACTAGCTAAAGGAATGGGCTACTATAGTAGCTTTGCTTGAATCCTTCCCTTCAAAGCAGCTGCTAATATGTCTTTGTGATTAAGTTTAAGGACAAGACATGCTATTTATTTGGGTGTGTTTTTGTTTTTTAATTTTTCTTCACAGTTTGAGTGTGTTTCTAAATTGCATTTTAAGGAAACTGTGGGCAGAGTACAATACTGGCAGACAAACAAGAAAAGTGAAAATGTGTCTGGTCTACCACCAAGGATGTTGCACTACAAAGGAGAGACCATGTGTAGACCCAAATTTTATATGAGAAATAAGAATGTGGCTGGGCATGGTGGTGCATGCCTGTAATCTCAGCATTTCAGGAGGCCGAAGTGGGAGAATCACTTGAGCCCAGGAGTTTAAGACCAGCCTGGACAATCGCGAGAGCTCACCTCTACAAAAACTAAAAAAATTAGCCGGGCATGGTGGTGCATACGTATAGTCCTAGCTACTGGGAAGCTGAGGCAGGAGGATCACTTATGCACAGCAGTTCAAGGCTATAGTGAGCTATGATGACGCCACTGCACTCCAGTCCAGGACAGAGCAAGACCCTGTCTCAAAACAATACAAATTAAAAAAATTAAACCAAAAAAGCAAATAAGAGTGTAGGACAAGCTTTTTATCAAAATGAGAGGAGCACTGAAGGGGCAACCTGAAGATTTTTCCCCTACTTGTTTTTTCCCTATTTGTAGCTGTTGTTTTAATTCCGTGTTCTAATTTTATGTGGTTAATGAGGTAATGATTGGGCATTTATGATCATAATCACAAAAAAAATCTTTTCCTCATATCCTCATGCCATGTTTGGAAGCAGTAATGTAAACCATTATAATGGGAATTATTTTACTTCCTATTATTAAAATAAATTTTTTAATATTTATTTTTAAACCTTCCCTTTTACCATAAAGTTTATAACTCTTATTTTTATTAAAAGGAATGATTAATATATATCTTTATTAATGAAACATTAATTTTTATTATAAGGAACTCTAATTTTTTTATAAGGGATGATTAATATATATCCGTAATACTGACACATGATAGTTTCACAAAGGTTAGGCTGGATTTATTTGAGAAAATATCATATTTTAATTTGTTACATAGCCTAAAAGTGACCTAAAATGCATTTTATCAGTTCAATTCAGTTTATTTACCTCAGACTATGTGGTTTCAATTTGTGTGTGTGTGTATATCATATTTCTGGTGATGACAAAAATGTACACAGCTTTGAAAACCACACTATTTTGATGATACTCATCTAATTTTAGAACTGAATGATGGTATAGAATAATAATTTGATTATATTAAGCATAGCTTATATTACTATCCTATATTTTTATCCCAGTTTTTACTTTACCTCTCACTATAGATCCTTCTTGTGATAGGTTT
This sequence comes from Propithecus coquereli, assembly GCF_000956105.1. NCBI lineage: Eukaryota > Metazoa > Chordata > Mammalia > Primates > Indriidae > Propithecus > Propithecus coquereli. The sequence goes on from NW_012150285.1 coordinate 5,495,706, forward strand.
TCTTGGAAGATGATTTAAAGTCAAGGAAATAACAAATACGTATAGTTTATAGGTTAAGTGATAGACATGAAGATCTATTTCAGAAAATTAAAATGACACCTTGAGGGAATTTGTTTTTCTTTTGAGTTAGAATTATTAATAAAACAAATTTTCTCATCCACATCAATTATGTGATATTTAAAAATACTAAAAAGTTTATAGGTTAAAAATCCACACAACTGACTTAAAGAAGAGGTTTGCAAGAATAAAAGAGAAAAGACCCAAATAAACAAAATTAGAAATGGAAAAGGAGACATTGCAGCTGATATCACAGAAATACCAAATATCATCAGAAACAATTATGAACAACCATATGCTAACCTACTGAAAAAACTAGAGGAAATGGGTAAGTCCCTGGATACCTACAACCTACTATGATTGAATCAGGAAGAAATAGAAAACCTGAACAGACCACTAATGAATAATGAGATTAAATCAGTAATAAAAAGTCTCCCAATAAATAAAAGCCCAGGACCAGATGGCTTTACTGCTGAATTCTACCAAACTTATAAAAAAAAACTAATGCCAATTCTCAAACTATTCCAAAAATTGAAGGGACAGAATTCTCCCTAACTCATTCAACAAGGCCAACATTACCCTGATACCAAAACCAGACGAGGACACAACAAAAAAAGAAAATTACAGGCCAATATCCCTGATGAGCATAGATGCAAAAATCCTCAACAAAATACTAGCAAACCAAATCCAACAGCACATCAGAAGCATAATACACCATGATCAAGTGGGATTTACCCCAGGGGTGCAAGGATGATTAACATATGCAAATCAATAAATGTGATACATTGCATCAACAGAATGAAGGACGAAAAACCACATCATCTCAGCAGATGCAGAAAAAGCATTTGATAAAATTCAACATCCCTTCATGATAAAAACTCTTAAAAAACTAGGGATAGAAGGAACATATCTCAAAATAATAAAGACCATATATGAAAAACCCACAGCAAACATCATAATGAATAGGAAAAAGCTGAATCCTTTCCTCTAAGAACTAGAACCAGAAAAGGATGCCCACTTTCATCACTCTACTCAACATAGTACTGGAAGTCCTAGCCAGAGCAAACAGACAAGAAAAGAAATAAAAGGTATCCAAATTGGAAAACAGGAAGTCAAATTTTTCTTCTTTGCAGATGACATATTATAGTTAGAAAAAACCTATCTCTACCAAAAAACCCTCATATTTGATAAACAAATTCAGTACAGTTGCAGGATACAAAATTAACATAGAAAAATCAGTAGTGTTTCTACACAGTAATGAACTAGCTAAAACAGAAATCAGGAAGACAATCTCATTTACAATAACTACAAAAGAATAAAATTCCTAGGAGTAAATTCAACCAAGGAGGTAAACCACCACTACAAGGAAAACTACAAAACACCAATGAAAGAAATTAAAGAGAACACAAACAAATGGAAAGATATCCCATGCTCCAGAATTAGAAGAATATCATTAAAATGACCATACTACCCAAAGCAATCTACAGATTCAATGCAACTACTATAATAGTACCAATGACATTTTTCACAGAAATAGGAAAAACAATCCTAAAATTTGTATGGAACCAAAAAAAAGCCCAAATAGCCAAAGCCATCCTGAGCAAAAAGAACAAAGCTGGAGACATCACACTACCTGGTTTCAAAATATATTGCAAGGTTATACTAACCAAAACAGCATGGTATTGATATCAAAATAGACACATAGGCCAATGGAACAGAATAGAGAACCCAAAAATAAATCCACATATTTACAGCCAACTGATTTCTGACAAAGGCACCAAGAACATACATTGAGGAAAAGAACATCCTCTTTAATAAATGGTGCTGGGAAGACTGGCTATCCATACGCAGAAGAATGAAACTAGACTCCTCTTTGTCACCATATACAAAAATCAACTCAAAATGGATTCAAGACTTAAACATAAGACCTGAAACTCTAAAATTACTAGAAGAAAACATAGGGGAAACACTCCAGAACACTGGTATAGGCAAAGACTTTATGGCTAAGATCTCAAAAGCACAGGCAACAGAAACAAAAATAGACAAATGGGACTATATTAACTAAAAAGTTTATACACAGCAAAGGAAATAATTAACAGAATCAATAGACAACTTATTGAATGAAAGAAAATATTTGTACGCTATTCATCTGACAAGGGACTAATATCCAGAATATATAAGAAACTCAAACAACAAAATAGCAAAAGGACAAATAATTTGATCAAAAAATGGATAAAGGATCTAAGTAGACATTTCTCAAAAGAGAACATACAAACAGCCGAGTATGTGAAAAAAGGCCCAACATCACTAATCATCAGGGAAATGCAAATCAAAACCACAATGAAATGTCCTCTTATTCCAGTTAGAATGGCTACCATAAAAGAGACAAGAAATAACGGATGCTGGTGAGGATGTGTAGAAAAAGGAACTCTCATACACTGTTGGTGGAAATGTTAATTAACATAGCCATTATGGATTATAGCATAGAGATTTCTCAAAAAACTAAAAGGAGAACTACCATACAATCCAGCAATCCCACTAATGGGAATTTATCCAAAGGAAAGAGACCAGTATATCGAAGGGATACCTGCACTCACATGTTTATTGAAGCACTACTCAGAATAGCAAAGTTATGAAATCAACCTAAATGTCCATCAACAGATGAATGGATAAAGACAATGTGGTATATTGCAAGTGACATATTCATGGTGTCATTCACTGTGACCGAATTTTTCACTTCTGTAACAGACTATAAAAATGAGAAAAATTACTATAAATTATAAATTTTAAAGCATATGATTACATAATTATTGTCATATTGTTATCCATATTCTAAAGGCAAAGCTTGTTTCCAGGTAATGACAAAGTAAAGCACATGTGGAACATGAAAAAGAAAAAAAGAAGAAAATGTGGTATATACACACAATGGAATACTATGTGGTTATAAAAAAGAATGAAAATCCTGTCATTTACAGCAACATGGATGTAACTGGAGGTCCAGTTATTTATCAAGTGAAACAAGCCAGGCACGGAATGTTCTCACTCATGTGTGAGAGCTAAAAAGTTAATGGAGAGTAGAATGATACAGAGCACAGCCTAGGAAAGGTGTGTGTGCCCTGGGCGGGGAGGATGAAGGAAGGTTGGTTAATGGGTACGAACGTACAGTTAGATAGAAGGAATAAGTCCTAATGTTCAATAGCAGAGTTGAGTGACTGCAGTTAACAACAATGTATCATATATTTCAAAATAGCTAGAGAAGACTTGAAATATTCCCAAGACGCAAACGATAAATGCTCAAGGTGATGGATATCCTTAAATACCCTGACTTGATCATTTCACATTCTACGCATGTAACAAAATATCACATGTACTCCATAAATATGTACAAATACTATGTACCAATAAAAAAATAAAATGAAGAAAAAGAAGAAGTTTGTTCAAAGTTTTTCACCAGCTCTCTGGAATGCCAACCAAAGGATAAAATCCTAAAACATGTCTACTGTTAATATAGTGTTACTAGCCTTGTTATTGTATGGCTTGAGGACTGTTTGGTTTTCTGTACAGTTTTTGATTGTTTGATTTTTTTTTATATATTGGTTTGACTTTTGTTTCATAGCTTAAAAACTGTTAATGCTATTTCTGCAAAAAAAAAAAAAAAATCATAGCCCAAAGAAAGAAAATTATGTTGAGCAAATGTTGATGAAAAATTACTTACAATACTCTCTTAGTGTTAAAACGGAAGTTACTTTATGAGTTTTCAAGTTTTTTTGCTTTGTGTATGTTTTTACCAAAATCTCAGATTTTATGAGAGCCATTGAAATGTGAAGATAGTCCTGAATGGAAGAAGATGGGGGAAAAGGTGAAAATAGAATAATGGAGAAATTTCAGCAAATGTCTCAGCTCCACGACAGTGTCTTTCCTGTTTTGAAAGTAAATCTTTGCCGGTGTGTTTCCTATCTTGCTTTCTTGTTCAAGAAGAATGTTTATCACTTTCTGAATTTACCAGCAATTGGTGTGTGCTGAGGGCTCATTTATTTCTTACAAAATGTCGCTAACTCACGTCTGTCCTCTGAAATTTAAAACAGCTGCTACCCACTGGCAGGCTCTAAATCTTCACAGACAGAATTCCAAACTCTCTGTATGCCTGTATTACACTATTGTTAATAATAAACTCCGTCCATCAGGGTGACAATGGGACATTGTGCTTCTATGAGCATATTTCCTCTGTCTGCATATAAAAAGCTAAAGCTTTATTTTGTTAATAAAAATACACAATTTAGTAAAAAAAAAAAGCCCACTGATTGTTGGTACCACTTAAAGCACTATAATTTAGTTTTGATTGAAGCATCAGAACTTTCATTGTTGTTTCCTCTCTATGATTTTATATGTTTTAAATATCATCTGTGAATTAGAGTAGCTCATTTACTGAGAGAAAGTAGCAGAGGAGTCCAAACTGAATGTTAAAAGACAAAGGAAATTTGGAAAATAAACATATTCTTTAATTTTAAATTAGATCATAATTTTATTTTCAGATTATATTTTCACCATTTAAAATTTACAATCTTCCCAACATTTATTTGTAAAGACGGTAAAATTTCCAACTTTTTCAATGAATGTTTCGCTGTCAAAATATATGAAAATGTGAATTTTGACATAATCACTAAATCCATGGATTTTCAAAGATACAATACTTTTTAAATTTTTGCCTTGTTTTTACATTGTCACTTTATCAAAAAGAAATAATTTCATTTCTTTCCCTTACATTTTCTTGCAGAACTGTTCAAGTTCTATAAAGGTATATTTGTCTGTTTTGAAAAATGTGAAAGATTATTTTCATACATAAGAGAAATCACTGAGACAGTAAAGGATTCGAAAGGTACTTCATGTTCTTCTGGAGTGAAATCCAAATCATTCTCCTCCACAATGAATTCATGGCTTCCTGCAAGAGAAGATCTCATCCTCTTAAGGACTTTATCTTTGAAGGAAAAAAAGAACATAATTTCTCAAGGGAATTCCAGTATCATAATTCATAAAATCAAATATATTAATATACACAACTCTTATTTTAAAATAGTCTTAAAATCTCTGGAGCCTAGAGTCAAAAATACTGATGTTTAATTGTAATATTCTATAATAACATAAATATGCAGCAGTGAAAAATATTTAATTATTTAAAAGTTTTCATTCTGATGAATAAAACTAAAATGCCCAGTAATCCTTAATTAATACATTTAGAATCCCTTCCTTAGTGATGAGAATTAACTTGGCAATTTAATTTGACATTTTACAGCGTGAAAAACAAAGATAAAAAAATAAGCCCCTTGGGAATGGGAAGAAAATTTCCAGGCTCTCACCAGCCAACCCAACTTAATCAGGTCTCTCTTCTTCTTTTTTCTGAAACAATTAATGTTTCCACCCCCAGCCCTCCCCATTCCTCCCTCTTGTTTTTAATAAACAGAACTAGCTTTAAAGATTTGGGGTTTAGATTTCATTTTATCCTCAAGCGCATGCCTAGATTTGTTGCTAGTAACCAGAATTTAAAAGATTTTTAAAAAATAGACTCTGAAGGAAAATGAATACTATTTGAGACTATAAGATAACAAGTTCGGCATAAGTTTCCAGATGTTTAATACTTTTAACAGTGCCCAGCTTATCTTGGTGTTTATTCATTCATTATTCATTTGTTTATTCATTCACCAAATACGTATTGAGAATCTACAATGCACCGAGACTGCACAGGGCCCAGGATAGGACCCCGACCTAGAGACCCACATGACTTAGCAGGAGGGGCAGATAAGTAAACAGTTAAGTTCTGATGTTAGACAGTAAATTCTCACATAAAGAGTTGCACGGTGCTACGGGGGAAAAAATGAGAAGACTTCCCAGAGGAGGTCACATCTGATTAAGGCTTTAAGAGAGAACAGAAGGATAAGCAGAAGGCGGGAAATTTATTCTAGGCAGAGAAAAGACTATATTGCAAAGAAATGGGTTCGAGGAATTTGGGGCTATAGATATCTGAGGGTGTCTGAAGGACAGAGTCGGTGGTGACAGAGGAAGCCGAGGAGAGAGAGATGGATTGGAGCCAGACTCTCTACGCCAAATTAAGGAGTTAATACTTTAGTCTGCTGGCAAGGGGTTTTAAGTAGAGAAATGACATAATCAGCTTTGAGATTATGGTAGATCAGACTCCCTAAGAAAGATCTGAAACTTTGAGATTTCCATGCAGAAATTCATGGGGGAAATAATTTGGGGGACAACACGTGCAAGGGAGCGAAGGGAAGCGGGGAGGGAAGAGGGAACACACTGGGCTGCCACTGGTCCTCTGGGGAGCTGTGGAGCAGGAATGGCTGTTCGGAGTTGTCCTACCTTGAGGCCACGTCTCTTTACCTATGCTGAGAAGTCACGTCTTGGGCACGGCAGATTCTCGCAGGTGAGGGGCTGTGAGCCGTCGCCAACAACCCATTCAGCAGTGGAAATGAGTGTCTCCACCCAAAAAAGGGATCTGAGCAATGCATCACAGAATCCACTACGGGGGTTTTATGGTTTTTTGTTTTGTTGTTTTATTTTTTTATCCTAAACTCGATCATAGAGAGAAGGATGGTCTTGAGTGAGGAAAGATTGGTTAGAAAGAGATCAGATGGGATTTCTGTGAAAGTGGATGATGTCAGTGATGATAATAGAGATACATGGTGATCTGAATAGGGGAAAAGATAGTCTTTGCAAATATACAAAAAAGATAGTCTTTTCTCGAATAGTGCTAAAACAGTTGGCTACCCATATTAAAAAAAAAAGGATCCCAACCCTCACCTCACACTATACAAAATTTACCTTAAAATAGATCACAGTCCTAAGTCTAAAAGCTAAAACTATAAAACTTCTCGAAAAAAATCAAGAGAAAATGTTTACGACCTTTTTTATATACAGCTTTCTTAGGACACGAGAAAATAAACAGAAGGGCTCAAAGATTGACAATACCAAATGTTGATAAGAATGAGGAGGAATTAGGATGGTCTCATTACTGATGAGAATGTAAAATTATAGAGCTACTTTGAAAAAGAATTTTGCAGTTTCTTATAAAGTTAAGGATATATTAAGTATAAAATCCAGCCCCAATCCAAGGTATTTTACACAAGATAAATTAAAACATGGAGCTGTATGCCAAAGTTTAAAGCAGTTTAATTTATAATGGACTAAAACTGGAAACAGCTCAAATGTCTGTCAACAGGTGAACGATAAATAAATAGTGAAATAGCCATAATATTACATACTACTCAGCAATAAAAAACATTTTAACTATTGATATTCACAATATCTCCAAGATATTGTGCTAACTAAAAGATGCCATACACAAAAGATAATAAGATTATATGAACCCATTTCTATGAAGGCAAAGAAATAGTGGTACTAGGGGCTAGGGTGGTGGAGGGGATTGGCCACAAAGGAGCCCCAAAGAACTTTTTCGGTGATGGGAATATTATACAATCTACATCATAACTGTGTGACGGACATACAGCTGTATCTATATATATTAATATATATGTAAAAACTCATTTAATTACACATGTATGATTTGTGAATTTTGTTGTTTGTAAATTATACTTATTAAAAATGAAACAAAAATAAATGAGTAGCCCATAAGTAGTCATCAGGCTTTATTTTAGTCAGTTCGTGTTTCTCAGAAAAAGTTCTTTTTTACTGAATGAATACTGACAGTAGACTAGGCTCTGTGCTTTTTACAAATAGCCCAATTTTATTTAAAGAGAGGGAGATCTCTTTAAATAAAATAGGAATTAGACAATTGTAGTTTAATGTTTAAGCTACTAGTGTATTTAGCTACTAGTGAATTGATCACCAAGACCATTTTAAGAAACTGATCAACTTTATTTATTTATCTATTTATTTTTGAGACAGGATCTCGCTCTGTCCCCAGATTCGAGTCCAATGGCATGATCATAGCTCACTGCAGCCTGAAACTTCTGGGTTCAAGCGATCTTCCTGCCTCAACCTCCCAAAGTGCTAAGATTACAGGCATGAGCCACTGCACTGGTCCTGAGAAACAGGTCTACTTTACATAATAAGGATGATGTTTTAAATAATAATAGTAATACTAATAAAAAGACAAGAGTAAGAGCCTTAAAAGTAATGTATAAAAGAAAAATTCAAAGTAACTTAGGATAAAATTGACATGATTTTACCTGAATTGTTTTTGTGCGTAAGTGAAAATGTAGTGAGTGCCCACTTAATTGGATAGATATAGAAGGAATTAAAACTTTAAAGGAAAAATCCACTTTTTTCTATAAACAAGAAGATGCCAATAGCCAGGAAAATGTTTGGCTAGGAAAATGAGCATTATTCTCAATTGTAAGTCTAATTGTAACCCCTCACCCTTCTCCTCCTCATCCCCTTCCTGTCCCCACAGAGTCAGAAATGCAAACATCTCTCTGGGTAAGAATGTCACCATTTAGGTCTGGGGCCCTTTAGGTATCATCCTAAATTTCTACTGACATTACTCTACCTTTCCATTTTTGTATTCACTCTAAAGGATAGCTTTGTTGTTCAAATTATTACAGATAATAGAGCATGCGTTTTACTCTGTTTGGGCTGCCATAACAAAGTCGCGTAAATTGGATGGCTCGTGAACAACAGAAATTTATTTCTCACAGTTCTGAAGGCTGGAAGGTCCAAGATCAATACACTGACAGATTTGGTGTCTGATGAGGGCTCATTGTGGAAGAGCAAGGCAGCTCTCTAGGGCTTCTTTTGTAAGGCGACTAATCCCACTCATGAGGGGACCTAATCACATCCCAAAGGCCCCCCCACCTGCTAATACCATCACATTGGTGATGAGCTTTCAACACATGAACTTTGGGAGGACACAGATATTCACACCATAGCAGCATAAGAACTTACATTTGAAAAGAGTTATTCAAATCTAAGGTATTTTCCTGTACATATATCAGAATTGGCACATCCGTGATTTTGTTCCATGACACCTGATTTGCAAGAACCATCACATTTCTTTAATCTTTCTTAATTAAACCCAATATAACTTAGCTTCAACACACTAGAGAGGCAGAAAAGGCAATATATATGTATCTTTTTTCCTGGCTCCCATTCCCTCCCTTGAGAAATTACACAAACCCAGAAACAACGGGAGAAGAACCTCTGGTCTTCAGTGCCAAGTGATTGTCAGCCCTGCCCTTCCTGCCCACAGGTCCACGTGGTATTTTCCCAGATGTGAAGCCTCTAGCCTCTGGGCCAAATTTGGCCTAGGATTATCTACCCAGAATCCTAGGCTGGGCTTCCTGAGGTCCAGCTGCCCTGGGCACACATACTTCTTGGGCCCTGTGTACAAGTGAGCCGCCCACAAACCTGCAGTCTGTATGAACCGCTCTTGTAACTCCTCTCCCATCCGCAGCCAGTCCTTCTTCCTCCTCTGCAGGGTTCTTGAAGAATGGATCCCAGACCAGAGGCATCACCTGAGAATTGCTCTTCCTTTCAAAGTTTGCGTGGTAACTCCAATGCATTGACAGGGTTACGAATCCTTGATCTAGGTTTAAGAACAAGGCATGATGATACTAGAGATGTTAAGAATATGCGTACTATAAATACCTGTAATGGTATGTGTACTCTAAAGACATGTTAAGATATTTAAATGACTGACACCTACTACAAGTAAGTTTTAAGTGAGTTTATAAGCAAAATGACCAGTGCTGAGAAAAGCTGAGCTGAGAAAAGTTTCTGGGAAAAGACGGAATTGAAGGAGTTCAAGCTGCAGAATCTTCAAGCCCTTCTTCCTGCAGCCTGAGGGATCACAGGAGCAAGGCTGGCACCCTGGTGACTTTGGAAATGAAGGGCTTGTATGACCGAGGGACAAGATGGAAGGAGCCAGAGTCTCGGACATGACCCTGGGAAAACTGCTCCTGGGCCACCTGCCCCCAGTCATGTTTTACAGGTAAATGAAATAAACTTCAGTCTTGCTTATTCTTTTTCTTCCTTTCACTTACAACCAAATTGTATCCTAACAAATATGAATACTATCAATAGTGGCACCTACGGTATGACTAGACAAGAGACTGTCATCAGTAGATTAAATACCATGTTCTGTGCAGCTTCCGACTGCGATTATGATCCGTGGTGTGGAATAAACCATGAACATGACAGCAGATGTTCACTTCCCTTCTCCCACGTGTTGCATGAGAAGAGAGCTGTGACTCCCAGCTGGGGAAGAGCGTGTGTCCTGGGAGTGACCTCAACAACAGTTACATACGCAGGGCCACACTGGGAACCCAATCTCTATTTTATAGTTCTGTTTTTCTTAAGTATTTTTCTCTTTTGTTTAATTACCAAAAGGCAACATCTTAACGGATAATTCCTGGATAAGTACCTTCTCCAAGAGATAGAAAAATTGTGAAAAATCTATTTGTAGGGATGAATGTAACTATTGAAAGTCATGAGTTCATATACAGCATTAACGAATTTCTGGGCAAAACTTTTCATTTTGCAGGTTTTATGATCCTTCTTAAGCTAGAGGCTTAAGTGATCCAGCCCTTCACTTTAACATTGATCATAAACTCAAGTGCCTTCAGGGGGCAAGCAGGTAGGCTAAATAATACCCAGGTGGGGTTACTGGAAAGTGGAGAACATCTGCGCCTTTGAACAGGGCAGCCTCACTTTAGTTATGAACGCCCTGAGTGGGAGACCAATACCGTCAGAGCTTCCGATTTTTCAGAAAAAGCCAAAATACCTGCTCCTGCAATGTGTTATGTTCTGATATTCAGTTCAAAATTTAAAACACACAGCATGGACTAAGCCAAACACCTCTGTGAGCTGAATGCCATCTCCAATTTAAATGTGATTGAATCTGAGTTTGCAAAATCAGATTTTAAAATTTTACTTTAATTTGTCCTGGATATAACTGCTTTAATAAATTAAAAATTGCCTGAACCAAATATAAAGGGTAAACAATAACTGACAATTTGTCAGGTAGAGAAGAGACAAGCTGCATCAGCTGCCAAGGGGAACTGTCACAGACCTTTAGGGCCAGAGAGAACTTAACTGGGATAAAATTCAGGGGAGTTGTGACTTTGTTTCCCCAAGCTATCGGGGCCTTGGGGACAATCAAGAGTTTTGGTGATAACACTGATGATTTTTGGCTCCTAGATTACACCCACCTGTCACCCCATGGGTGGATGACATTCCTTCTTCAAATGAATTTAAGAAATTTGTCAAATGCCTTTTATGTGCCAGGAACTATGTCTGGTATTAAGGACACGAAGTTGAGTAAATCCCAGTCTCTGTCTTCAAAGGTTCATAGCTTAGCGGTGGAGGAAGAGGCATAAATAATTATAATATGCTATGTGTTATCCAATCTAAAACACATCATTATTTTTTTGTACTTCTTAAATTAATTAAACTGTGATATCCTTTCCATTTGAAGATGCAGTCTGATTTCAGAGATATTTAAATGATACAAAATATGTTTATAGGAGAAGTTGTGTTAAGGAACAGGGAGAAGAAATGATCTGACCATCTGGGCAGAGAGATACAGTAAAGTATTTAAGGCTGAAATGGGGAGCTGGAAAACTTCAAGCAATGTGACTGTCTTAGTTTGCTTGGGCTATAACAAAATACCACCAATTGTGAGGATTAAACAATAGAAATTTGTTTTCTCACAGTTCTGGAGGCTAGGACATTCAGTATCAAGGTCTGGCAGATTTGGTTCCTGGTGATAGCCCTTGTCCTAGTGCAGACAGCTGCCTTCTCACTGTGTCTTCACCTGGCAGGGGAGAGAGAACTCTGCTCTCTCTCCCTCTGCTTTTAAGAACGCCAATCCTATGGGATCAGGGCCCCACCCTCATAGCCTCATTTAACCTCACCTCCTGTCTTAGTCCATTTGTGTTGTTATGACAGAATACTGTAGACTAGGTAATTTATAAAAACCAGAAATTTATTTTCTCACGGTTCTGGAGGCTGGGAAGTCCAAGACCAAGGCACTGGCAGGTTTGGTTTTCTGGTGAGGGCTTCCTTCTGCTTCTAAGACAGCACCTTGATGCTGCATGGTCCAGAAAGGAGGAACACTGTGACCTCACATGGAGGAAGGCAGAGGACAAAAGGGACAACTGGTTCTATCAAGCCCTTTTATAAATAAGAGCATCTGATCCCATCCACAAAAGCTCCATCCTTGTGACTTAATTACCGCCTGAAGACGCCCTCCTCTTGATGCTGTTACATTGACGATTAAGTTTCCACATGAATTTTGCAGTGGACACAAACATTAAAACCATCTACCTTCTAAAGACAGTCACACTGGGAGTTAGGACTTCAACACACGAACTGGGGCCTGGGCAGTGGGGAGACAGGATTCGGTCCATAGCAGTGTCCTAGGGCTAGTCACTCAACCTCACTTTTTTTCCTCATCTGTAAAATAAGGTAGTAATAGTACCTACCCCTACAGCGTTGTGAGGAGCAAATAAAAGATTTCACATGGCATGCTCAGCAGTGCCTTGGGACGTAGTAAGTGCTTAGTGCAGGTTGGCTATTATCAGCAGAGGTAATTAATGATAGTATTTGGACTTGAAAAATAAGTAATCCTTCTCTAAGTGGTAAGAGAGAAAACAGATTCCAGGGAAGAACAGAATACAGAAAGGCCTTGAGGCCTGTTTCTGGAACATTCTGCCTGCCTGCTGTGATGTAGTAGGGGAGGTTTTTTCCCTTAAGGAATTGAAAACCTTTTTGACACCTTATTTCTCCTGCACCTTCCTCCCTGTCTCCCAGGCCCAGCACATCCACAAGAGCAGTCTGATTTTTTCAGCTTTATACTCAAAAGTATGCGCCTGGGCCTGTCCTCAATCATGAACTCGGCTCCTCAGAACTAGGACAAGTTCCCTTTCTTCCCATTTCCCTCCTCACTACCCCCAATCCCGCCTTGCTGTTGGGGGCAGCCTTTGTCTAACGTCCTTTGTTGGTTTAAATGAATTAACTGCTATCCCCCTTCCCCTTCCCCACCCCCTGCTTCTCAGTTTCTTTCAGGGGACTTCATGCAAATAAGGCTCCAGGTGTCCTGTCCGGATTTCCAGAGTTCCCAGAGGGGTAACACCCTATTAGGATATTCATCAAGAATAACATGTAGTGAGTCTAGCTCCCTTTGAGGTTTGGAGAAGTTATTGGACTTGCACGAAGGTACCCAGTTAATAACTGGGCTAATAACTAACCGACCCTGTTTGGTGTTTTGCTATGTTATGGTGTTTTGTCATTCAAAACATTCTTCCTACTAAAGGAATTTTCTTGTCAGTATTACTTCATTGACACAGTTCCCCCTTTTTAGAAAGCAACCAGCATCGTAAGTAAGGAACCTACCCAGTCTTTGAATTTGAGTTCATCCATCCATTCACTATTCATTCTTCCACACATTTATTGAGTACTCAGGGTAGGGTACTCAGCTAGAAGTGGAGGATTCGAGATTGATCAAGACCAACATCATCCTACTCTTACTCTCACGGAGCTTACAGTCTAGTAGAGGAGGCAATTAAAATAATTTCCAATGCAGAGAACGTAGGCAGTTTAGGGAATGCTTCTCAGACGAAGTACTCACTAGGTAGAGACCAAAAGGATGGGGAGAATTAGCTAATCAAAATGATGGGAGAAGAGATGTGATAAAATGAGATATGAGAGGCTGAGGTGAGAAGACTGCTTGAGGCCTGGGGTTTGAGACTAGCCTGGGCAATGCAGCAAGATCCAATCTCTGAACAAAAGAAAAGAAAAAAATTAGCTGGGTGTGGTGGTGCTTGCCTATAGTCCCGCTACTCCAGAGGCTGAGGCAGGGATCACTTGAGTCCGGGAGCTCAGGGCTGTAGTGAGCTATAATCATTCCACTGCACTGCACCCTGGGTGACAGAGCGAGACTCCATTTCTTAAAAAAAAAAAAACAACCCAAAAAAGCAATACGGAATATTTTGCAAACTGTGTAACTGCAGACACGTGTCAGATCGTGTGGTTATTTAACAGACATCCCTCCATAGCTCTCCAGTCTCTGTCCCAGGTCTTCCTTCCATTAACCTCCCTACCTCTGCTCCTTTGACAGAATAACCCCCTTTATCCTGTTAAACTCTTGTTTCACAGATGTTTATTTTATTGTTATTACTGTTCTCTTGGGTTTGAGCTGGAGACAAAAGCCTTTCTCTCGTCAGCAGTGACCTGATTCTGAAGGCAATTACCTGGGATGAGATCTGCAGGCCAGGTCCTGAAGCTCAGAGAAGGATGCAATGAGTTTGCAGAGCGGGATTTTGTTTCTCTTGGTCTTGATCCAGAAGGATGAATGATACATAGTAGTTAAGGCAAGGGGCGGTTAGAATAGTGTTTTCAAACTTTTGGGATTGAGATCCATACCATGGACTACATTTAACATCCCAACCCAGAACACACACATAAACCTTAGTTTCCCAAAATTTGTGTTTTGGGAAAAATTACTGTTATGAAATGTGATATAATCTGATTGATATTTTATATTTTGGATTCTGATTAGGTGTTTCAGGGTGGCAATCCATTCATGGGTCACATAATCAACCTAGCGAGTCATGATGAGCACTTTAAAAATGAAATAGAAGCCTCTATGCAGACAGAATGGGAAATAGTGAAAAACATACACCCACACATTGCAGTCAGCCTTTTCAATTTTAGCTCCAAGCTAAAATTTACATATTAGAGGCTTCCTAAATACCTCTACTTCTTGCATTATTTGTGCCTGGTCGTATAAAACTTGGTACAGATCAGTGGTCATGGCTGTGTGCTCTGAAGTATGAGTTCAAATCCTGACTCCGTTACTTATCAGCTGTGTGACATGGTGCACTTAATCTCCTGCACACTGCTTGTGATTAAAATGGGGATAATGATGGGATAAATTATCTAGTTTCAAGGATTAAATGAGATAATGCAGGGCATGGCATCTTGGCATACAACGAACACTCCATAAATATTAGCCATTATATTTCTTTCATTTTAATTTTCCCCTATGTGTTTTTTGTTTTTGTTTTTTTACGATTCATCTTTTCTTAGCTTGCTAAGTAGAACCAAGGGAAGAGACATGCGTATTGACATAGAGGGCTCTGGAAGCCAGATTGCTGGTGGCAGCGGATATCGAAGGAGAATAATCACAAGGGAAGATTGAAACCCCAAGGGCCAAATGGAGGCCTCAGTCCTGCCAGTGCTAAACCTTGAAGATCCAGGGTTTTATTTCCTCAAAGTAGCTCCCTTTACAATTCCTCTCTCTAATAACAACACTTTTGACCCTAGCTTCTCACTACTCGTCTAGATCTAACTCCAGTTTGTTACAGAAACTTGACTGAATCTGACTGTATTTTCCCACAAATTTCTACTTGACATTCTCTGAGTTTCCTTCTTTGCTTGGGTGCCCTTTCTGTTTGTCAATCTTTTGTTCACCGCATTTACTTCTTTCCTGTATCTGGCAAAGTTTTTTTTTAACACTCGGGATATCGAAAGAAAAAATAGTTAATAAGATGATAAGAAAAGAATATATGCTATTATAGAATACCCAATACCATCTTTCAGAGGCAATAGTATTCTATATTAAAAACGTTTAATACATTTGGTGTATACTTATTGGTATACACCACTTCAAAAATGACAGCTAAAATTTACCTGGAGGGACTCTCCCATGGGTGTATCTAGAATCTCACTTTAAAAAAATTCCAATTTTTGGGAATGATATACATAAAACATTTTCTAGGCATGTAAAGAATGAAATTAACAATTTAAAGTTTTCTCAAAATTGTTTTGCAAAGAAAAATATAAATATCACCATTTAAAAATATGTAGAACCTTTAAAAAGTGATTTTTCTATATCTCTGCTCTACAGAAAATCCTTGTTAAAATTATGTACAAATGTCACAAATTTCTCTTACATCACTGGATAATCATCAAAACTTTGTATGATATTTAGATAAAATGTGCGAATATTAGGCAAATCAGAAAAATTTTAAAACTTTTAAGTACGTTTTTCTAGAATAATAAATGTGTTTTAACCAGCTCAGATCTCAAGTGTTAAAGGCTAACATTCCCCGGTCATTACTTTCCTATGAAAATACTACAGCATTTCCAATGAGAGTGTAAACAAACCATTGTTTCAGGTTTTATTTACACTGAAGCTGCTTTGCCAAATCCCTGACCTGGCCATCTGCTGTGGTTCCAAGTTAAGTTTTTAAAAGCGAACCTTGCGATTTTCAGTACTTCCGTCTCAGGGTCTATTTATTTCAAGGCCTGTTTTTCCTATTCTTTAATTTGTTTAGCCCCAGATTTGTCTGAGCCGCTTTTTTACCGTAATGTTTGTATGTTTTCTCTTCTGAGAGTACGAGAATCCCACAGACCGGCAATACTCTGTGAGTATTTCGTCTTCAGTTACTCGAGCCTCCTCCCCGCCACGGCGCCGTCTCTCACCAGAGCCCGCGGGCGCCGCGCACAGAGCGGGCTGGGCTGGGCGCGGGAGGACCGGCACGTGAGCGGGTGCGGGGTCGGGAAGCTTGGGCAGATCACCGTTTATTAAAATTAACAGAGGTGAACGGCAGCCTGTATGTAGCTCCGCTGAGCCGAAACAGGAAATCCAACAGGAAGAGCAGAAACTAAATCCAGCAAGGAACGCGCAGGAGGGGGCGCGCGGGCAGGGCGGGGCAAGGGCGCCCGCGGGAGCACGAGCCGGAGCCGGAAGGGCGGGCCCGGGCCGGGCGTGGGCGGGGCCGAGCCGGGGCCGAGCTGGACGTGGGCGTGGGCGGGGCCGGGCGGAGCCGAGCCGCGTCGAGCCGGGCGGAGCAAGTGCCCCTTGGGGAGCTGACTCCTCAGAGCTGAGGACCCGCCGGCACCTGTCGGAGAGCAAATGGCTGTTTCCACACGTGGAGAACTTTTAACGAACACGTGAGGAAAGGCAGGCAATGTCTGTGGAAATCTACCTCACAACTCT
Organism: Propithecus coquereli; assembly: GCF_000956105.1. NCBI lineage: Eukaryota > Metazoa > Chordata > Mammalia > Primates > Indriidae > Propithecus > Propithecus coquereli. Next base: position 5,512,732 of record NW_012150285.1, read on the forward strand.
GGCGTCCTACTCCTAGCCCCAGAGCGACACCTCGTTTGCTGTGTCCTCGGGGTGTCTTCGTCCCCTCCCCTCTACCCTCCCCTCCCGTTTCACCCCAGGCACAGGCTTTGAGAGCAGCTCTGGCAAAACAGCCCCCACCCCGGGCGCCCCGGCCCGCGAAGCACACAGGCACGCGGCTGCAGGGCCGACTGCGCCTGCGCGGGGGGCGGGGCGGGGCGGAGCTCGGGCTGCTCTCGGGCGGCTCTCCGGCCGCGGCGTGGGCGGAGCCAGGGGCTGGGCGGCCCGCGGCCTGACCTCCCCGAGCACCGGCCCGTGACGTCACCCCGCCGTGACGCGCTCGCTGTAGGAAAACTGTAAGTTTGTGAGGAATCCTGCAGCTCCCAGAGCTTGAGGGGCCCGCTGGCCGCCGCGGTGGTGGTGGTGGCTGTGGGGGCGTTTGCTCCTAGGGGCGCGGCCGAGCGCGGCGAGGGGACAGGTGTCCGCCCAGAGTGCGAGCGCGCCCTCTGGGGGGACGGGGTGCGGGGGCGAGGCCGCGCCCCGCGGGGCAGGGCCCGCACCTTTCCTCGGGGCGGGGAGCGACTCGCAGCCGGCGGCCGAGACCTCGGAAGGGCGCAGGTCCAAGTGGAGAGTCTCTTTTTTTTCTCTCCCTTGAGGAAGGGCCTTCGATTCCTCTTTTTCATCCTCTCAGCCCTGGATCTTGACAAGTCTGGCCGGGAGAGTTTCTTTCAGAATCTCCGAATCCTATGTCCAGACTTCCTCTGGGGTCCTGCAAGCGACCAAATCGCTGAGGACATGTTATAAGATAACCACCTGCTGCCTCAGTTTCCTTTTTGTGTCATGGAGGTAAAGCAGCCTCTGGCCTCCCTAACTGTGGGAACGTTGTGAGAGCACGTGAGGTAACACCAGTGCGTGAACTTGCTAGGAGAACGCTTACGAAGCGTTGGTGATCCTGAGGAATGTGGCAGCCACTGGCCATTTGACCACGAGTCTTGTAGGGAGGGAGCTTTCACAGTTTTGCCTCCCCGTCACACATTTCTCCCCCACCCCCGTCTGATTCTGGACGACACTTCAGCCTGGCGAGGAGTGATCTGAACTGTTGTCACAGAGCTTGATGGAACAGGGATTAAGAAATAACTGATATTATTATCACAGTGTTCCTGGCAATTACAGTGCCCCCCTTGTCTGGATTTTGCATAGAAAGCATTTAGGCTGCTGAAACCAGCACATTATACCCAACATAGATACACAGAGTTTTAGGGGTTGTTGCTGTTGTGGACTTGAAATATCCAGTCCTCCCATCCGAGTGAATATTTTGGCCAAGGGTTAGTACATTATCGATGAGTTAGTACCATGCTATAATACTTCTCAAACTCTGGGGCAAGTGTTTGTCAGGAACTTGGAAGGGAAGAATCAGGGCACACTTCAGAGTGTATTTATACAGGAGATTGAGAGATCCCATTTCTGCAAATTCAGTTCAAGGGTGTGAGATCCTCCATCTGAGAGGGAGGAGCCTTAGAATCAGAAAGTAAGGGTTCTGATTTTTGTTCTACCAGTTACTAGCTTTGTGTCCAAGGACAAGTCATCCAAACTTAGAACTTTGTTTTTCTTATCTCTAAAATGGGAGATGATGGTATATCTACTGACGCTTTTTCAGGGATCAAATGAGATCATGAGTGTGAAAATGAAAGGCTTTCTACGTATGGTATTGTTATTAAGAGATGTGCATCGGTCCCCTAGCCTGGATGAGATGTGTGTTCAGAAGTCAGGTTCTGAGTCAGAACTAGAAATAGAGCGGTGAAGAAGCAGCCTCCAACGTAATGGAGCTCATGTTGCAGTGGGAAGACAGGCAACAAGCAGTAAGTGCATAACGTAATTTCAGCTAGTGATAGGTGCAGTGAAGTAAAGGAAGATAAGAGAAGGCCAGTGGGGGGAACAGGGAATTTATTTTAGATAGAATCTGTTAGGGAACGCCATCAAAGGAGGTGTTACTTGAATCAGTTGAAGGGAAGAGCCTAGGTAAGAACATTTCAGAGAAGAATAATAGCAGTGAACACTTAGGTAGAGCTTACCATATGCAAGGCACTGTTCTAAACGCTAATTTAAATTTTACAGCAACTTTATGAGGTATCCTATTATCTCCATTTTTACAGATGAAACTGACCCACAAAGGTTAAGAATTTGCTCAAAGTTGCAGAGCTAAAACATGGTAAAGACTGTATTTGAATTTGGGCAATCCGACTTCAGAGTCCATGCTCCAAATGACTATACTGTTCTGTCTCACAACAGGAACAACAAGGGACAGTGCTCTGGGTGGAAACAAGCCTGAGGTGGTGAAGACACAGGGAGGTGAGAGTGTTCAGAGCACAGCACAGAAGGGGGAAGGTGGCGCAGATGATGTTGGAAGGCCAGGCAGCCTATGGGGGGGCCACTGTAGGCTGAGGTGAAGATACCATTCTAAGTGTGATGGAAAACCACTGGAAGGTTTGCATCAGGGAATGACATCTGATTTCAGTTTATTATATGGAGAATTGTGTAGATTCACTGTAAATGGGGTGGAGTGGAGTGAAAATGGGGAGATAGGAGGCTATTGCTGTGCCCTGTGGGTGAGATGGTGGTAATTTGACCTAGTTGTGGAGATGGTAGTAAGTGGTGGTGTGCTTTTGAAAGTAGAGCTGACAGGAATTGCTGACGTGGAGTGTGAGGAAAGGGAGAAGTGATGACTTCATAGGTTTAGGCTGGAACAACTAGGAGAATAGTGGTGCTTTTTACTGAGATGGGAGGACACTGAGAATGCAGTTTGGGAGAAAAATTATGGACTTAGTTTTGGAGAAGTTTCAGATGCCTGTTAGACATAGTAATAATACTAGTGCTCGTAAAAATGGTAAGTACTATGTAAGTGTAAACTGTGTTCCAAGGTTTAAGTACTTTTATATATATTAATTCATTTAATCCTCATAACAATTTTGTATGTGCTAGGAACCATTATTGCCCCCATTTTACAGATGAGAAAACAGGCACAGAAAGGTTATAAGTGACTTGCTGAAAGTCGTACAACTTGTGAGTGGTGGAACTGGGATTCAGACCCAGGCAGTCCGGCTTTGGAGTCCATGCAGTTAATCCCTGTAACTACCTCCAAGTGGACAGGAGTATGAATATACAACTTGAGAGGATGGTCAGGGTGGGAGATACACATTTGTATGTACTCATCTAAGCCTTGGTTGGCAGTGGGGCTGTGCTAGCTGGTCTTTCATTATGTGCTGGATTGGGTTCATGCAGTCAGTATCCCCCCCTAATCTCCCTTTGTAGGGTCCATGAGGGTTAGGTTTCTATCTCTTTAACTTGGCTGGGTTCAGGCAGCCAGTATTCCCCCTCCAGCCCCTCTCTGTAGGTTCCATGAGGGCCAGACCTGTCTCTCTGACTTCTCTATCTCTAGCCCTTAATCCAGGGCCTGCTGTGTAGTGGATGTTAGGGATGACTTTATATGCAGGGCATTTGGTTAGGTTTTGGGAGTTCAGAGATGAATAAAACATAGTTCTCTCTCTCTGGAGGAGAAGAGTATGAGGAAAGACCTGTGGGAATAAAATTAGAGTAGACTAAATGCATAAATACATGCTGATTAGTTCATTCTGGTTTTCTTTCCCCTCCCCTCTCCCCATGACTAGTGAGATGGGGCATGAAAAGGGCAAAGGAGCAAAAGAATGCCTAAGCAGTTGCAGGATGAATTTGAGGCTCCCCAAGAGTCCTTCTCAACAAAAGAATTACTCAAAATCTTGCGTATTTTACTATATTTGCATTAGTTTTATTAGGCAATGATATAATTTTTGCCAAATGAAATAAATTCTGATATTTGACTATCATTGTGGGGTGATGAGTTTTTCCAGTTGTTACTTCAGCGTTGACAGGATTCACTAGTGAAATAAAGGAGTTGGCTTGAAATGTTGCAGCTTGCATAATAGAGGGTAATGGAGGGTTGCGTGACCATTTAGGCAGGTTTCCACTGGTTTAAGTGTATCGTTAAGCTAAAGTTCCACATATTGGAATAAGTTTGAGTTTCTCTGTTAATCATCTCTTTACCATTGAGATGTATTTTTTGTCATAGAAAGGGGATCTGGTGATGTATATCATAGGTAGCATTGTAGATTACATCTTTTATATCCGGAACATTGTAGAACATAGAGACTAGAACAATACACACAAAAAAGATGCCTTATTTCTGTAGATCTGTTTCAGGGCATACGGTAACCTAAACACAGTTGTCACAATTTTATTACTTCTTAACTTGAGTATTTCAAATTTGAACCATTAAAAGATTATATAAAATTGCACTATTATAGATTTTATGGTTAATTTCAGAGTTTTTTTTCTTTAGAATATATAGAATTATATTTTATTCAGCTTTGTAAGCTTTCGTTGGGAGAGGTGATCTGAATAACCAAGTCTATCATTACTCTCAACAGGAACCCTCTACAAATACAAACGTAGAGGAGTACTGTCTCATTTTGCATTTCAGAACATTTGAAATCTGCTATTATGGCTTCCCTAAATTTAATGAAGTAGACATGATTAGTATTTCTTTATACCACAATGGCAGTTAGCTTCCCAAGAACATCAGATGCCCTGTATGACATAAAGTAGAATTGTGTATTAAATAGCCTGTTGATTATTCAGGCTTTGTTGGCTTTCAAGTTCAGGCCCGATGAGGGAAGGTTGATGGGTATTTAATTGTGTCAGATAGCTCCCAGCAGAGAGGGAGTGATGGTAAGTCCTATTTGAAAATAACAGAAGCCACTCATTTCTAACATTGACCATATGAAATATAACATCCTAGATAATAAAATTCAAACTCCTTTTGAAATTTACATTTGCAAATTTTAAGCTACTTTAAGAGTACTAATGTAAATATATGAAAATTGTTTTTTGTAGAAAACAGTGTCTAGCCCAGTGATGGTACATACTGGGCATTTGAATATAATTCATAAAATTCCACTTCTTGTAGTTATTTTTTTATTTTTGCATATTACATTCAACTGATATGTTTGCAGTAATAGCTGAATGCTAGTTTGTGTGCTTTTACTTAACATTGTAAATGTTTGGATATATTTAATTTAAATAATTTATATAACTAGCGCTTAACTTTGATTCATTTCATACTTGGTTGCATAGAAATTAAAATCTTTAGGTTTGATTTTTTTTCCCCACATCACTCTAATTAGTAAGATGGAGACTAAGCTTTAGTGACAGGCTAACCAAGTTGTCACCCCAAAAGAACACCCAAAATAAAATTCTTACAGAGGATTAAACAAAAACAGCATGCTGATGGAAGGAATAATTTAACCATCACTACTTACTGTAGCTATAGTCCTTAAGTTGTTACCATCCTACAGGCAGCATTCTTTTATTTGGTTCTTACATTGCAAACCTGCTAGTTTCAAGCTGCATTCTAAGCCCCTAATCAATGTGAGATAAATACTGGCATACAGTACTATGGATTTAGCCTACTGGATCTCAATTTGGGATGACTTTGTCCCTGCCAAACCACCCTGGGGACATTTGGCAATGTCTAGAGACATTTTTGGCAGTCACAATTGTATGTGGGGGTATTGCTGTGAGCATCTAGTGGCTTGAGGCCATTGTAGAATTTTACCGAACATCCTACAATGCACAGGACAAACTCCAAACAGCAAAAAACTATCCAGTTCAAAATGTCAATACTGCTAATGTTGAGAAACCTGCAATAGCTTTCCTTCCTTCCTTTTTTTTTTTTTTTTTTTTTTAGTGCATTAGAAATGGAAGTGGTAGTTAAGTGGCAAATGCCTGACTTGAACAAAGGATTGTGTTATACTGCTTTTAGTTTGTTGGGTAGCTGAGTTAATTTGGTTCATTTGTTGAATGGAAAAGAATTCCTGCAACTAATAATAATAGCGTTGAATTATTTTGGTTTCTAGTATATCTAGTATTTTGTGTTTATTTTTAGCTATGAATTTTTTTCTTACTAAAATTAATTTGGACACGTGATCCTAGGTTGTAACAGGTTTGCTAGTATGAATTCCCTACGTTGTTATATATATTAAATTAACTGTCTCACAGTTGCATGGTTGTTTATATCTTTCAAAAATCCTTTTCACATTAATTTTCATATGTGATTATCACAAACACCCCATAAAATGTGTAGGGCATGCATTGTCTTCACTATTTGACAGATGAGGAAACAGATTTAGGTCAAATGACTTTCCATGTGTGTTAGAGTAAGTTAGTGGCTAAAGCAAATCTAGGATTTGGAGGTCTTGATGCCTATGACCCGTTTAAAGTTACCAGTTATTGTTATCCCATTTAATCTTCCTGGCAGCCCTTTCAAATAGAATTATTTTCTTTCCATGTAAGGAAACTGGCTTAGAGATAAAGAAACCTATTCAGTAACATCCAACTCATAAGGTAGTTTTGACTGTTTCCATTGAACTATGCCGCCTTTCCAGGTATTCGCCAAAAAATAAATTTGACAATTTCTGGATAAATTCACCGAATCTATGCCTAATTTAAACAGGTCTCTTGACATATAGTCTGATATTCATTTTGCCACTTGAACCAATTGGTAATTTGGTATTTGTAATCCTCCTATTTGACTTGAGTGGAAAACTTCACTGAGTTTTTGATAAACCATAAAGTAGCACTGCTTGTTGTTTAGAATTTATTTTTTGAGAACGCTAAGTCCAAAAGCAGTTTAAAAGGATAGCTCTGAGCTGTATTTGCATGTATTTGGGTGAGTCAGCCCATGTGATAGAATTCACTTTGCCAATCGCATATAGAGGGATTTTATATTTGAGATACGACTCCCATGTACTCTCATTTTCTAATTTGAATCTGTTCTCTGAAGCCATCTTACCTGTCAAGTTTGAAGCTTTATCTCTTACTTTTCTCCATGCTGACCTAAACCTCAGACTGACTTGACTTTAACAACAGACAAAATGATATTATTGTAGTTTTTATTTTCCTTCTGAAACATTTAGAGTTTATCCTACTCTAAATGAGTACATCATTTTTGTGAGGTGATAAGAACTGGTGGTAGTGCCTTTATTTTCTAGATTGGGATATTTAAGAACAGTTTTTCAGTTTACCCAACTAAATCAGTTTCGAAGATAGGATTTTCAGTTTAGGTTTTCAGGTATTACAAAAACTAAGTCAGGCTGTCATTGCCATTAGAGCAAAAAGAGTATCTCCTTAAATTATTCAATGTGTTATCATTTTGTTTGCAGATTATTTGATGATGTTCAGTTCTTGGTATAAATTTCAGAGGCTGGAAATTTTAATGTTTCATATAATACATTCATTGGCTGGATTTGGACCTTTTCTAGTATGAAATTGTGAATCTGGGATTAAGAGGAAGGAAATAGACGCCGTTGCTAGTGCAGTTGTGTGTTGGGCAAGAAGGATTATAATTACACTTAAAAGGTGCAGACTCCCAACTTCCCATAAAACTAGATTATTGTAGCAAAAGTATTTTTCTTGCCTCCATGAAGAAAAACATTAATATCCAAGTAACCATAATATTTATTTTAGTATTGCGTGAAGAGACCACCACTTGACTATAGCTGAAACAAAGCTGAATTTTAAGCTTGCTAATAGGGGAGAACTATGCTTGCAGAACACAGTCTTCCAAACAGGTAGAGATGTTTTTATGTAGGGTTTTGAGGAAGCATAGAGTTTTAAGATTGGCTGGTTTTCAAAAGTGTGACAATTTAAGGATTGGCCAACTTCGAACTTGGAGTTTAGGGACTGACTGGCTTTGAGGAGCAAAGGTACTGAAGCGGGGCAGTTGCTGATTTGCTTTCTTGGCTAAGTACTTGTTGAGTAGACTTTAAGGATTGATTGATTGGGGCAGATTTAAAACCAGTTTTGTGGTTACTTGTTTCCAGCCTGGGGACTAGAGCCAAAGAACAATCTTTTCCTGTCCTGAAGTTGAAGAACAGGTACTTTTTATTCCCCACGTTTAACATACTAATGTTAGCTGTAATGCTAATATAACATACTTTGGATTTTTCTTTTCTTCTGAAACTTAAAAAGAATAGGTGTGACAAATACCATTTGTGTTCTGTCTACCAGTCTCAGGATAATATCATATTTGGGACCCAGGCTGCTTCAAGGATTATTTTTACATACAGTTAAAAAGGTAATATGTTATTTATGGAAATACTTTAATGCTTTAAAAATTATGGTGAAGGCTATGTTACATTTATGTCTATTTTTCTATCTTGCGGGAGTGTGTTGTATCATGTGGCTGCCAAAATTAGTCTTGATAGATGCTGAATTATAGATCTAAAGTTTGTTGTTTTTGCTGTTGTAAGAGATACATCTAGAAGGGATTAGTTTTTGAAAGTTATCTAGCAATTATTCTTAACAACATTTTAGAAGGTTTAATGACTACATTGCATATCTTTTATATGACAAGGTAGGCTGAATTATTTTAGTATCTGTGAATCATGTTACCACAATTATTATATCATAGTACCATTCATATAAAGTATTTCAGTTTAACTGTTATTTAGAATATTTTTATTTTTCACAATGAAATGGAAAGCTGTACTGTCTATGACTATTTACTGGAACTGTGACAAAACATATTTTTCTAAATTGATCTTTCAGTAATATTTTAGTTTAAATTTTTTTTCCTATGAATATGTTAAGATAAACTCAGAGGGTATTCATTAACTTTAGAGAAGGCAGAATGAGTTTTTGGTGTAATTTCTTTTTTGTGTTGAAACTTTATTTTTAAATGGCCTGTGTGCTGTCTGTATTTACATATGTAATAAGCTTATAGCATTTTAAAAAAATGAGTGCTGTCATTTATATACGCAGCCCATATTTCTTTTCCTTAACCTATGGCTTTAGTGTTATACCTTCTGCCTTCCAGTGGTAAAGCTGTATTTGTGATTTAGATAGAGCATTTTTATGCGAAAACTCTTTAAAAATGTAAAGCTTGATTTGTGGTTTTGTTGACACATCAGATTTCTACCCCGCTATGATAGTTAACATTATGGCGTTAATCTTAACCCAGTATGAAAATTAATATTATTATATTGTTTATGAAAGAGCTACTGTTTAACTACTAAATGATATTCTGACATTTTTATCTTTAACATTTAAACTTTGTAAATTTATATTAAATATGGTACTTAAATTCTCTAGGAAAAAATCGATTCCTGAATATGGCTACAGGGATTATTTCTGTGCTGTCTGTAGTGTGAAATAATGGATTTAAAATGTGTTTCTTCTCTGTGTACATGCAGTGAATAGTTGGGCTTTTATTGCCTAGTGATATGATAAAAAAAGAATCCTAGGTTAGATTATCTTTTGTAGTGAAATGGAAAAGGGTTATATAAAGGCTTTTTTAAAATAAGGCTTTAATAAAAGCCTTATTTTCTAGTCTTTGCTAATATAAGGGATAAAATGGTATGTCATTTTAATTTGCATTTCTTTGATTACTGATGAGGCAGAGCTTCTCTTCATTCACGTTAGCCATATATATTCACTTACAGTTGCCAAATTTAGCAAATAAAAATACAGGACACCCTATTAAATGTGAATTAAATGTGAATTTCAAGTAAACAACAAATAATTGTTTTGTATAAGTATGTGCCATGCAATATTTGGGACATACTTATACTAGAAAAAAATAATTGTTTATCAGAAATTCAAATTTAATGAGGCATCATGTATTTTATCTGACAACCCTGATTTCACTTTCTGTGAGCTGTCTTCTTCTGTCTCTTACCAAATTTTCAGTTGCATTTCCTGTCTTTTTGTTGTTTTTGCAAGAGTTCTTCACATACACTGGATATTAATCTCTTGTCATTTTTAGATATGGCAAATGTATCCTTCCAGTCTTTTGCTTATTTGCTAACTTTATCTGTAGCGTCCTTTGTTAGACAAATCCTTAATTCGGGGTCAATTCCACTGAAATTTCTCCATGTGGTTTATGCTTTTGCAATCTTCTTTAAGAAATCTTTCATCATCCCAAGGTCACAAATATGTGTATTTTTTTCTTTCATTAGGTTCATAGTTTTACCTTTCATATTTAGGTTTTTAATCCATTTGTGTTTATTTTATGAGAATAGTATTAGGTGATGAGGTTAGAGGTAATGGGGAGAGCAGATTTTGTGACTTATAGGCTATTGTGAGGACTTCAGTTTTCATGCTAAGTGAAATAGGAAGCCAGTGAAGGGTTTTGAACAGAGGGCGCCATAATCTGACATGTGCTTTTAAAAAACCTCTCTGATAACTATTAATAATAGATTGTATGAGGGTATGACAGAGAGTGCTAATTCTTCTCCAGTATCTCGTTCTTCTTTCTTTCTTCTAGTATCAGAACCCCTCTGGTTTAGCCAGATACATGGCTGCCCACTTATAGACTATTTTTCAACTCCTCTTGCCAACAGGTATGGCTGTGTGATTAGGTTTGGGCCAGTTAGATATGAACAAAAGTGCTATGTGAGACTTCTGGGTTATCTTTGTAACAGTAGGTGTTTGTCCTATACTTCGTCTGCCTACCACACTCTCCTTCCTACTGATTAGAAAGCAGCAACAACTAGAGTGGTAACAACTGTGTTGAACTGAGAGGTAGAAGCCCTGTGATGAGGATAGCAAAGCTATCTCATGTCTGCCTAGGTCCCTGGATCACCTTGTGGAGCAGAACCAACTACTGCTTGCCCCCTCCACCCCCCCATCTCTGTGTTGTTTCAAGGAAGAGAATAAACTAGTTTCTTGTTTGATCCACTGTATTTTGGCATCACTTTATCACAACAGCTTAGCCCATACCATGTATAATGCTAAAATTTATGTCTAAAGTGGGGTGTTCCATAATAAAAAGTTAAAATGCATGGCATTGGCTAAGTGGTTGGTTGACAGATAGTAGAAAACATGTTATAGGCTAGAAAACTGGTGACCCTTATTGTGCGGTGGCAAAATATTCAGTGAAACTGTTACCTCTGATAACTTGGAAGGCAAGCAATTTGTCTACCTAGTTTGTACCTCCAGGGAAGTGGTTAGAAAGAATCAGACTGCTAATATGAGTTGATTACTCTTTGCTGCTTTAGCAGGGAACTATAAGAGGGTGTCAAATAGGGAAAAGTTAGCCAGTTTGCAGTTGGAGTTGAAAGGCAGTATATAGTTTATGTTAATAGTGTATAGTATGCAGCTAAAGGAGGTTCTCTTTGACCATGGCCTGTGGTCTGAATTGACTGAGAGGCCAGTAGTTTTTTCCAGGGTTGGAAAAAATTGCTTTTGTATGCCAAACAGCAAAAGATAAGATTGTCATCCTCAGGAACCTCCTGTTAGATTTTCTTGGTCTGACAGTAGAAGTCCATCCAGGCAAGGATCAAATTAAGGATTTGCTTTCCCATCTGAACCACTCGGTTGAACATAAAATCTTAGTTCCTTACAACAAAGGTTTATTTCTTACCCATGACACGTTGACTGTGTTCCACCTCCTCTGTCACTCTATGGTTTAAGCCAAAGGGATAGGCTTTTTTGGGACATTGCCATTCTTGTGGCAGACGGCAAAGAAATATGGGAGAACCTGCTTCTTAAAAGTGGCACATATTATTTTTGTTCGTATTTTATTCACCACAGCAAGTCTAATGAATGAGCCAGAAATCAGTCACGTAAGAAGGAACATTTCAAGTCACATGGCCTGCTATGATGTCAGTGGGGTGGGATGGTATAATCCTTCTGCTGGAAATCAGATGACCTCGAGATAACTAATCCTAAATCAAGAGGGAGAGAGAGGAATGGATGCCACAGAGTCCAGCAAATAAAAGAGGAACGGTGACAAGCTTAGTGTCTGACCAGACTAAATCTTTAGTTGTGGTTACTTTCACATGGCAGTGACTGAGAGCAAAGACATCTATTGAGTTTTTGCGAAGATGATGTTGCTAAAGTTTCCGTAAGTTTGACTCGTGAAAGCCTGTGATGGTTTGATGTTGTTTGACACCTAAAGCAACTCTTGGTCACCAAATTTATACCAGCACGAAGTAGGCTATTAGATCTTTGCTGCCCCTTGGAGTACATACTCTTCCAGGTCCACTTCATATGTGTCCAGAAAGGATAATGGAAAAGAAAGAATCTTCCAGAGGCAAAGCCAAGACTCCAGCAGACAAACAGACAAGGTGTCCCGACCAGAGAACAGAACCTGAATTTAACCAGGGAACTTGCTTTCCTGCTAGAGCAGAGATTCCTTGCAGTTCCTTTCCAGGAGTATTTCATCATTTATAAAAATATGTGTTTGCTATTCTTTTCTTTTCAGAATGGAAAACTTCATTGCATTCATCTCATTTGCATTCCACCATTGTATAATATATTGGGTGTGATGGTGGTGGTGGAGAGCAAAGGTTACTCCTTGGTTGATTTGTGGGTCACTGGCCTGGGAAGGAGCCACATGGAATACCTGTCAAAGAGGGTGTGCATTACCCAGAGATCCTAGACTTTGAGTGAAATCCGGTAACTGAGTGGGACTTTAAGTTATCCCTTTAGAAAGGAAATGACTATTCCAGAGTGGAAAGAAGGATGCACTCCCACCTCTGATGTGTATTTAGCTAGGCATGTAGGCCCTACGTAGAAACTGTATTTCTTGGGTTCCTTATAGCCAGATGAAGCCATATTTCTAAGTTTTGGCCAGTGGGATGAGAGTAGAAGTGATGTGTGCTACTTTTAAACCACACTTATATGAAAAAGCTGCTTGTTTGTCATACTCTTTTCCTAAATGAGGTGAGGGTAAGCTAGCTTCAATCATGGGGACAAGGCAGTAGCCCCGGAAGTGGTGGGAGAAGACAGGAGGAACCTCAGTCTCTTGGTAACCTTGTAGAGCAGAGCTACCCACCTTCCCTGGACTACTTGTCTGCCCCTGGACTGTTACATGAGAGAGAAATGAACTCTTTTTGTTTGAGCCACTGTATTCTTGGTCTTATTATAGCAGTTTAGCTTATATCCTAGTTAATACGGATGGCAACGATGTAACAAACATAGAAAGTTAGATTTGGAAGTGTTCTTGATTTTTTTCCCCCAGTTGAAGCTTTCATTTATATATTCTTTCTATGAAAATTTATTTTTCAAATTGTCTAATTTTATAAACAGTTGAGAAATAAAGAAACTCTTACTTTAACATCACCCTTATTATAATTATGTTATATTCCTTTTTCTTTTCATAAACACATTTTACATATTTATAATAAAATTTTGTATCTTGATATTTTCATGCAATATCCATTTTCTTTGTTGATTTAGAGTTCTTATACTTGCACAGTTATTGTTGCACAACATTCAGTTTTATCATACTTGAAATTTTATTATTATTGGTTACTATGGACTGAATTATTTTACCCCAAAATTCATATGTTGAGGCCTTAACCTGCCATGTCACAGTATTGGAGATAGGGCCTTTAAGAAAGTGATTGAGGTTAAATAAAATTATAAGGGTGGAGCCCTGATCACATAGAACTGGCACCCTTAGAAAGAGAGGAGGAGATACCAGAGCTCTCTTTCCACTTGTATAAGGACACAAGTGAGAGAGTGACCATCTGCAAGCCAGGAAGAGGGGCCCTCACCAGAACCTGACCACACTAGCACCATGATCTTAGACTTCCAGCCTCCAAAACTGTGAGAAAATCCCAGTCATGGTATTTTGTTATTACAGCCCAAATTTACTAATACATTGGCATTGAGATTGCTTTCAAATTTTCCCTCTATAAATAAGGCTGCACTTTTATAAAGGTTATTTCTTATGCTAAATTATATAGGACTCAATCTAGGATAATTTCACTTTATTACTACTAATTAATGACAGAATATTGATAATAACAGTGGCAAACAATGATGATTAAAACATTAAAGAGAGCTGTGAGAATGACAAGATCAATAATAATAACAACAATGGCTAATAGTTATTGCATGTTTACTATGTGCCAGGCACTGTTCTAAGGGTTTTACATGTATTGTCTTATTTTAATCCTTACAGCAGCCTTATGAGGTGCTATTATTCTTGTTTTATAGATGAGGTGAGTGAAGCACTGGGAGGTTGAATACCTTCTCCATAGTCAAACTGCTGGTTAATGGTAAAGTCTAGATTCTAACCAGGCTTTACTCACTGCAGAGCCTGCTATGAATGGGATTATATTCCCACAAAATTCATATGTTGAAGCCCTAATCCCCAATGGGATAATATTTTGAGGTGGGGCCTTTGGTAGATAATGAGGTTTGGATGAGGTCATGAGGGTGGGCACTCTTGATGGAATAAGTGCCCTTATAGGGAGAGACACCGGAGAGCTCTTTCTGTGCCATGGGAGGACTTAGTGGGAAGGCAGCTGTTCACAAGCCAGGAAGAAGGCCTTCATCAGAAACGGACTGTGCTGGCATCCTGACCTTGGAATCCCCAGCTTCCAGAAGTGTGAGAGAATAAGTTTCTGTTGTTTAAGCCACTCAGTTAAATTTCTGTTGTTGAAGTAACTCGAAGTGACTAAGAAAGAGCCCATGCTTTTAACTGCTATGTCACGTATAGAGGCTTTTCTTGGATCACACAGTTAATAGCAAATTGTACTGCAAAGAAGGGGCCAAAAAAGTCATCTGTACTTTGGGGAGAGCAGTTTTGTGTTTGTAGACAAAATCCAGCTTGCAGAGGGTTAGGTAGTGACTGATGTGTGGAGGGCAGTGAAAACAGCTTACACCCTTTTTTCAAGCCACTTGGCTGTGAAGGGAAAGGGGCAAACAGCGCAGTGGGAAGAGAGACATAAAGTCTGGGGAAGTATGTTAGTTTTGTTCGTTTTATTACGGGAGAGACTTAAGCATTTATGTGCAGTGGGGTAAAAGGAGAGAAGAAACTGAAGATGTGGAGAGGGGAAGTGGGTAAATGAAGACATCAGATCCCTAAGGAGGTGGATATCTTGAGTTGCAGAACACGGTTGAAGGTTAGCTTTGAGCAGGAAGAGGAACACCCTTCCTCCACACTGCCAGGAAGGAGGTAAGAAGGTGCGTGCCGCTGCTGGTCAGTAAGGGTGGAGGAAATTGAGGGAGTCTGACCTAATAACCTCTCTTTTGTTTCTGCGAAGGTGATATCTTTGCTGAGTGAAGCGGGGAACCGGAAGCTTGACAAAAGTGTTACAAGTTTGGAAATAGTACTGTGGGGCATAAAAGAGGGAGCTGCTGATTAGGAGCCCACGATGGCACCAGTGAGAACGGCCTACTGAGCCGGGAGGCTGCGCGTTTGTAGAGTTCCCAGCTTGCATAGTTGGGGCTTTTCATAGCAGGGATCTCTAGTCTGGGTATAAGAGTGAAGAAGACGCTTAGATTGGTTTGCTTTGGGGCTGTATGTAGACATAGGATAAGCCTATAAGGAAGTTGAGAATTTAGGCCCGGGAGTGAGCAAAGCTGAGTGATCAGATCCTAGGTTATCCTGGATCAGAAATGAAGCTCGGAGCATGGTTAATGGATTAGGAAAAAATAGAGAGTGGAGTGGGGAAAAACTGAAAGCTTAAACAGATTTAAGATCAAGTATGGTTTATTCATTCAGTAAATATTTCTTGAGCATTTATCTTCCAACACTGTTCAAGGTGGCTACATAGATCAAAACAGTGCTCAAAACAAAGTCTGCCCTTGTAGAGCTTAATTCTAGTGGGGAGGTATATGACAAACAAACATAAACATAGTGCATAAACATATGCATACTATTCATGTATATAATTTCACATGATAAGAAAATGTCGAAAAGCAAAATGAAGAAGGGTAAGGAATAGAGTGATGTAGATGCTATATTAAATAATGTCATCAGGGAAATGGCTCTTAGAAGAAGTGACCTCTGAGCAGAGACTTGAATGTAGTCAGGGTCCTAGCAGTGCAGATGTCTGGGGAAGAGCATTCGAGGGTAAGGAAGCAGCACATGCGGATCCCTGGCTGCGGCTTGTCTGAGGAGCAGCCACGGCACTGGGCAGGGGCATGATACATTAATGCTAGGGCTGCTGTAAGATTTAGGATATTATCTAAGTGTCGTGAAAAGACATTGAGAG
Source organism: Propithecus coquereli (assembly GCF_000956105.1). Lineage (NCBI taxonomy): Eukaryota > Metazoa > Chordata > Mammalia > Primates > Indriidae > Propithecus > Propithecus coquereli. Next base: position 5,528,775 of record NW_012150285.1, read on the forward strand.
GTTTGAATCAGAGGAGTCACATGATATGTCTTAACTTTTCTGAAGGCTTACACTGGCTGCTTTTTGGAGAATTGATTGACAGTGGGAGTTGTGGATTCTAGAGAATTAGAAGGACAGGAGATTGTAATCTGCAGGTAGCACATTGGAGTTTAAGATTTCAGCAGTTGAGAGCTTCTGGGTGAGAATCCTGTTGCTGTTCCTTTAAGCAGACACACCCACTCCACAATAGGCATTCTTTTCTGTGGATGAACGCCTGACCCAGACCCTTGGCTTACACCGCACCCTTTCCTGTTTTTGACTCTGTTCCTCACCAGCCTCATTATTCATTCTCCCATTTTGTCCTCACCTTGTCTTTCAGATCTGATGTACGTTATTGTCTTCCTGGCCAAGACTTCCTCTAGATCTAGGTTTTCAGATCTTTATTTCACAGTCTGACTTCAGACTTCAGTCTTCAGAAAGCTTAAAAGGAAGCCCAGTGTGTCAACCAGGTGAAACTGAGGGAAATGGGAGTCAGGAGTGCAGTGCTCTCTGCCCACTTGCAGTTGTCCTCTGACTCCTGAGGCGACCCTACGACACCTTCAGAAAACCCCCAGCCTGCCAGTTCACAGTGTGGAAAAGTCCCACATTGAGCCATGACATTGCCTTTCTTGCAGCAGTGATCCCTGGGATCACCTCAGGTCATGCTCTCTCAGCTCAGCCCGTACCTTCTTAATCCTTAGGCACCTAGCTTGCCAGGGAGTGTATGCACACCCTCCAGTTACAAAGTGGTGTGCTGAGGGCACTTAAAACCGTGAGGGAGGCAGAGTACATCCCCCTGAGTGTTAGTTTCACTAACTGGCTATTACTTAATTTACTAAATTTGTGTAGTAAAAATTAATGTTGTTCTAATTACAGGCCATAGGTACTATTTGTCCTTTTCAACAAATTCTTTTATTGACCCTAATTAAGGATGTTTTAAATTTTATTGTACCAAAAGAAAATAGATGTATTATAGTTTAGAGTGTAACATTTGTGTGAAATTTTTAAGGAAAAAAAACAGAAGATCAAAAGATTTAAAGTTTGCACGGGCCATTTAGGGTTATATCTTAAGTCTTTGGGGGATTATTAGGTTCCTCTTCTTTACATTAGGAATACTTTGATAGAAAAGGTTAAAGCTACCTTTTTAAGTTGTCAGATTTGTAATTCTGTATTTTTTTATGTTTAGTGGAATTATAACATTCTTATTAAGCATGGAGTAGGAACTAGCCATGATTTAGTCTCTGAACCATCAGGCTTTTCTGGTTCAAGGTAAAAATATAAGTATTTTCTTCTTTTAGCCATGTTTAATTTTGACAGATGTCATTAAACATTGCAATGTTATAAAAGGGATTTATATTAGTATGAACCAGATAATGGCCTAGTAATTGGAATAATACTCAAAGTTGTTCTAGGCCACAAAATAAGTTTGGTGTTTTGGATTTTTAAAAAATGGGTATTACTTGCATTAAACTCTAACATTTCCTCTGAATCGAGGGTGGGTCTTCAAGTACTAAGATACAAAATTTTTTTGTTAGTACTGTTTACCAGGAAGGAATGGTAGGGGTTTGGCGTAACACTGTCAAATTATGAGACTAGTGAGGGCAAGGATTTGATCATGTTCACTGATACATCTTGCGGTAGGAGTAACACAGGGCTTCACATGTAACACTGTTTTTTGAGTGAATGAATGAACCAGCTTGTCTTCGATGTGACTGTGGAAATGATACTGTCTCGTTATATATACAGGACGGTTCAGGGTTGAATGAGGGAGCCTTCCTGGGTGTGCTGGCACAGTGTTGCTGTCAATGTACGGCTCTTTTAAATTAATAGAAACAGGAGCACAAATGTAAGTTTTCTTTTGAGTCTGCAGTTGTCAAGTCTGTTGAATCATTATGACATGCCAATTCTAGGTGCAAAGTGGGGTTAGCAACACAGAATCTGTTTATCTAGTACAAGTAGCTGCACTAAGATTTGATGAGGTGTACAGAATGGGATAAAATACTTGTAAACCATGTATCTGATAATGGTCTTATATCCAGAATTTGTAATATAAAGAACTCTTGCAATCAATAATGAAAAGACAAAAATACCCAATTAAAAATGGGCAAAGGATCAGAATAGATATTTCTCTAAAGAAATATGGCTAATATAAGCACATGAAAAGATGTTCAACACTGTTAGTCATAGGGAAGAGCAAATCAAAACCGCATAAGATACCACTTCACACCCACTAGTTGTCTATAATCAAAGACAGAGAACAAGTGTTGGTAGGATGTGGAGAAATTGGAAACTCCATACATTGCTGGTAGGAATGTAAAATGGGTAGCCACTTTAGAAAACAGCTTGGCGGTTTTTCAAAAGGTTAAAACATAAGAGTTACCATATGATTACCTAGCAGTTCCACTCTTAAGTATCTACCCATGAGAAATGAAAACATAAATCCACAAAAAAACTTGAACATAAATGTTTATAGTGGCATCATTCCTGGTAGCTAAACAGTGGAAACAACCCAAATGTCTATCACCTGATGAATGGGTAAACAAAATGTGGTACATCCATACAATGGAATATTATTCAACATTAGAAAGGAAGAAAGTACTGACACATGCTACGACATGGATGGATCTCAAAACATTATGCTAAGTGAAAGAAGCCAGACGCAAAAGCTATATATTTTACGATTCCATTTATATGAACTGTCCGAAACAGGCCAATCCATAGAGACAGAAAGTATATGAGGAGGCTGGGAGGGTTGGGGCGGGGGGATGGGGAGTGGCAGCTAATGGATAGGGAGATTCTTCTGGGGATGATGAAAACGTTCTAAAATTGTGATGGTTGCACAACTCAGTGAATATGCTAATATTAAATTGTATACTTTAAAAGGGTAAATTATATGGTATGTGAATTATATCAGTAAAACTGTTGAAAAAGAATAAGTGTGGTAGTATGTGGGAGTGTATTTTGAGTTATTTGAAAAGATGTTATTTCAGTTTGAGTGTAAGACTTTACATAGTGGCAAGATGCCTTACGTGTTTTTCCTTGCTTGCAGGCCTGCGATTTTTATGCCATGACTCAACGGTATAAGGCTGTAACTCAGCAATATAAAATACTGAAAATGTTGAAACATAAAATGAAAACTGCTTGGTCTACTATTTTTATTTAATAGGATTTTCTGAATCAGTTAATTACAATAAGTAGAATGTGTTATTAAGGAATTAGGTTTTAGACTCATAAAATTTTAGAGCTGGAAGGAACTTAAGAAGTCATCTATCTTAGGCCTCATTTTGTTTTGTGAAAGAACTAAGTCTTACAGAGGCTAAGTAAGATATCTTAGGTCACAGAGTTGAGTAAATTCTTGAACTGAGTCAGTGTTCTTTCTGTTGTCTATTTGGTTTCAGTGCTATTAATAGTATTGAACTAATAATATCCATAGCAGCTATTTAAATGCTTCCTGTGTACTAGGCACTCTGTTATGTAATTTATATATATTATCTTGGTTAATTAGCACAGCAGTTTATGAAGACAGTTCACTCTACCTGTGTATTAGTTTCCTAGTGCTGCTGTAAAAAAAATAAAAAGCAACTTCATGGCTTAAAACAACACAAATTTGTTTTCTTACAGTTCTGGAGGTCAGAAATCCAAAATGGGTCTCAGAGTCAGCAGGGCTGCATCTCTTTCTGAAGGGTTTAGGGGAAATCAGTTTTCTTATCTTTTCCCACTTCTAGAGGCTGCTCACTTTCCTTAGCTTATAGTCTCCTTCCGTCTTTAAGCCAGCGATGGCTGGTCAAGTATTTCTCACAATGTCATCCCTCTGGTTTTGATTCTGCCTCCGTCTTCCCTTTAAAGACCCTTGTAATTATTTTGGGCCCACCTGGATAATCCAGGATCTTATTTTAAGGTCCTTTGATTAGCAACCTTAATTCCATCTTGCCAATTGAATGGAAAAAACACTCAGAGTGATTTTTCTTTCTTCTCACTCAATAATCAGCACAGAAGACCTCTGTGATTAAATTGGGGGAGGGGGCTCCCCACACACCAAGCAAGCAGTCAGTTCTGCAGTGGATGCCAGCTGAGTATCCTCCAATTCAGTTCTTTTCTGACACTGTCTACCTGGAGTGTCCTCCAGTTCAATTCATTCCTGACACTGTCTCCCACTGGTTGAGGGCTCAGTCCCACAAGACTGCTCCCACTTTCCATTGCCAATGGCAAGCTCCAGGATGTTTTACCTGTGCTTCTGAGTGACCTGCTATAAAGTGAGGTTCCCACAACCACCTCCTTGGGATCACGTAATTTGCTAGAGTGGCTCACAGAACTCAGGGAAACGTTTACTGGTTTATCATAAAGGATATTAGAAAGGACACAAATGAAGAGATGCATAGGCAAGGCACATGGAAAGGGGTGTGAAGCTTCCATGCCTTACTCAGGCACACCACCCTCCATGAACCTCCACATGTTCAGCTGTCTGGAAGCTCTCTGAACACTGTCCTTTTGGGGTTTTATGGAGTCTTCTTTACATAAACATGGTGGATTAAATAATTGGCTACTGGTGATCAGCTTAACCTTCCGCCCTTTCCCCTTCCCCCTTCCCAAAGGCTTGGGAATGGGTCTTAAAGTCCCAGCCCTAATCAAGCCTTGATCTTCCCATGACCAGCTCCCATCCTGAAGCTACCTAGGGGGCTGCCAGCCATCTGTCAACTCATACCATACAAAAAGACATCACTTTGGAGATTCTAAGGATTTTAGGAGTTGTATGCCAGGAAAGGGAGATGAAGACAAAATATATGTTTCACAGTATTACACCATGTAACAGTATGGTCAGAGATTCCAGGGATTAGGATACGACCATACCTGGAGGTGGGGCAGTATTCTGACTACCATAATCTGTTAATTAGATAAAGAGATTTAGGTTTAGAGAGGTTAGGTAAGTTCAAAGTCACATGAGTAAGGAAAGAGCTGATGTTTTAACCCGGGCCTATTACTAATATTTATCACATCTTTTACAGTAACATGGTCTTTTCCACAAATGCCATTTGATCCTGGTCTGGAAAAGTAAATAGAGTGAGAAGCAGTGTTCAAAAAGTAGATATCTGTTCATCTTTTTCTTTATTGTGTATATTTAAGGTATACAACATATTTTGATATACATATACAGAGTGAAATCATTAGTCAAGCAGATTAACATTATTAATTATATAGTTACATTTTTGTGGTAAGTACATTTAAAATCTACTCTTTTAATAAAAATCTCTAATACAATACCATATTAACTATAGTTCTCATGTTGTACGTTAGATCTCCAGACTTGTTCATCCTGCATATCTGCAACTTTGTATCCTTTGACCTACATCTCCCCTTTTTCTCTCTCCACTCCTGATAACCACCGTTCTATTCTCTATTTCTGTGTATTCAACTTTCTTTTTTTTGATTTCACATATAAATGAGATTATGCAGTGTTTTTCTTCCTGTGTGTACCTATTTCACATAGCATAATGTCTTCCAGGTTCATCTGTGTTGTAGCAAATGGCAAGATCTCCTTTTTAAAAAGCTGAATAATATTCCATTTTATGTATGTATGTATATATCACAGTTTCTTTATCCAGTCATCTGTCAGCAGACACTTCAGTTGTTTCTCTACCTTGGCTGTTGTGAATAATGCTGCAGTGAACATGGGAGTGCAAGTATCTTTATGAGATGGTGATTCATACCCAGAAGAGGGATTGCTGGATCATATGGTAGTTTATTTTTAATTTCTTTAGGAACCTCCATACTGTTTCCCACAATGGCTGTACCAATCTCCATTTCCACCAACAGTGTACAAGGTTTCTCTTTTCTCCACAACTTCACCAACGCTTGTTATCTCTTATAGCTCTTTCTCGTTAAAGTAAAATCACATTTACTTAATAATATCAAGAAATAGGCTGTATTATTATGGAACAATTAAAAGCATGGTAGAGAAATATATTTATTGATGTGGGGAAATGTTTATGACTCATTAAGACTTCCAGTTCATTAGCCCCCTCCCCACATTTCTGTTTATTAGTTTCTTCCTGTTATCAGTTCCTTCCTCATTTAGCCTAAATGCCCTGACTTAAATTATTCTCCTACAAATTTCCTTAATTCCTTTGCACCTCTTTGGTCTCTCCCATCTCAGGACTGGACGAGCCAATTACTTACCAGTTTTTTCACTTTAATGATATACTCAGCAGCCTTAAAATTGCCCAACAATCTTCTGATGTGTCTCTATTATCTCACTTACTACTCACAGCATACCTCCTCCATTCTTCTCAAACCTTTTAAGCCCCTACCAGTGTTATTTGACATCTTAGCAGTTCTGCATGCAGTTGACTGTGGTCAACTGTTGCTTGCTGTTGGAAACATTCTTTTCTTGGCCCTTGATATACCACCCTTTACTGGTTTTTCTTTTCTCATTCTCATTCTAGTTGACCCTTCTCTGTCTTGTATGTTGGTTCCTCCATTTTTACTTGACGTCTAAAAGAGGAGCTCCTCCAGGTTTAGTCCTCTTGTTTTTCACTTTGCATTTTTCATTAAATATGGTCTTTTTGCACAACTCTTTTACATAATCGCTCTCTCAGAGTTTGTCATCCTCAGCGCTATTGAAATTTTGGGCTGGATAATTTTTTGTTGTAGGGGGCTGTCTTGTATGTTCTAGGATGCTTAGCAACCGCTCTGGGTTCTATGCACTAGGTGCCAGTGGAATTGCCTCTACCTCATTTGTATAACCCAGATGTCCCCAGATAATTGCCAAATGTCTTTGTGGGGGTGAGGGGGAGCATCTGTCTCCTTCCAGTTGAGAGCCACTTATCCAGCCTAAAGTTCTCTTCTGAGGCTCTAGGGATAACTTTTTGACATCACCACTTAAATGTCTCCTAGGCATTGCAAATGTGACATGACCAAAATGGACACTTGTTCTTCCTCTCTGATATGGTCTTCCTTCAGCTTTCCTGATTTTTAGATTATTTATGACCTTGAAGGCCATTGGAAGTAGTTTGGCTTTTATTTGGAGTAAACTAGGGAGAGAATTTACTCCAAAATAAGAGAGTTTTGGGCCATGATTTCACTTAGGTCAGATCTTTCTTAAGAATAGACTATGAGTTGGAAGACTGTAGCAGGAAGACCAGTTAAGAGGCTATTGAGGTAATCATGGTGAAAAATTGTAGTAGCTTGGACCAGGGTGGTAATAGGGAAGATGGTAAGGAATGGTGTCTTCGGTTTAATGCTTAAACACAAATATCCCTGACAAGTGGAATGCATTGTATTTTCATGAAATTAATACCTTAATGTGCTTTGTTTTTCAAGCATTTTCTAAGAACTTGTAGAAAACAGGTTTTGGCAGATCAGAGTGAAAGGAGAGTAGCCAAAGCCCAAGAGCTTCCTGGGATGTTACTTGAATGGATTCAGGGCAGAAAAAGGGGAGTAAAGCGAGAGACTCAACGGGAAGAGTAAGCAAGACATCTGATACGGCTAGGTCTGCCTCACAGTCTTGTGTAGGGCTGGCCTCTCACTGTAAAACATGTACCTGTGGCATGGTGGATGGAACAAATGGAAGTCAGGAGACTTTCTATCATTAAATAAAGAAAGCAAATCATTTTGGGCACTGTGAGGCCCTTAGCTGAAGTGTGGTGGCTGTTGGCATTTGGGGTGGGACAGATTTTTGTTGTATAGGATTGCTCTACACTTTGCAAAACACTTAGGATCCCTGGTTCCTCACAGACTAGCAATAGTGTGCTCTCTCATTGTGAAATCTAAAACATAACCCTCACCCCATTTCCACACTCCCCACGGGAGTCAGACATTTTCAACTGCAAACCACAGGACTAAGTCCCTTTTCTAACTTGAAAATTGTCTTCTGGTAACATGAAGTCAAAAGGCTATGGCATGCTAGGCTCTTAAAGAAAACTGGGTTATTTGTTTCTAGGTCTGAGGACTTAGAAGGTATCCACCAGTACTTTAGCATGGATTTTTATTGCTGATGCACCTAGTGAGTGTTTTCTGTCCATTTATATACCTTAGAATATTAATTCTTAATTTTTTCATGGAGAGCATGGATGCCTCAGAGCCATCTTTAAAGATACTGGAAAGGACACATGCTCCAGCTGCTCTCTTCCCACATTGTTATAGAATATAAGGGAGCCTGAGTTAAAATGAATGTGGAGTTTGGATGAAAGGGAATTCCCTAGCTACATCTTAGCAAAGGGAGTGGGAGTAGGATTGGAAGAGGGAGGTTAATGGCAGTATATAAATGTTTATGCACATCATGTCTTTGTCAGGTCTAGCTGGTACTAAGAGCTAAATATTTTTAAAATCATATTTTTGAAAACTATTAGAAAATAGGCTATAATATTCATCAGATTTGTGATGGATTGATAACTCAGTATTAGAGCAATGGAAAGCTCATCTAGAAAAAGATCCACACTTTTGCATATATAAAATGTAAGACTTATTTACAATGAAAAAGTAGCACAACAGACTGGAGAAAATGTTTGCATCAAGTGTGACTAAGCTTGATGTCTGTAATACCTGAAGAGAGTTCTTGCAGACTTAATGAGGAAAAAACCATCAAGATTAGTATATAAGTGAACAGAGTATTTTAGCAGAGAATGAGTAATAAAAATGTGGGATTATGTTCACCATCACTGGTAATCAAAGAAATGCATTTTAAATTAACCTTGAATTACCTCTTCTATTCTCTCCAAAGTACTGAAAATTAAAAGAACTCCTGATAATGGAGCAGCTTTAAGGAAATGGGCTCGTTCACTCTTAAGTGTCTCTTGTGCTGTGGCTACTCCCAGCCACCGCCTCTCCTTGAACAGGCTGTGCAGTTTCAAACTCTGTGCTTGGATGCATGTAGTGTAGAGATTTTCATTTTTATTTTATTTCGTAAATGATTTCATCTTATAGGCATATGATACTTGTAAGTTTATTAATGTATTCAACATATTGGTGATAAGTTCTACAGCTTTTAACGATGTTCAGTATAAATGGTAATTGATTTCTTTTTAACATTTTTTGAGTATCTACCATGTGCCAGTGATTGAGGTACAGAATTCCTTTAAGGAAGTCCTTGTCTGCCAGAGAAGACAGATAGCCGTGGGCCCTTTATGTGGCAATATGAGTGCTGGAATCATGTGATGAACAGAGTGGAATGGATTGCAGAGGGGCTGGAGAAGGAGTTATTTATGAAAGGAAGCTCATGATATGAGATGACTCTACTCCAGTGAGATGACTCTTGAGCAGGACTTTAGAAGATGGGCAAAATTTTTGCCAGGAGGAGAAGAAAAAAGGGAAAAGCATGAATAGAAAGGTAGAGGTGTAGAAGTATATGATATGTTCGGAAGCCACTAAAAGATTTTAGAGAAGGATATAACATGAGCAGTTTTGTATTTTGGAAAGAAAATTGAGGTCAGAATGGAGAATGATTGAAACAAGGCCACACAAGAAAAGCAATTCTCAATCTTTTGGGGTTTTTTTTTTTTTTTGGCATGCTTTCCCATGTGACAATTTTGTGAGCATCCACAAATTTTAGATTGCAACATAAATACAATAAGCCTTATATTATGCACAGATCTAGCCAGCCAACCATATGACCTCTCTCATAGCTGTATACTCTTTAGAGTGACTCTTCTAAAATTCTGGGTGAAAACCAGTGGGCTAAAGGAATGAGATCAGCTAAGAAGCCGTTGCAGTGTTCCACACAAGAGGCCATGGCTTCAATAGGGCAGTGATAAAAGAAATGGATGGGAGGGAATATATAATATTTTTGGTGTTAGAGTTGTGGGGGGGGGCGGTAGAGAGAAAAAGGAATTACAGATCAGTGTTCCTCAGATTTTAATGTGCATATGAAAATTTTGTTAAAAAAGGTAGATTCTGGTTCAGCAGGTCTGGGGTGGGGCCTGAGATTCTGCATTTATGACAAGTTCCCATGTGATCAGTGTTTAAGTCGCAGGCGTGAGATAACTTGGATGTGAGGCTCCAATGATTAGATAATGACGTCCTTGTCTGAAACGGGGAACACAGGAGAAGAGAAAGGTTGGAAAGAACCTGGGGGATGGGGTGAAGTCTTTGTGGGACATTCAGGTATACAATTATAGACAGCTGGAAATTTGGCTATTAAGCTCAAGACAAAAATCAAGCCTGGAGATACAAATTTGGGAATCAGCATTTCATTGCTTATAGTAAAAGCCATAAGAATAAGTGACATTATCTGCAAGAAAGAGATAATGGTAATATTAGAAAATACACTAATTCCTGTCTACTAGAATTTTAATATTTCATTTAAGTTACTGTAAACCAGTAGTGGGAAAGAGATTGGATATATGTCAGTAGCCTTCTTGCTATGAACAGTCTCTAGGTGTAAATTCAGGAGTGGGGAAGTCTTCTTTGGAAAACTGCCTTCTTTCTTGGTAATAATTATAAAACAGGTTAAATATTCCATAAATCAGGTTAAAAATGCTTTGAAGTGCCTTTTCTTATGAAAATTCATTCATACAAACAAGTATGTATTATGTATCTTCAAGATGCCAGGCACTCTTCTAAGCTCTATTAAAATAATAACAAATGGAACGGGTCCCTGACACAGTGGCGTTTGTGGGGGAGATTGACAAAGTGATTACAGTACAGTGTGATAAATGCTGTAACAGTGTGGTGTTGATGTGAGAGCACACACATTAGGAACACATGACTCAGTATGAAGATAAGGGATGGCCTTCCCGAGGAGGTAGCATTTAAGCTGAGACCAGAAGGCTGAGTGGAAGTAAGCTACAAAAAGAGGAAAGGAAGGGCATAACAGCAATGACTTGGCAGGGAGAAAGCCGTGCAGGTTGGGGAAGTTCAGTGTGGCTGCCCAGGGACTGTGCAGAGTGGGGAGTATGAAAGATGAACTCGAGAGGTGAACAGAGGCCCTGACTAGGCCCTCTCCCCTGGGACTTGGTAGAGGAGGGAGGGGAAAAAATGATGTATTTTCCAAAGGAAAGGCTGTTACTCTGCTTTGGTATAGTTCAAACAATAGTCTTAGACATATGCTTTTACAAGACTTTTATGGACTGGCCTAGTAATGGAATGACTCATAGTAACATTGTTTCTATAGGAAAAATATTTTGGGCTTCAAAACTGTTTTACAATTTAACTTTCAATTTTTTTTCACCATTTGGAAACTGTTTGGATAAGAACACAATTCTTGTGCTTTTTGTCATTTGTACTAAAATTGTACTTTCTCTGATATTTATCTATGTGGCTGTAGTGTTGATTTTCTACTCTTTGATGTGAATCAAATGTATCACTCCACAGATGTGGTTGAAATGTTGTTTTCTTGACCAGATTTAGAAAATGTATGGAAATAAATATAGAAATATTTTTATAAATTGTTTGGTTTTTAACATGTTTGTTCTTCAAAGTTAAGGATTTTATATTGCGGTATTGTGTTATATACCGTGAAAGTGTGAAAAAAAATGAAACTGACGTTAAAACTGTTATAATGTTATAAACACAAAGTAGAAGAGAGTTGTATGGTTTCACTATTGAAGTCAAATGGAACGCAGAAGGTAAATAATGAAAGGATAAAATGCTTAGCTTTTAAAAATAGTTTCATCATCATCTTCATTACTAGCTATTATATTATTAAAATACTTGATTTTTTTAAAGCAGGAAAGAGCAGTTATGGCCAGTCCCTTTGTAAAAAAGATCTATATGAACTTCATTTTGTTTAATAAATGAAACTTTTGGCTGAAACTTTCCAATTCCTGTCTCCAACATGCAAAGGTAATTTCATCCACATACATCTCGGTGAAAGTATCTTTCTGTCAGTTAGAATGCTTTCAGCTAGCAAGTAACAAAAGACCCAACTCAAAGTGGCTTAAGTAATAAGTACATTTCATTGTTTAATATAACTAGAAACCTGGGAGAAAGTTGGTTTTATAGTTGGCTCATATAGCAGTTAACTGCTGTCATCAGACTCTTTGGCTCTTTTTGTCTTTCCGTTCTGTCTTCCTGGATAAGCTGCCTTTTGTCTGCAGACTTTTCCCTTCCTGATCTCAAGATGGCAGTTTTAGCTCTAAGAATTACATCTTCATATCAAAGTACCCAAGACTGTAAGAAAAAAGTCTCTCTCTTTTTTTTAAGAGTGAAGAAAACTTTCTTAGAAGCCTTGTAGAAGACATGAACTCATTAGCCAACATTACATCTCATACCGGTTTCTAAACCAGTCAGTCGCAAGGGGTATAGATCCTGTGTTTGGCTTAGACTAGTCAATATTCATGGTGCTACTACACTCCTCTGAGGGTGAACAAAATTAGGATTCTGTTATCCAGAAAGAAGGGAAGACTGGGTAGGCAACCCACTAGTGTCTGCTATAATTTCCAAGTCAGTTCCTTTGCCTAGGCTCTTAATTCCTTTCTACCTCTTGGAGGACCTTATTCTATTAATCATTTCTTCTTTATTTTCAATCTCTCTCCTCATTCTCTTGCTTCAAGCTTCTTGAAAGAAGAGTGTAATTTTTACCTCCTGTTTATTCCTTAAATTCCCTGCAGTCTGAATTCTATTCCTCCCAATAATAAACCTCCTTTTCTGTTGTCATCAGTAACCACCTGATTATCAAATTCTTTGCCAGTTTCTTCTGTTTTCCTG
>NW_012150285.1:5541786-5588270 GCF_000956105.1 Propithecus coquereli
GTGAAATGCAATATGGTACCCTGGTTTGTACCTAGGAACTGAAGAAAGGTATTTTTAGAAAAACAGGTGAAATATAAAGAAAGTCTCTAGTGTAGTTAATAGTAATATATCAGTGTTAATTTCTTAGTTCTGACAAATGTATTATGGTTATATAAGATACTAACTTTATGAAAAACTGGGTGAAGAGTATACAGAAACAGTGTACTATCTTTGTAACTATTTTGTAAATCTAAAATTATTTCAAAAGAAATATTTTCAGCAAAAAAATCAAAATTTATTGATTTGAAAATTATAGTTTAGAAGTAGCTTTTCTGTCCAGTGGTTTGAAAAAAAATCAAAATTATTAACACATTGACTGTCACACTAGAAAAAAAAATTTTTCCTTGGGGCCACAGTGTTTTATTAGGAAAATAGAATAAAAACTTTGAAAACAAAATGATCCTTTCTAATTTAATGAAAAATTTGTTATTTTTTTATTGTTTTCTGTGCATGAGTTATATGTAACTCACGCAGCACTATAACCAATTTTTACACTGCATGTGAGTTGTATATGACTCACGACATACTTATTGAATTCGTTTCTGAAAATTGAGTCTTTGTAATTCCGCAGGTATTTAGTTGTGTCTGGAGTGGACCTTGGGTGGTCCTGGATGATGATCTCTGAATCGTACCCCCTATGTATGTGCAACAATGTCACATCCCCACATACTATCTCATAGATTTTGTTCAAAGAGCTGCCAGGCAAACATTCAAGGGGAAATGAACAATTAGAAGTTGTGGTAATCAGAGAACACAGTCTAGCACGTGTGGTGATCATCACATAAATTCATTTTTCATTTTTTGTTCTCAAGAGAAAATGAGCATACTTACCTGGCAGGGGAGATACCATGATCACCAAGAGAAAATGAGCATAAGGAACTGTTGGAGGAAATGGTGAATGAAGGTTCGGACATGAGTGGTGAAGATGTTGATCTAGTTAGTGATGATTCAGAGGAGTACCGTCCTAGTGGAGACAGTGGGGACAGTTCTGATAGCAGTTGCAGCCCACCAGAAAAAACTAGAACATTACATGCACATCTTTCCAATGGGGAAGGTTGTTCAAAATCTATTACTGAAACAATCGAAGCAGTTGTAGCCGCTTTCAGTGAGAGTGATGCTTCACCAGGTGTTTCTGAAGATCCTGTAGTGTGACGAGCGTAAGTTCTCTGACTTGTCCAATTTTAGGAAGTAACATGAAGATTTTTGACTTTGTTCAAAGTAACCCTGGTGTTCCAACTGAAATTGCGGTAAAGCTCCATGAAAAAAACACCATATGATTTTTTTGAAATTCTTTATAACAAATGATGTTATCGACTACATGGTGAAGGAAACTAATGTCTGTGCAAGTCAGACTTTGCAGATGGGTAATATCAAACCCCACAACTGACTAAAAAAGTGGTATGTTACATCTCAAGAAATGAAACGATTTTGGGGAGTATTGCTTTGGATGGGTCTTAGCAAGAAGCCAAGAATTCTGGACTATTGGTCAAAAAATGTTCTGTGTGACAATTCAGTGGAAAGGCTTATATCACATAACCGCTTTGAAAAGCTTCTGAGAATGTGGTGTTTCTCTAACAACGAAGAATGTCTTCTGGTGACCATCTCTTCAAGATCCAGCCATGTCTTGATTGTCTTCTTGAAAGGTTTCATGTTGCTGTAGTTCCAGATAAGGAAATGTATATTGACAAAACGATGGTGCCATTTTGCGGACCTTTGAGTTTTATACAGTACATAAAGAACAAAGGCCATAAATTTGGAATAAAACTTTTCAAACTTTGCCTAAAAGATGGTTATGCCTGGAATGTGAAAATTTATTGTGGGAAGGAAGCAAGATCTGGCATTCCTGTTTCATCCTCAATTACCATGAAGCTATTAGGAGGTTTACTAGATAGTGGATGTTTTTATATACTGACAACTACTATACCAGCATCTGCCTAGCTCATCAATTCCTTGAGTGGCTTTCATATCTGTTGGGCACACAAAGAAGTAAGAAGCTAATCCTGCCAGATGTAGTAAAGGTGAAGCTAAACAAGAACGAAGTAATTTCTTGAGAAAGTGACTTGCGAGTCGTTGTCCTCAAATGGAAGGATAAGAGAGACGTACTGATGCTAAATACCATGCACGGTGAAGACACCAAAGCAGTTGAAACAAGAAAAGGTGTTGTAGAAAAACCACATGATTGTAGATTGTAATAATTCAAAGGCGTTCATTGACCTCTCAGATCAACTGAAGTCATGTTCATGGTCTTTGAGACTTGGCATAAAGTGGTTCAGAAAATTAGCAATAGAGCTAATCACAAGATCAGCTTTGGTGAACTCGCTTGTTCTCTACATACAGAGTTGTGAGTAAAAAGAAGATCTCGATCACAAAATTCAAAGAACAGGTTTGCCTAAAACTGCTCCAGACTGATGAAGCACCCACTGCAGTGCCGTCCCTTCCCTCGCCATTTGTGACTGGTTCTCTCACAAGCATGGGCTCTGCCAGAAGATGTGTTGTGTGCTGTGAAAAAACACAAGCTGAGAAAAGACATGACTATGCCATGAAAAGATGTAAACAGCATGGAAATGCAGCAAATGTTATGTGTACTTTTGTGTAGTATGCTTTTTCCTAAAACATACTTCAATAAAAAAGTAATATAAAAACTTGAAAATTAGTAATGTGAAAACTTGAAATATAGTTCATAAAGGTAAAGTGATTTTCTTGACTTGCCAGACTGAAGTGTAATTTAAAGGTAAACATAAATAGAAAAATGAAATTTACTGACTTCTATTTAATCCACATTTTTAGAATTAAATTGTCAATACTAATTGTATCAATAAGAAAATCAACAAGTAAGATTTCACGAATCAACTACGGGTTTTGCCCAGGGGGCCACCCATCACATAACATGTATGCTACAGCATGGCAGTGTGAGTTGCCTGTGTATCATGTGGCTTCCAAGGTAAAGAGACGTGTGAGTTATATATGCTTCACAAGGCCCCGGGCTCAAAACTAGCATTGGTTAAATACAACTCACATGGCAGTGAATGTGTTAATTATCTTAAAAAATCCAGATTCCATGGAATAGAGGTATCGGGAAATATTTACCTGTAGGTTTCATTTTTTAGTTTATAGGAAGTATGGGATTTCATTTTTTGAATACTGGTATGGTCCATGACTACCTTCTTTCCTTAGTTACAGATTTTCTCTTTGATCCTTTAAGGTACTTTTGTGTTCTTTGGTTGTTTTGTGTAGCACTTTGTATTAATGCAAGCAAGCCCTTTAAATGGTTGCCAGTACACTGCTTTTTATTTTTCTTTTGTTTAGTGTATTTTTTTAGAGACAAAGGGCCAATGTTGTGACTCGGTGGTTTGGAGTTGAGACCCTGTTAGTGTAGTTTTGTTCAGTCACACTTTCTTGAACTTCTAGGTCAAGCATTAGACACGGTTGACCTATTGTTAATGAGTATGAATAATGGTGAACATAACTCTTAACATAACCATTTCTGTAATTGATCTAAAATTATACGAAGTTGATTGCAGTCAAATAATAGAAATTCTCAGTTTCCAAAATGGACTCTAGCATGATAACTCTCTTACATTTTTTTTTTTTTTTTGAGACAGAGTCTCACTCTCTTGCCTGGGGCGAGTGCCGTGGCGTCAGCCTAGCTCACAGCAACCTCAAACTCCTGGGCTCAAGCAATCCTACTGTATCATGTATCAGCCTCCCGAGTAGCTGGGACCACAGGCATGTGCCACCATGCCTGGCTAATTTTTTCTACATATATTTTTAGCTGTCCAATTAATTTCTTTCCCTTTTTTGGTAGAGGTGGGGTTTCGCTCTTGCTCAGGCTGGTCTCGAACTCCTGAGCTCAGAACGATCTGCTCGCCTCAGCCTCCCAGAGTGCTAGGATTACAGGCATGAGCCACCACGCCCGGCCTCTTTTACATTTTAATAAATATTAAAAGTCTTACAAGAAAGGAACTCTGTCATTTGCTGAAACTATTATGTAACTTTTAATTAATAAAAGTAAAATAGCCATGCTGGTCTTGGAAATGATTTCCTGCTTCTGTTACGAACTTTAATGACTTTAGTTAAGTTTCATAAAGGGAAATAGAAATATATTATACTAAAAGGATATAGACATTTAAAACAACAGACCCATGCCTAAATAAGTCTTGCAGAATAATTGTCAGGCTTGGAGATTTCTGTTTTGTTTAATTATTTTTATTTAGAGTTGGTATTAACGATCTCATGTTAATAGATTTACAGCTCTACTTCTTAGTTGTTTAACATGATTGTGCTAACCTGGGTAGGGAAGTTTAGAAAAAGGAAGAATAGTTTTTTCAGGCTAAGTTTAAATTCCATTGATCATTTAATAGTTCACACAAAACAAACAAAATAAAACATTTATTCTGCTCTAGAAGAACATTAAAAGTGTTGTTAGTTCTAGGGACATGCTTACCATTCGGCTGGCTAACGTTTTGTGGTCATCAAAGTATAAATAAGAATAACTAATATATATTGAGCACTTGCTATGTACCAGGCACTTTATTTACATTATCTGGTTTAATCTTCACAAACACCTATTAGATAGGTTGGAATTCCCTTCACAGATGAGGCTGGGAGAGTAACCCTGAGACTAGAGGGCAGCAAGAACAAGCACCCATCGTGTGCAGTACCTACAGTTTGGTTCATAATGTTAGCAGCTTCCAGGAAATGCGGACACATTTTCATGGGCACTTGATAAATTTCAAAATACTTCAGCTTTTCTGGGTAATGTCTGATCATACCAGGTGACCTAGAGCAGATTTCCCTGGGGGACTAGCCTGGAGTAAGGTCTTACGTTCTCTGTTCTAGCCTTGATCTGGCTCATTCTACAGTCCCCTAATATGTCAGTTGTTCACTGTTGCCTGATTAATTGCTGAACACTCACTCACTGTGTGCTTCACTGAGTACATGCCAAGAACTTTTGGCAGATCTGGGGAACATCCTCTCAAGGTGCCGCCTGGTCAGTGTTGGGCAACTAGAATTTCCTAGTCATTGTGAGAGCTTTGATCCAGAAACTAGGACACACACCAGAGACCAGGAATAGGGTAGTTGAGCAGCTGACAGGTGAAATGCAGCTATCCAGACTCAGCCAATTGGTCAGGAGTCAAAAATAAGAGCAGACATGTGACTCTAAAAGGTGGTTTTTGAAGAGGGTTATGATGGTTGGCTATGGACTTCATAGTTTGTAGACATAAAATAATTACAACTTCTTTTTGAGAAAGAGTCATAAAAATACAGAATCTCCTTCACTACCTTCTCTTCTTCATGGTCTCCAAAAGTCGACCTTTTTCAGGGCTGAGTCCTTGGCTTTCTGTATTTATTTCTACATGATCTCATATGGTTCCTTGCTTTAAATGCCATCTATTCTCCCAAATTTATTTCTTTACCTTGATCTCTCCCATGAGCTCTAGGGCTCATATTTATGTGATTTCAACATCTCCATTTGAAAGTCTAATAAACATTTCAAGCCTAATATATTTAAAATAGAACTCTTGAACTCTTCTCCCAAAATATGCCCCTTGTTCTTCATCTCAGTTGTTCAAGCCAAAACTAAAAAGTTGTCTGTGACTCTTCTCTTTCTTTCATACCCCACATCCAGTCCATTAGCAAGGCTTATATGCCTTCCTTTCGGTGTATATCCCAAACCACCCCTTGCTCCCCCTACTCCTCTACTGCGCCAATAAACTCACCATTATGTTACCTAGATGGTAGAAATGGTTTTCCTACTAGCCTTCTTTATCTCCTCCTATACCTCTTCAGTCACTTCTCCATTTAGGAATAAAAGTTTTCTTTTTAAAATGTTGAATAGTTCCTGCCATTCTCTTGCTCAGAACCCTTTGGTGGCTACCTGTTACACTCAGGATAAAACCCTGAGTCTCACCATGTTATATCAGGCCTGCTGACTTTATCCCTGCTACCACTCTCTGTCTTGCCATCTCTGCCATAGCCACACTAGCCTTCCTGCTGTTTCTTGGATACTTCATTTGTAATTAGCTAATTTCTACCCCCTCCATAACCCCACACCCTCACTCCAATCAGTTCAGCCTCTAACCCCGTACTGGTGGAGGTAGATTCAGAGAGAAGAAAAGTGCACATCCAAGACTCTAGCACATGTAGTAGTTGAGGTCACACTAGAAATTTTGCGGCTTTAGCATTCCAAGTTTCTGTAATTTGAATTGCTTTCAGGTATCAGAGGAACTGGATTCAGAGCTACAGAAATACATAGCTAGAGTCAATGGGGAAAAGTTACAGAGAGATAGATTTTTGCTCAGTTTAATGAGTACTATAATAAGTTCATCATCTGCATGAAAACAGATTGAGCTGCTCCTGAGACAGTGAGTTCTCCATCGCTGACAGTGTACAGGTGGAGGCTGATTGATCTCACGCAGGGATGTTGTGGAGGAAAAAACGTGCTGAAGTAGAGGGAGCAAAGAGTTGATTTCTACTTTTCTCAACTCTGAGATTGTATCAACCTTTAGAATCTTCTTTTTTCAGAAGTAGTTCTTCTCAGAGTCCTCCTCAGATTCTTCTTTTCGTGTGCATATTGGAAAGCTTTCTCCAATAGAGTATCCAGCCCTTCTAGGTGAAAGTTTCTGATGGTTGAGGGGAAAGAAGAGCTGCTGTTAAGGTTGATTTCCAGTGAGATTGGCCAAGTCTTAATCTAAGGAATTTACTTTGAGGCATTTTTCTTTCTCTCACTTTTTATTTTTTAATTTATTTGTATTGATTTTTTGATCTAAAATAAATAATACATACATATTTAAAATTCCTTAATAGATTTTTAGTTATTAAACAAAAGTTCACTGAGTTTCAGAATAAAAGAGCATGCCACTTGGAAATAGCTTTTGCTCAGAGTTTGTAAGAAATGGAAAACTCATCTCATTCTTACCCTTGTGCAAGAAGCTCCTTGAGAAATAGCGACTGTGTTTTGAATGTTTCATTTGAGACCAAGGCAGCTATTGCATTATCTTTTCTTAGAGAAGGCAAAAATATGATTTAAACAATAGAGAACTTTAAGTTGTAAGTATTTTTACTTAGTCCTGAATTAAGGTACTGACCTGCCATACAAATTCAAGTTTCTTTTAACTGCTGAACCGTGGTACTTATAATTAATAATATAGGAAAGAATGATTTTCAAGGTCTCAAAGTACCTCATATTTGATCACTTCTGAAAGCAAGCACCTAAATAATAGGATGACACATCTAACAATTGATTGTGGCCCGACACAGCTTCCTTCAGCAGCTGGGCCTGCCCCACCCCAGTGTGTGGCTGGCACCATAGGAATCTTAGTTTTGATGACACTGTTTTGTTTAAGAAAGGCCTGAATTCCTTAATGTGTCTTCACCTTGAATCTCTTGCTGTTTCTGTATTTTCTCTGGGTTTCTGGCTTTGCTACCTATCTCTGTCCTTTAGATTTGACTCCTTCTTCTTCCTGACTTGTTATCTTGACTTCACCCAAACAAAACTACTGCACTGACCCAACACATACAGTTTGGATTATCTTCTGTATTGATATTTCTGTCTTGGCTTGAGCGAGGGATTCTCTGAGGAGGAGAGAGAGATAGAAGTACTTCCTTGATTGTAAAGGTAATGTAAGCATTGAACATGTGTCATGGTTCTTGATCTTTTGATCCTATGCAGTTCAGATTAATTTTTTGTCCTAGCCTTAGCAGACTGAATCCACGCAGCTCATTGTTCCAATTATGAAGTAATAAATGCGGAAAGGAAAAAAGAGAAGAAAAAAGAAATTCTCGAATGTAGTACACTTCTCTCTGTCATACAGCTACTTAGAACAAATCTGAGTACCAGGGATGAAGTAAAAAGGCCACATATAGGTGATGCTGGAAAGTTCAGACCTTAAAATGGTATGTTTGGTTCTCTTAGAGCCTCTTTATTTACTTGCTTTTCTCTGAATGATAATGGCAAACCCATAAATAGTATTTACCATGGTCTAGGTGCCTTATTTATTTTAGCTAATTTAATCCTCACAGCAATCCTGTGAAGTATGAACTATTATAGTCCCCATTTACCACATGAGTATGGTAAGTCTTGGACAAGTTAAGTCATTGGCCCAAAGCTTCCCAGCTTGTTGGGTCAGAGCTGGGATTCAAACCCAAGTAAATGTGTAACCACTTGGCTATATTGATTCTTCAGTTCCTAATTCATAATTTTAAGAAGCCTGGTTTTTTAGAGCACAGCAGGTTAGAAGTTACAAATGTGAAAGAGTTTAGTGACCTAAGATTCCCACTTTAACGTGTCTCTTCTAATGAAATAATTACGCATTAGGGGAGATCTATAAGTGTTACCATTGCAATAGCAAAATAATTGAAAACAACGCAGAAGTTTAGTAATTGCATAAATGATTAAATAAACTAGGGTACTGCTTTTCAAACTTTAATGTGTATACAAGTCACTTGAAATCTTTTTAAAATGTAAATTTAATTCAGTAGGTCTATGGTGGGGCCCAAGATTCTTCATTTCTAACAAGTTTGCAAGTAATTCTGATGCTGCTAATCCATGGATCCCACTCTGAGGAACAAGGACTTTCAGTGCACTCTATGTTTGTTAAGAACAGGTCTGAGACTAGGGAGAGGTGAATGGGGTGGGGTGCCTTAGGTGCCTTACTCATCTCATCTTACTCTGGTCCCTAATTAGAATCATATTTTTAAAGACTATTCATTGACTTTAGGTTATGCTTATAACATAATTGAGAAGTATCCTCAAACTATAAGCAATTATGAAATTGGACGAGCACAGGAAATAACTATTTTCTGATATTGGATAATGGAGCAGAACTGTGATTCTTGAGAGAAGGGAAACAAACAAGGGGAACCCTAATATCACCTAGGCTTTCTACTTGGAGGTAATTTCCAAACTTTGCTGGAAATTAGGGGACACAAAAAGAATCCAGTAATCTCTCTGAGTCCAATAGACAGAGGTCAAAGTTTAGGGAGTTGAGGTGGCTAGTAATTGAAGAATAGAGTTCTGGAAAGGAGGGAGTTGGTCAGAGAAAGAATTTGTGCAGTCTGTGCAGGGGTGCTCTTGAGAACCTGGCTGAATACCAAACTGTTATGCACAGAGTGAAATCCCAAGAAGCTGGCAAGGGCAATTTGTAAGAAAAGAAAAATTGCCAGCTTGCTGTAATATTGGGACAAAATTAGCCCTCAAATAAAGGTTCCTAACACAAGCCATAAAAGAGCTAAAACCAAGCCTCAAAAGAATGAGATTAATGCAAAAATAACTTCCTACCACAAAAGGTCCAATACTTTTTAAACAAATACAGCAACATCAAGCACTCAGCAATGTAAAATTCAGTGAATTGCATACAATCAAACATTGCTAGATAAAGAAGGAAGAGAAAAATCAGTTGATAGACTCTAAAATGATGGAGATGAAGAGCTACTGTATTTTTGAGTCTCTCTGTTATGGCAGAAAGTTTATACACTAATATAAAGTGAAAAGCATTTAAGATTATTAAGTTTTCCTCTATTCTGTTTGGCTGTATCCTATATATTGGTGTGCATTCTTAAAACAATTTTTAAAAATAGCATATGATTGTATACTAAGAGCTCCTTTTTGATTCAGTAGTTATTTAGGAGAGTGTTTCTCAAATTTGGAAATTACTGTTAAGCTTTTGGTACTCATTATTTAATAAATGGATATATGGCATTTTGCTTTTCTAAATTTTTATTGTTCTATTTATGGACTAGTTTATGATCAGATTTGGTAAAGTTACACAGACCTTTTTAAAGAAGTTGTCTTCTTTGTAAGATACCTAAATACTATGTTCAACTTTCTTTGATTCAATTTTTCTATAATTATTTTTTTGTCTGATCTCTCAAAAGTCTCAAGTTATAAATCACTGATTTCTTCCATTAGTTTTAAAAAATATTTCTTAGTTTTTGTTTTGGTGTATTTGTTAATGTGTTATTTACTGTCAGTTTCTCAATTTAGGATTTTACCTTTCATCAAAGTAATGACTTCTTTACTGATTTATGACCTGTGCTTTGTGTTTTATTTTAGCTGACATTAGTACTGCTAACTTAGTTTATATTTCTCCATAAATCTTTGTTCTTCCTAATATATTTACTCTTTCTTTGTCATTTATTTCCTAAAATGAAACATAGTTGGATTTAATTTTTTAACCAAATGAGAACCTTTGTCTTTTAACAAATACTTAATGCATTTATATTTATCGTCAAAATTGATCTAATTTATTTTACTTCATTGATCTTGTTTTAAGCTTTCTGTTTTAAATTCTTTCTTGTTTTCATTGTGTTTTAGATTTTTTGCTGTTTGATTTAAAGTTTTGTCTTTGTTTAATTTGGTTTTGATATTTTAATTTATGGTTTATCTAAGAGGCATATACTCTGCTTAGAAATCACTAAGGATTATTTTAAATTTTTTTTTAAACTTTAAGTCTACATAGTACCTAAAATTAACAGGCAAGAATGAGATGGTATCTCTTGATTTCCCTCAGTATGAAATGAGACATTTAATATAGTTTTACTTATCTGCTTCTCAGTTTTCATTAATATGATCTAAAATTTTTATCTCACACTATTACTAAATTTTAATTTTAAATAATTTATAAACTATTTCTTTTACTAATTTTTATATGGGCATAAAGATTATAAAACTCTACAGTTGTCACAACCTTAATTGCCACTTTTTTCAAGTATACACCAAAATGAACCTGAAAATCATTAAAAATATACTCTTGTATTTTATTATTCTTCATTTTTTTAAATTTAGTTTCATATTATATGTTTTAAAAATACTGTTTTTCTTTTCCCTGTTGCTCATGTTCAGGTCATTTTTTTGCTCATTATACCAGGAAAAAAGAAGTAGAAAAAGTCATTTGAAATTAAAATACCAAATTTTGTATTTGGTATTTGCTATAGCGAAGTATAAGGTCCAGAAAATGTTTGGGATTACTGGATTAATGGGTTTTGTGGTGGATTTTATGGAGAGATTACCAGTTATTTAGTAAACCTGTAAGCTTGTTTTCTAAGATATCTCTGTTAAATACTATATCAGATAACACAGGGCCTGGCATTTAGATTCTCATTAATAGGTGTCCAGTGACAGAAACCACCCTCATAGTCAGACTGTTACCCTGATCCTGAGTATGCCTCATCATGTGACCTCCTCAAGTGGACATCAACTTCATGCCTGCTCTATAATAAGGATGCTTATATGAGGCTTTCCCAGTTTTTCTAGAACATGCTTGAGGACCATTTAGGGAAGCGGGGTCTTAGAGGACACTCTGTCTTGTCTTGGAAACAGTTGGGGAAGGAAGAAGTCTGTAGCAGTTGCTAGGGGTAATATCTTTAAGGAAACAATGCTGTTGCTAAGTTATTTTTAGAGATGAAGGCTTGTCCTCCTCATTTTTTTTTGTAGCAGATAGTTATGTAGCTAGACTACCAAGATGTAGGGAGTGAGGTGAAGTTGAGAACGGCCTCTCTAGGATTGCTGGGTCAGGGTGAAGTTCTTGGCAAGAGACTCAGTTTAGTGTGGTATTTTGGAAAGTACGTAGGCTAAGGAGGTAGGAGACCTTATTCTAGCTTTGGTTCTCTATTTTTCTTTGTGACCATAGTAAACCATTTAACTTTTGTGAGTCTCAGGCTAGATCTATTGAACTAGGAACTGACTCTCTAAGATCCCTCTCTAACTTTAAAATTCCATGACTGACCAGGATACCAGGGTAGAGCAAGGAGGTTTCTACGGCATTTTAGTTTTAATTTCATTAAACACGGAAGTCAGCTCAATTTCATCTTGTAAAGTCAAGAGAAATAAATAATTTGTCTTCTTTGAATGAGGAGGATTAGAAGAAGGAATGATGTGTGACTCGTGTATTTACGTTCTGATCTAATGTTAAGTAAGTGACACACATTGTAGTTGAGTTTCCCAGTTCTAACACCTGGAAGTAATCTGGTACTAGAATGACTCAGAAGAATGTTAAATTCCCATTTTTCCCAGACGAAACTGAGAAGGATACTTACTTAGATTCCCAGAAGGTTATTACATTTTCTGTTGGGATATATGTGTGTCTCAAGATTGAGGATGCTGAGCAGTGGGCCCGCTGTGTGGTACCAGTGAGACACCGTGCTAAACATCTTTCATTGATGAGCTTCTGAGTGATAAAAAGGCTGCTAGCACTGAAGTTAGGTTTCACAAGAGCACCAATAGCCTGCTGCCCAAGCTGGCTTCCTGTCCTCAGTTGAGCTGGGCATGGTCACAAGCAGGGTGGGCAGAGGGAGTTTTCACATAAGGAACATGTCATAATTGTGAAAGAGCTGGGAACCAGTGCTGACTGAATAAAATCTGTGCAGTAGTCAAAGGGTGACTCTTTCTGAAGAGAGGCTTTGTTCTGGCCAGATTCTGGAGGAAGAGCCACCAACAAAGGCTCCATCCAGAGCAGCACAGAAAAGATTGGGCAGTGGACATTAGTTGCTTCTCTTCTCTGTATTGCTCACACTGGAGACTAAAAAAATGGCTGGACAATTTTATTTTGTACTCTATCAAGAGCTTCCAGGGGGAAAAAAAGAAAATTGTTTCATTCCAGAAATGTATTTTGTTTTAGTAAATAAACGTGTGTCATGAATTGAGTGAATTCAAATAAAAATAAATTAGAAACTTGAATAAAAATGTATGTAATAGGCTTTTAAGTGCTCCTGTATGGTAGTGCCTGCTAAGGGTGCAGAGATCAACAGTCAGTAAATTCTTTCCTCAGGAACTTAACTTGAGCAAGGCAGAAAAATAAATGGCTAATATTTATTACGTTTAATTCAATTTTTGTAGACCATCTACTGTATGCAAGGCACTGTGATAGGTGGGACTTAAAAGGTAAGATGGAGAAGCTAGATTAGAGTCTCTGTTCTCAATGCATTTACAGTCCAGAGAGATATGTGTAAACAGGTAACTAGAGTGCCAGGTACATGGGGACATATAGGAGAGAATAAATAGAATGCATGGGGGAGAACAATGCAGGTAACTTTGAATGTGTTCTGAGAAGCAGACTCAGGTGCCTATACCTTGAAATTTCTAGAGTCCTTGAGACTTCTTAAGAGTTCTAGAACTAATGAAGTCAACTCCTGGAGGAACCTTTGTTGTAAGTTTTTATAGGTAAAGCTGCTTCATATTAATGAGTCCATAGCTGAATACCTGGGAGAAAAAGAAATTGTTGATGCTTGTGTTTTCCATTTTCTAGAAATAAAGCTGATAAAGAAGATGATATGATTATTATTGAATTGCCCTCTGCTTGCTGCAAATTATGTCTAGAATTTTTTTATTTGCGATTATAGGAAGATACCTTCTGATCAAATATTGTTCCCCGTTAATTTATAGAGAGGGTTTTTCTTGAATTTTAAATATGTCTAAAAGAGATTGCAGAGCCTCCCACGGTCATAGACTCCCACAGCTCTTTGAGGTGGGGGTTTCCTTTTGAGCCCAGTTGTCCTCGTGTCCAAGTAAGGGACTGCTTTCTCTCTCCCTCATTGAAATGTTGGTCTCTTTTCACAACAATTAAGGCCTTTAATTTAAACATTCGATTTGTAAATTGAAGGGGCCCAGGCTGAGCCTGGCCTGTGGAGCATGAGGCTTACCTCCATGCCTGAGCCACAGGAGGCCCAGTATTTGCTGCTTTTAGGGAGTTAATAAGAGCTGTTGTGACCTGGTTTGTCCATGCTTTATTGGCTAAAATCTAGATGATTTGAAGGAAGAAAGAATATGATGAAAAAGTCAAAGTTATAGCTGTGAACTAGATGGAAAGTTAAAAATTTAAAAACTAGCACCAATATGGTACAGACAAGAATTAGAAGTTAGGAACAGCTAGAAGGGGAAGTTTTAATTATAGCAACTCTCAAGACATTTGAAATTGTTATGATGATTTTAAGTAGGTGACCTTTTGGTCTTAAAAAGAGTCAAGGACTTTACTTTCAGTGTGTAGTTTATTAAATGTAAACACATACAAAATTTAAGGGGAACAGGTAATCTTTTTATGTAAAACTATTTTGATTTATGGCTTCCTGGATTTTGAAAGCCTCCTCGTGCCTTGATTAAATACATTTGAGTGGTTTTAAAACTTAATAAAATTGGGGGGGGAGCTGTTTTTTTGTCACAAGCAGGTTATTTTTAATATAGTAATTAGGGATATCATTAGGAAGAGTATTAAAAATGGTTTGTAACATCAAGCTGGAATGGAACTAAATAAAGAAAATGAGAAATTGGACACATTAATTACAAATAAAAGTAAACATTTTCAAGTAATACTGAAATCAATGGAATTGAAGAAACTTACTAAGATTTTTCTTTTTTGTTTCTTAAAAAATTTACTTACAGAGAGAATACATGAATACTTTGTTTAATAAAAAAAGAACATTATACATCAGACTATAATTCCCTTTGATCACCCTTCCATCTCCTTCCCTGTAGAATGTATTGATTGCTAGTGCATTTTAAATATGGCCTTCAATTGTTGTGTTTCGTTATTAATACTTCTGCAGTATTACTGTTAGCAGCTGGCATTTATTGAGTAGTTACTATATGCTAGGCAGGATGCTTAGCATTTTTTAATGCGATTTAGTCTCATGATCTTATAATAACCTTCAGAGGTAAAAAAGTTGATTTTATATGAATAAAATACTACCTTCAGTATATCTTCCATTTACATTAAATTATTAATGCCAGTAGTTTAGAATTCTTTAATAAGACTTCAAAACTAAAATATTTAGAATGATTTTAAAAATTGGTAAGAATGTAACTTTTAGTTCTGTTATATTTTATTATTCTTGTGCATTTGGCCTTTACCAAGTTCCTGGAGTCCAGCTGTCTGTTTTGTCAGGTCAGAAAGCAGGAGATATAAGGGTGGCTTCTGCTTAACTTTCAGGAATGAAGAGGTAGTGTGGGTCATATTTGACTCATTCTAAATGAGAAACAGGCAATTCCAGACATTTCCTCACTAGTTAATGGTTTTAAAAGCCTATGTCTATGATGATATCCTTATTTTGGGAACAACAATAGGATACAAGACCTAGATTGAAGGAGATTTGATTTTGAAAGATGCCTTTCATCATACCTTAGTCATACTGGTATGAGAAACAAAAGCTGCTGCATTGCGAAGGGAATCATATTGAGTGAGTTGAGAGAGAAAAGGGTTGCACTTTTTCTGTATACTCTGATTTTGGTGTTTCGATGAGGATATTTTCAACATTTCATGACAAAATAAGGAGCTATTAGTGAATGGGATAGCTTCAGAAAGATATAAGTCTCAGCTCTGCTCCTTAACTAGCTGGGTGACTTTGAAAAAGCTACTTGATACAGTTTTAATCAAATGATGATAACCACTTTATATAATCATGGGGTTGAAATTATATAGTCTTTTATACATTACTAAGTGCTATACAAGTGTGCCAATATTAGGTGGTATTCTTACTATTTTTATTATTATAACTTCTAGAGTTATCAAAGCCTTCTAGAGTTTACCTCTTTTACTAATGCCTCTATTCCAGACTTAACCTTCTTGTTTCTGTCCTTTATTACGTGAAAGAGGTTACTGTATTGGAGTTCTGATATTTTCAGAATAGGAAAAGAGGCTCTATTGCTGAGTCATTTAACACATACTTGAAGGCCTACTATGTATCAATCAGTATTTCTTCTGGCTGAATGCTCGAAAAGATCATCTATAGTAACAGGAGAGGAGAAAGGTATATGCTGAGGGTCCCAATAAATACCATTTCACTGTCATCAGTACATTAAGTTTTCATAGGCTTTTTTTTTTTATCTTTTTTATCTTCAGGATTTAAAACATATTAAATATAAATATATATTAAAATATATATCTATCCACTTATAAAAATATTTATTAATTCTGTTGTGGGATAGTGTTTGAAAAACAATCAGAAATTATCTTGCTTTGTTTCTTTTTGGTTATATAATAATACTTTATTTTGAAACATCAACTAACATTCAATGAGGGTATGAGGTTTTTATGTTTAATAGAATAAAACATGGGTTAAAATGGTTAAGAAGCACTCATTTCCAGAGTAAGCTCTCATTTTCAGATGATGAAACTAAGCTCCACTTAGTTTGCATTTGGTGTACTTTGGGGTCCACATTCTAATGAACTGGTTCTTACTTGGAAGCCCAGTCATAAGTATGGTTTATTCTGGGTTTGTTTATCATTTTGTTCCCTCTCATTCTGCTAATATTTTCCTAATATAACTGATATAGCAATTCAGAATCCATGGAAAGAGTGAACATCTTTAGCTTGTTACAGAGTCTTCAGACTGTATATCTGTAAGCCAGTGCTAGAGAAATTAAACATCAGTTATTTAAGGCAACTAGGATGTCTACAATTTAAATTTCATTTGTTGTTTTTTAGTAATGTGCCATTTATTTCATGAAAATGCTATAGGTATAAACTATTTCTTGTATAGGCTATTCCTTGAAGAAGAATTATGTGTGCTTTGGAAGAGGCACTTTGCTGGGGGAAAAATCCTTTGCGTTTTATTGTTCCCTCTTCTGGATAGTTTTGAAAAGCAAACCCTTTGACTTTTATTGGTGGTTTGCCTTGTCATCTCTGTATTTACATACATTTATTTTTCTTTGACCTATTCTTTGTGGCAAACCATTTCTATCCTGAAGTTACACCAGTGGAAAGAGTTAAATACTGTTTCGAAGCAACCAATGAAATTCTGTTCTATATTTAAAACATATCCCATTGGAAATATCACTTTTTTTCTCCATTGTATTTTGTTACCGCCACCTATGCCCTTACCATCTGAGAACTTTTTGTGTGTTATTTTTTTAATTTCAAAATATTATGGGGATACAAATGTTTTAGTTACCTATATCAATTTTGTTGTGCTTGAGTCATGGTTATAAGTACGCCCATCACCCAGATAGTGTTCACTGTACCTGTTAGATAGGTTTTCACCCATCCTCTCCTTCTCCGTCCCCCCGCTTGGCTTGATTTCCACTGAGTTTTACTTCCCTCTGTGTACATGTGTGCTCATCAGTTTGTTCCAAGTTAATAGTGACTACATGTGGCATTTGTTTTTCCATTCTTGTGATACTTTACTTAGGAGAATGGTCTCCAGTTCCACCCAAATTGTTGCAAAAGACCTTAATTAATCCTTTTTCATGGCTGAATAGTATTCTGTAGTAAACATATACCACATTTTGTTAATCCACTGATGAATTGCTGAGCACTTGGGTTGATTCCACATCTTTGCAGTTGTGAATTGTGCTGCAGTAAATATTTGAGTGCAGGTGTCTTTTTAATAAAATGACTTCTTTTCCTTTCAGTAAATAGCCAGTACTGGGATTGCTGGATCGAATGGTAGGTCTACTTTTAGTTCTTTGCAGAATCTGCATATTGTTTTCCATAGAGGTTGTGCTAATTTGCAGTCCCACCAACAGTGTATAAGCATTTCTTTCTCTTTGCATCCATGCCAGCATCTATTGTTTTCAGACTTTTTAATAAAAGCCATTTTAACTGGCATAAAGTGATATCTCATTGTGGTTTTAATTTGAATTTCCCTGATAATTAGTGACATTGAGTATTTTTTCATGTATTTATTGGTCATTTGTCTGTCTTCTTTTGAAAAACTTCTGTTGATTCCATCTGCCCACTTTTTAATGGGGTTATTTGTTTTGTCCTTGCTGATTTGCTTGAGTTCTTTGTAGATGCTGGTTATTGGCCCTTTATCAGATATATGGCTGCGAATATTTTCTCCCATTCTGTAGGTCGTCTGTTTGCTCCGTTGATGATCTCCTTAGCTGTTCAGAAGCTTTTTAATTTAATCAAGTCCCATTTATTTATTTTTGTTGTTGCTCTAGTTGCCATAGGGGCCATCTTCATAAATTCTTTGCCTATGCTGATATCTATTAATACAGGAGTTTTTCCAACATTTTCTTCTGGTGTTCTTTTGGTTTCATGCCTTACATTTAAGTCTTTTATCCATTTTGAATTAATGTTTGTGAGTGGTGAGAGATATGGATCATGTCTTATTCTTCTGAATGTGGCTATCCAATTTTCCCAGCACTATTTACTGATAGGGCTTCTTTTCCCCAGCGTATATTGCTGTCTGCTTTGTCAAAGATCAGTTGGATGTATGTGAATGGTTTTATATATGGGTTCTTGTTCTCTTCCATTGATATATGTCTCTGTTTCTGTGCCAATACCATGCTGTTTGGCTTACTATAGCCTTATAGTATAGTTTGATGTCTGGTAATGTGATGCCTGTAGATTTGTTCTTTTTGTTTAAGATTGCTTTGGCTATTCGGGGTCTTTTCTGGTTCAAAATGAAGTGTAGAATTATTTTTTCTGGATCTGTGGAATATGACATTGGTGTTTTGCTGGGGATTGCATCAAATCTGTAAATCGCTTTGGGTAGTATGGAAATTTTAACAATGTTGATTCCA
This sequence comes from Propithecus coquereli, assembly GCF_000956105.1. Taxonomy (NCBI): domain Eukaryota; kingdom Metazoa; phylum Chordata; class Mammalia; order Primates; family Indriidae; genus Propithecus; species Propithecus coquereli. The sequence continues at coordinate 5,560,286 of NW_012150285.1, forward strand.
CAGATCCATGAGCATCATGTGTTTTTCCATTTGTGTCATCTGCGATTTCTTTCCTCAGTGTTTCCTAGTTCTCTTTGTAGGGATCTTTCACCTTCTTGTTTAAGTATATTCCTAGATATTTCATTTTCTTTGTAGCAATTGTGAATGGTATTGAGTCTTTCATTTGACTGTCAGCTTGACTGTTATTGGTGTATATAGGAATGCTACTGATTTGTGTACATTGATTTTGTAACCTGAGACTTTGCTGAATTTATTTATCAATTCCAGGAGTCTCTTGGTGGAGTCTGTGGGTTTTTCTAGATATAAAATCATATCATCACAGAAAGTGATAGTTCGACCTCCTCTGTAATGAATTGGATACCCTTTATTTCTTTCTCTTGCCTGATTGCTCTGGCTAGGACTTCGAGCACTATGTTGAATAGAAGTGGTGACAGTGGGAAGCCTTGTCTTGTTTCCGTTCTTAGCAGGAATGTTTTCAACTTTTCCCCATTCTGATGTTGGCTGTGGGTTTGTCATATATGGCTTTTATAATCTTGAGATATGTTCCTTTTGTGCTTGCTTTGTTGAGGGTTTTTATCATGAAAGAGTGCTGAATTTTGTCAAATGCTTTTTCTGCATCTATTTAGATGGTCATATGATCTTTGTTTTTGCTTCTGTTTATGTGGTGAATCATATTTATTGAATTACATACATTGTACCATCCTTGCATCCCTGGGATGAAGCCCACTTGGTCATGGTGGATCATTTTTTTAATGTGCTGTTGAATTCAGTTGGCTAGTATTTTATTGAGGATTTTTGCATCTATATTCATAAGATATATTGGTCTATAGTTTTATTTTTTTTGTTCTGTCCTTTCCTGGCTTTAGTATCAAGGTGATACTGGCTTCTCAGAATGACTGGGGAAGATTCCCTCCTTCTTGACATTTTGGAATAATTTTTGCAGTATGGGTACCAGCTCTTCTTTGTAGGTGTGGTGAAACTCGACTGTGAATCCATTTGGTCTGGGGCTTTTTTTTTGTTGAAAGATTTTTTATTACTGCTTCAATATCGTTGCTTATTACTGTTCTGTTCAGGAGTTCTGTTTCTTCCTGATTGAATCTTGGGATGTTGTGTGTTTCCAGGAATTTGTCCATTTCCTCTATGTTTTCGAGTTTATGTGCATCATAGTGTCCACAGATGATATTTTGTATTTCTATGGTATCAGTTGTAGTATCTCCATTTTCATTTCTGATTGAGATTATTTGGGTCCTTCCTCTTCTGTTCCTAGTGAATCTAGCAAGAGGTCTGTCAATTTTGTTTATCTTTTCAAAGAATTAATGTTTTGTTTCATTGATCCTTTGTATTTTTTGTTTGTTTTCCATTTCATTTAGTTCTGCTCTGACCTTAGTTATTTCTTTTCTTCTGCTGGGTTTGGGTTTGGTTTGGTCTTCCTTTTCTGGTTCCTTGAGATGCTGTTCTGTTCATCCTGTTGGGCAGTAACTCATTGCTTTGTTTTACCTTTTGTGATATTGTGTTATACGAGCTCTGAGATTTAGCTTTGGGGTGGTTTTACACTGGTGGGTATCTATTGGGCTGATCCATGTGTAATGTGGTTCTGAGTATTTCCTGCAGTGTAGATCGGCTCTTGACAAATTCCCTCAGTGTTTGCTTGTCTTGAAAACTATTTCTCCTTCATATACGAAACTTAGTTTTGCAGTATACAAAATTCTAGGTTGGCAGTTGTTCTGTTTAAAGAAGACTGAAGATGGGATCCCAATTCCTTCTGGCTCATAAGGTCTCAATTGAAAAGTCTGCAGTTAGCCTGATGGGTTTTCCTTTGTAAGTAAGTTACTTAATGTTTTCACCTCACAGTTCTCAGGAGTTCCTCCTTCATGTTGACTTTGGCCAGTCTGATGACTGTGTGTCTTGGTGATGGCCTCTTTGCAACGAATCTCCCAGGTGTTAGTTGAGCTTCTTTCTTGTACCTGGATGTGTAAATCTCTAGCAAGACCAGGATAGTTTTCCTCAATTATTCTCTCAGATAGGTTTTCTAGCCCTTTTAGGTTTTCTTTTTCACCCTCAGGGATGCCTCTGATTCTTATGTTTGGCTGTTTTGCATAATCGCATATTTCTTGTAGACTTTGTTCATTCCTCTTAATTCCCTGTTCATTATTTTTGACTTAGTTAATTTGAAAGAGTTGTCTTCAAGCACTGAGATTCTTTCTTCTGCCTAGTCTGTTCTATTCTTGAGACTTTCCACTGTGTTTTGTATTTCCTTAAATGAATTTTTCATTTCCAAAAGTTCTGTTTGTTTGTTTTATGTTTTTTTTGGGACAGAGTCTCACTCTGTTGCCCGGGCTAGAATGAGTGCCGTGGCGTCAGCCTAGCTCACAGCAACCTCACACTCCTGGGCTCAAGCGATCCTACTGCCTCAGCCTCCCAAGTAGCTGGGACTACAGGCATGTGCCACCATGCCCGGCTAATTTTTTCTATATATATTTTTAGTTGTCCAGATCATTTCTTTCTATTTTTTAGTAGAGACGGGGTCTCGCTCTTGCTCAGGCTGGTCTCGAACTCCTGACCTTGAGTGATCCACCCACCTCGGCCTCCCAGAGTGCTAGGATTACAGGCGTGAGCCACCGCGCCCGGCCATGTTTGTTTTTTTTTTTAATACGTCAATCTCTTTAGTGAATTTTTCATTCATTTCCTGAATTGTTTTTCTGGTTTCTTTGAGTTGGTTTTCCATTTTCTTTTGAATTTCATTGAGCTTCCTTACAATCCATATTTGAAATTCTTTACCTGTCATTTCATTATTTTCATTTTGCTTGGCGTCCATTGCTAGAGAGCTAGTATACCCTTTTCGGGGGAGTCCTTTTGCTCTGATTTTTCATACTTTCAGGGTTCTTTTGCTGATTCCTTCTTACGTGGGGCAGCTGTCACTTCTTAATTTTGGATCTTCTTTTGTTTAAATGGGGCTTCCCCACACACAAACACTCATAAGGGTGTGTCTGTGGCATATGCTGGGTAAGAACCTTTGGCTTTGCTTTTGTGTGCTTTGATGGAGGTGTAGGTTCTGGATGGATGCCTTGGTTATAGATGTCCTTAGTGTTGTGGTTTTCTTAGTTGCTGGTTGTTTGTAGGCTATAGCAGTGGTCAGCTATGTTTGTGGGTAGATTCCCTGTCTCTCTTTGATGAGGAAGGATGGAGATTTGAGATCCTTTCCCTTTCCCTAGCCCTGTGGTCTTCTTAACAGTGTGAATTGTATTGGCATGCTCAGTTTAATTTCTGAGACAGTACATGGTGCTCATTGATAAGAATCAACCACACCCTGTAAGATTGAGTCAGTCAATGCTGTAAAGGGCTATGCACACTGACCCTGTTAGTAGGTGGCACTTGCCTGATCGAACCAGCTATAGTGTTTTTGTGACCTGTGACCAGCTCTAGCCCCTCAGGAAAAGTATTCAGATGCCCCAGGTGATGGTTGGAGCCCTGGAACTTCCAGGTAAGTCCTTATTCTCTACCATAGCAGAGGTGGGTGGGGGAGTGAGGCTAACTGGGGCTGGGTTGGGTGAGCCTGCCCTCAGGCTCCACAAAAGCTGGTAAGGTAGTTGTTTTAGGGGGGGTCTCCCCTCCTCCGCAGTCTCCTCCAGCATCTGCCAGCAGGCAGGAGCTCAAACTAGCTGAGCTCCCCCACGATGGCCCTGTGGGCTGGGAGCTACCCTGTCCAGGATCCTGTCTGGGGCTGAGTGTGTGGCTTTCCTGTGTGGGGGAAGGGTGCTGCACGAGTGGGCTGTGGCTGGGGTCCACACTGTGATCTCTTTTCTGTTCTGTCCACACGGCCTCCCTTGCCTCCTGAGATTAGTTCACAAATCTCCCCTTGGTGTCCCTGAGCAATACAGTAGAGTCCCAGAGGTATGGGATTGAGTTCTGGGCTGTGGGCCTGTCCCCGGGTCCCTGAAAATTAATTCCCGATCATGCCAAGGAGTAACATGCTGGTCCCGAGTTGCCTATGGGGTGTTCAAGCAGATTTGATGTTCCTCTGCTTCCGGATGTGCCCTGCTCTGATGGAGCAGCTGGACAAGCAGCAACAGGGAGGGCAGTGAACAGGGAACTCACAATCCGAGCACCCCTTAGTCCCCTGCAAGTCTTTAAGAGGAAAGGTTTGAGCCCCATTCTCTGTGGAAGCCTCAACAGAGGGGAAGCAGCAGCTCCTGAGAGCCCTGACTCAAGTGTTTCTTGACAGTTGTGGGCAGGGGGTGGGAAGGAAAGGAGTCTGAATGAAGGATAGCTAGCACTCTGGTTGTCTCTGTTCCTTTTTCTGGAATGTCTAGGCTGTAGGGTCACACAGATCCCCCTGGGCCCCCTGGCCCCCTATGGCTCCTGCAGTATGGGCCAGCTTTGGGAAATGTTTGTGTGGGAATGAGCAAGATGAAAATTGAGGGGCTCAGGCCCCCTGGGGAGAACAAAGGCACACAGTGGGTAGAGAAGCAGTATGGTGCCTGCCCTGTCAGCTTTGGTCTGTGGTGACTGGAAGCGACCCCAGGGGGAATGACAGCCTGGTGCTTTGTCTTCAGGGAGCTCCCAGTTCACTGGCCGCAGCAGCTTTTGGGCTCATGAGGTAGAAAGGCTCTCCAATAACTTGGGAGCCTGCTTCCTGCCAGAGATGTGAGAGAGAGAGACAAACCATCCCACCTACCCTTCTCACTGAACTCCAAGCCTCTCGGGGGTTGACCTCTGCTGATACCTTGCTCCTTGTTCTGCTCCATAATGTCTTCCTGTGGAATCTCTTGTAGGTTCTGGCACTTTTCTCTCGGAATTACACCTAATCTAGATCCTTTGTTTTTTCTTTTTCATCTGAAACTTTCCTTCTTTCTGAGACGATATTACAGCTGGTACCTCTGTCAGCCGTCTTCCCAAGCTTGTCTGTTTGTGTATATTTTTAAAGTTAGTATCTCTCAAACTCACCTGTTTGTGGAAACTGAGCGTTTCCCCTTTTCCCAGAGGCAGATATGGTAAGAGTGTCTTGTTTTTTTGTGAGATCCTAACCAGGGGTCTCTGAAGGTGTCTAAGATCTGCACAGTCATATCTACTTTTCCAAATTAGCAATTAGAAATATTTTAACTTGCCTTCATTATAGCCAGGTTACTCTTTTTAAAAAAAGTTTGCAATTAGTTAAATTCTCTAAGCTTCTATCTTAGAATATTGAAGAAACTTTTACATAGAGTAGATAAAGGATGGAGTGAGAATGTCTGATTTGATTACATGTTATTTATTGTGGAAAGAATGCTTTCCCTACAGACTGACTAGGAACAAGATGTTTAAACATAAGCCAGGGTGGAGACCTATTTGTTTGGTCAGCTTTGTAGGAGCACATTTCCCTACTTACGATGAGTCTGCCAACTATTTCATCCCCCCTCCTCTGCCTGATTCTTCAAGTTTCTTTGGAATTTTTACTTAGGGCTCTGTTGGATGAAGGCAGTAATACAGTGCATATGTGGCAATTAGGCTAAAGGCTGTTTTCTGGAGCGGCGTGATTTTATCATGTCATTATGAATTTATGCTGTGCTCTGTGTGTGTGTGTAAAATGGCTTTTTTCCTTTTCCCCAATTCCTCTCTGCTCTGGGCTCGTGTATTCACATAACTGGGCGGCAGCAGGCCTCCATTTATCACAGGCAGCGGGAAGGGGCACAGAGATATGAAAGGGTTACTATTCACATTTCCTGTGTAATTCCCTCTGATCTTACTGAGCTATAATTCCTTGCTTGATGTTAAACATTCCCAGGCTCCTGTGACCTTTTGGCCTGCTTGCACTGGCCAACTTTGTCCCAGGTGATCATGTAGGCGAACCTCCTGTTTTTAAGACTAGAAACTGTTCCTTCTTCCATGAGATAGGCCAAATGCTTATTCCTTGGCAGTCTCAAAAGAAGTCCCTGTGGTTTAAAACAACAGACCAGTAACATTAGTATTAAAATTAAAATTTAGCTGCAAAGTTAGTTGCCAAATTAATTGTGTAGATTTTTGAATCTACTCATTTCTGGTTTAGTGAATTTCTGGTTGAATGACACCCTATTGATCTCTTAAAGATTATATTTTTCCTTCTGAAAATACATTGAAAAGTGCATCTAAAAGGGTAAATTTTGATCTACTGTCTGACTTTTAATGTACTCAGTAGATCATTTTAAGTTGCCTCAGATATAAAGCTGGTTAGTTAAATCTGCAACATTTCTGCTTCTGTCATAAGTCAATGCGCAAGGCATTGTAGTTGAATAGGGGAGATATTTATTTCCTACCTTTGCTCTGGTTTTAAAAGCATATAGCAGCTCATTTTTACTTCACAATTTTAAATGTATACATTTTTGTGGTTGGTGAGATTTTCTCTTTTTGCCTTTTCCACTAAAGTTTTAGAAGAAAATGTTGTGCTGTGAGGCATAAGATTGAGTCAGCAGCTGTTTATGAATTGACAGGGACAGGGAGACCTGTGCCAACACTCAATCTTAGGTAATGAGCTTTTGTTTAGCGACAGCTCTGGGGTAAGCTTACTCATATTGCTTATAGCACATCTCTATATCCTCAGTCAGTAACTTGGGGACCTAGGGATTTGGGGACAGAAATGAAACAATATCTCTTTGAAGGACTTTTTAAGATGGTTTAAGTTTGCTAGTGTTTAGGCAAAGTAAACTATTTGCATTACTCTAAGCAATGAGCTAAAATATTTTTTAGTGTATCTTAACTGTATGTAATATAGTTTTACCTGGAGGTAGGTGGATGAATTTTTGGATTGTTTCTATTTGAATCTGTTTTAGAGAGCTGACATGAATGGCTGATAGTTCTCATTCACCTTTTGTTCTCCAGTGTCTGATACAGAGCCTGTCACATAGTACATTTTCAATAAATGATTTGTTGAATGCATGGAGACTGCTAAATTACTTTTGTGGATTCCTGATTGTTCCATATGTGCGTGATTGTGTGCATGTCTGCAGATGTTGCCGTCACCTTTCCTATTAGTCTCTAATGATAGATCCTCTTCAAAGTCCCTTTGTCATTAGACAGTTAATTCTCCCACAGCATTCTGTGCCTGAGTCCTTAGGTGATCTACACCTGGCTGGCCTAGCCATAACACTGCTCTGTCATAGAAAAAAATTACATTTAGTCACCAGTTCCTTAAGTTAAAGACAGTCTGTTAACATTTCCTAAAACTAATAGGCAAATTCATTGTTCTAATAATAAAAAAACACTGATATTTTCTCCTAAGCATTAACTATTCCTAGGAAAATCAGTGAATAGTAATATCAGTCAGTCAACAAACACTTATAGAATGCTGGTATAAACAGCCTTGTTTCTTTTTTCGTGGGCTCTCCAAAAATGTATACAACCTTGTTCCTGCCATCTAAAATCTCCTAAACTTCTCAGTGAATGGGATATGTACATGAGTCAAATTAAACAGCAACTTAATGTATATTAAATATGATTATGTGCTAAGTAAGAAGTATGAACAAGAATCAAGCAGCTTAGAGGAGGGAGAAATCATTTTTACTTGAATTAGAAAGTGATGAAAGATTTTGTGGAGGAAGCTTGAATAGGGCATTACACAAATAGTTGAGGTTTCCATATAAAGGAGTGAGGAAGCCATTTGAAATTTATAAATAAGGGTGACAGTTATTAACTTCCTGTCCCCAGCAGCAATGAAGAGACAACAAAATAAAGCTTAAGGGTATGGTAAAGACTTTACTCCATTGGTGACTTATTTGTTCCTTATTTTCTCCTGAAGTAGAATTTCAGAAAAGCTTCTACCTAGAACATACAGCAGCTTTTTTAGCTACTATAAGGATCACTTCAGTAAGAAATCCTCCCAAATTTTTCACCCAGGTAAAATTTCAGCAGGAAGACAGCAATAAGATATATTGAAAAGTTATTTATGACTGCAGTTTGGTAATAAAGTCCTCATCCAATCTCCATGGCAAGTTTAACAGCACTCACTGCTGAGTTTTATCTTGATTTGAATTCTGACATATAAGGAGATGTTTTCAAGTTCACTATTTTGCACATAATATAGGTGGTTGTAGTCACTAGAGATAAATGTAATTTCATAGCAGTTTTTTATTAACCTCTCGAAGGTTCTTTTAGAATAAAGCAATTATTAATATTGCACATAATTTTAATCATACTTTTGGCTTTGTAAGGCAAATTTTAAAATGAATAGAATTTATACTGAGACCCTTTAATTGCATTTACTCATTATAAGCAAACACATTAGTACATTTAATTTAATTTCTTATTTTTACTATCTTTTTTGAGATGAGGTCTTGCTGTTTTGCCCAAACCAGCCTCTAGTTCCTGGGCTCAAGCAGTCCTCCTGCTCAGCCTCCCAAGTAGCTGGGACTATGGGTGCATGACACCACACCTGGCAGTGCGTTTAATTTTGAGTCAAACTTCTGTCTCTAGTTTTATTATTTTATCATATAGCCAAAGGAAAAACAATGCAGCACAGAAACGAAACCAGTTTTTCCAACACAGCAAAGATAGAATCTTAAGACAGTCTACTGACTTTATTTTTTAAGTCTGTTAGCCAGTAGCAAATTTATGTGGCTCTGTGTGTGTTTCTGAATATCCACATTTGTTAAACTATATGAATTGCTGCCAGTGTGATAATGAAGGCGAAACTATAACCAGCTTGTTTCCCACCTTATATTTTGTAAAGATCTAGAGTCTTTCACGATATTACTAGGTGATCCATGATTAAAGAGTTTGGTGGTCGGCTAATTTTAGGAGAAGTAGGAGCAATCACAGTGTATATTAGTATTTTATTTAACCCAGTATTTCCCAAATTTATTTGAGCTTAGAAACACCTACCCTCATCTTCTTCCTTCCTTCCAACTTCCTTCTTTCCTTCCTTTATTTTTTTAAGAACATTAATTAAAATCTCCTGTAGAACAAGTTTCAGGAACTGTCATTATGAAGTTCTCTCTCTCTCTCTCTCTCTCTCTCTCTCTCTCTCTCTCACACACACACACACACAGACACATTATTATGTGTGTTGCTTATGTCTATTTTTCTGTGAATCTCTACCTTTTCTGGGACATAGCTGGGATGCAGAAGGAAAAAGAGTAATTTTTAAGTCTTACTAGTTATTCTGATGTCAAATTTAGTGGGGAAAAAGGGTGAAGCTTCTATCTAAAATAAGGTTTGAGATTTATCTCAGGATTTTAAGAGTTCTGACCATCTATATCTTCTGTAGCCTGTTGTTGTGAACAATCGGGTTGACGTAGCACAACAGAAGTTACCTCTGGGGCAAAGAGTAGGGTAGGTTGGAAGTAAAATGAGACCTTTCTCATTTTACTATAAATTCTTCTGTTTTGTATGAGTTTTTCCATTAGTATAAATTCCTTTTGTAACAACGCCAAGAACAAAAAACAAACGACCCAAACTAATTGAGAGAAACTGTATTTTGCAAAAGGATTGCTTATTACAGACTTTTGAAGTATTAAGCTCTGATATTATAAAACTCAACTTTGTTTAGAAAATACCAAAATTTAGAAACCATTTTTTCAGAAACAAGCTTATCATATAAAGTAAGATAAATCTGATTAGATAAAATTAATATCCTTTTCCCTGTTTCTTGTACATATTTCTGTTGTTGCTGTTAATACTCTATGCCATCGTTCTCCTTTACGTGCTAAATGAGGAACTGTATCTTATTTGTCTCTGTGTCTTTAGCCCCTAACCTTGCATAGTGCCTGGCAGAATGTCTAGTAGACATTCAGGAAAGGTTGGTAAAGGTGTAGGGGTTGGGGAGACTTAGTTTTACAGTCATTCTTTGGGGAATAACATTAATGGTTGTCACTTTGAAATCTTAAAAGGAATATGTTCTCTTATTCTTTAAAATATAGCTTATTTTTGTATTTATTTGTATCTGTCTTGTTTTAGAAAGGATTTAAGTTGGTATCCATAAGTATACTTAATATAGTAGGTTCAAATAAAATTTAAAATAAATGAATATAGAAACAAAATTGGAAGACTTATACTACAATTTCAAAACTTAAGTCTGAAGTACAGTAATCAAGACAACCTGGAATTGGCGTAAGGATAAGCATGTTGAGAGACCAAAAATAATCTCTTACTTTTTGGTCCACTGATTTTTTTTGAAAGAGCTGCTAAGATAATTAAATAGAGAAAGGATTATCTTTTCAACAAATGGTGCTGGGACAATTGGATATCCATATAAAAAAATTAGCTTTCTCACAAAAATCAACCATGTACAAAAATTAACTGAAAATGAATTATGGACCTAAATGTAAGAGCTAAAACTCCAACACTTCTGAAAGAAATCATAAAGGAAACTTTACAACCTTGTATTAGTTGTTAGATATGATACCAAAAGAATGAGCCATAAGAGAAAAAGTTGAAAAATTTGACTTTGTTAAAATTAAAACTTTTCTGCTTCAGAAGACATTGTTAGAAACTGAAAAGACAATTTATAGACTGGGAGAAAATATTTTGAAATCATGTGTGATAAAGGACTTGTATCTAGAACTATATATAAAGAAGTATATCTCAATAATAAGAAGCCAAACAACCCAATTTAAAGATGAGCAAAAGAATTGAGTAGAATGACACTTCACTCGAAAGGGCGTAAGAGTGACTAATAAGCACATGAAAATGTGGTTAGCATCATTAGTCATCAGGAAAATGCACATTAAAAACACAGTGAAATAACACTTCACACCCACTAGGATGGCTATAATCAAAAACAGTATGGTGTCTAGGATGTGGAGAAACAGGAACTCTCATATATTGTCGGTAGAAATGTAAATTGATACAGCCACTTTAGAAAATAGTTTGGCCATTTCTTTTAAAGTTAAACCAGCTTACCATATTTATTAGTCAGGAATCTCCAGAGAAACAGAACTAATCGGATGTGTGTGTATATATAGGAAGAAGTTTATTTTAAGGGATTGTCTCATGCAATTGTGGAGGCTTGGTGAATCTGATGGGAGGGGCCAGTAGGCTGGAGACTCAGGAAAGAGTTGCAGTTCAAGTTCAAAGGCAGTTAGCTGGAAAACCAGCAAGAGCTGATGGTACAGTTGAAGTCTGAAGGCAGTCTGTTGAGGAATTCCCTTTTGTTTAGGGAGGTCAGCCTTTTGTTCTAGTCACACCTTCAACTCATTGGTTGAAGCCCACCCATATAATAGAAGATAGTCTGTTTCACTCAAAGTCTACCAATCTAAATGTAGATCTCATACAAAAATGCCCTCACAGAAACATCCAGAAATATATAGATACTTGACCAAATCTCTAGGCACTGTGTTCCAGCCAAGTTGACATATAAAATTAGCCATTGCACCATATAATGTAGCAATTCCACTTCTGAGACTCTATCCAAGAGAAATGAAATTATATGTTCACACAAATACTTGTATGTAGTTTTTGGCAACATTATTCATAATAGACAAAAACAAGTAATCCAAATGTCCATCAACTGGTTAAGTAGATAAACTAAACATGTTATGTCCATATATTGGAATACTATTCAGCAATGAAAAAGGAAGAAAATACTGAAACATATTGCAACATGAATGACCCCCAAAAATACTTTGCTAAGAGAAAGAAGCAAGAAGACTACTTATTATGTGATTCCACTTATATGAAATATCTACAAAAGGGAATATTAGAAAGGAAATCAGAGGAGGTCTAGGGGTAGGAGCAGGAATTTATTCATATGGACTCAAGGGAATTTTGGGGGATGGTGAAAATATTTTAAAACTGGATTGTAGTAATGATTGAACACCTCTGTAAATGTACTAAAACTGTCCACTTAACAGTGATGAATTTTATCGCATGTAAATTGTAACTCAATACTGTAAAAAAAAGCGATAAAAATGGGACAAATGTAGTAAGGATAGGACACACATTATATCTTATAAAAGCTTCTATATGTTGCTTGAGGTAGATTACAAACTTGCTCTAACCTCTCTAAAGAGACCTCATGAGATGAAATGTGTTTTTTTGAAATGCTGATCAAAATTTATCAGCATTTTAGGAGAGGCCTAATAATTATTATTCAAAGAAAAATGCATTTTTTTTTTAGTCATAGTGTTATGTAATAAACTCTGTCCTTAGTAGCATCCTCAAAATAAATAACCGAAGACTCTTTCTGCAAACCTATTTCTTAAGCTTCCCTTCAAAATGGTATAGTGGCTCAACGTCAAGGCACTTTAATAAATACAGCCCTGCTGAGGGAGGAAAGCAGCAAAAGTACAAGGCCAGTAATACTGCTCTTTGGTGGTAGGACTTCATCCAACAGAGAGAGACTTGTAGCATAAGGAATGGCTTGATTAAGTAGCCATCAGGCTGTCCTGAAGAAGCTTTTGGTAAAAACTGAGTGGTAGTAAGTTTAGCGTTTTACTCTCTGGCAAGTACCTGGAATGTAGTTTTTCTCAGTTACAGGTTAAATATGGAGCCAATTTTAAGAGTCAGCAAGGTTGGGGGTAGAATTGGCATCCTCTTAGGAAAAATGGGGAGCCTGAAGCAGAAAAGTATTTGAATAGAATATAACCACTTGTGAATGGAAATATGTGCTGGTGGGGTTATGATTCTCCCTGAGAAATAATTTTGGCTATTCTCTGGTCCGTAGGTTAAGGGATCATTTAAGCTGTAAGGACAGTAGAACATAGCTATAGAAATTAGCTTGGAATAATGTGTTTTTCATTGTTTATAAATTTTCACAAGTGATACATGCTTGTCATAAAAACATTTCTGAAAATTCAATATGTATGTTGAGTACAGAATGTGTAAAATAAAAATCAAAGTCATCTTTTTTTTCTCTAGTTGCTTAGCCCATTTTCCTATTAATGTGTATTTAAGTTGTTTTTAGGTGTTATAAAGCTGCAGTAAACCTATTGGTACCTGGCACTCCTTTATTTTGGAAAAGGATATGAGGGTCTTCAAGATGGCAGTGTAGGAGGTAACCTATTCATATATCCCCACAACACAAATTCTGCACCTATCCACAGATATAATTCTCTCTGCAGGAGCTTTGGGATTCAGGAATGAAGTGTGAAACCCCGCCAGAGCCCAAGAACTAGGAAGGTCATTTTAAGAGTGCAGATCAGCACCAGGTGGCAGATCTACCAATCGGGCTCCTGTGTTCAAGCCTGGAAATGGACCCATTTGCCAAGGGCTTGACTATAGCCCAGTTTGGCCTTAAGCTTGCAACCAAAACCATCTACCAAGTGGTTTAGGAGGAATCACATACACTAGTGCCCTGTGGATAGGTTCATCTGCCTGCTGACGTCAGACTTGGCAGTAAACCTGAAAGTTGCCCTGTCGCTTGGCTCCAGCCCCACTCAGCTAATGTCCAAGCTCAAAAGTACTTACACATGGGCCCAGGGGAGACTCACGCATATCTTTTAGCCCCAGAGGCTTAGCCCCCAGGATGAGCTTGCTAACTATCATCTCATAGCAAATCCCAAAAGAGCACACTCTCAGCTCTGGCACATCCTGCTACATGCAGCTGATGAACTATCCTGTCTTTGCAGGGGGAGATGTACACCCATCTGAGCCAACAAGATAGGCTCACCAGCCACTGTCCTACAGCAGGTCCCAAAGGGTTCCCAGTATCAACTCCAGCCCATCCTGTTGCAGTCAGGGAAGGAACCAGTCTGTGCAGGTACCTGCTGGGAGATAAATGCCTTTCTGAACCAACAAGATTGGCTCCCCAGACACTGTCCCGCAGTAGATAACAAGAGGGTCCAGTCTCAGCTCCAGCCAGCCTCTCCTTCTGCAGTCGGGGAACTATCTTGCCTCTACAGGTACATGCTGAGAGACATGTGCCCATAATGAGCCAATGTGATGGGCTTGCCAGCCACTGTCCCACAGTGAATTAAGAAGGGGCCCAGGTTCAGCTCCAGCACTCTCACTGAAGTTGGGAATCTACCTAGTCTGTGCAGGGACCTGTTAGGAGGCATGCCTGTCTGGGTCACCAGGACTGGCTTCCAGGCTCAGGTCCCTGGCCAGCTTTCCCACATGGTCCAGGTAACCTCCTTGGGTCTTCCCCAGGTCCATTTGGTCCAAATAGCTTTGCCAATTTCAGAGTCCTCACAAGACTCAGAGCAAACCAGGGCTTCAAGAGTGCCCTCTAGTGCTGATGGCTGTAGTGGTTATGGGCTCATGGACCACAACAGTCAGTCTGCTTAGAGTTGCTGGAAGGCCCTCTGAAAGAGGACAGGCACAAACAAACCTAGACTGTGAAGACTAGAATAAATAATCCCTCAGTGTGCAGACATAATTGCACATACACAAGCATCAAGAACATTTAGGGAAATATAACCACCAAATGGACAAAATAAGACACCAGAGACCAATACTGAAGTGAAGGAGATATGTAATCTCTGAGAATTCAAAGTAGCTGTTTTAAGGAAGCTCAGTAAACTTCAGTAAAATACAGAGAAACAATTCAGAAGTTTATGAGAAAAACTTAAAAGAGACATTGAAATATTAAAAACAAATCCTAGAACTGAAAAATATGAGCAAAATGAAAAATTCAATAGCATCAATAGCAGAATTGATCAAACTGAAGAAAGAATCACTCAGCTTGAAGACAGGCTATTTGAAAATATATTGTCAGAGGAAGAAAAAGAATTAAAAGGATTGGAGAAAGCTTACAGGATCTATGGGACAACATTAAAAGAACAAATATTTGGGTTATTAGAAGTTGAGAAAGGTGCAGAAGAGTAGAATACTTATTCAAAGAAATTACAACAGAAAACCTTCCAAACCTGGGGAAAGACATAAATATCCAGGTAGAAGAATGTCAAAGGTAACTCATTATGTTCAACCCAAGAATACCCCAAGACATAACCAAATTCTCAAAGGTCAAAAACAAAAGAGGATTCTGAAAGCAGTGATAGAGGAGAAGCAAATAACATATAAAGGTTATACAATATCGCAGACAGCAGACTTCCAAGCAGAAACCTTGCAGGCAAGGAGGGAGTGGAACAATATATTCAAAGTACTGAAGGAATAAAAACTTCCAAATAAGAATACTTTACCCAACAAAGATATCCTTCAAAGATGAAGGAAAGATAAAGAATTTCACAGACAAAACCTGACGGAATTCATTGCTACCAGACTTCTCCTACAAGACATGCTAAGGGAAATCCTTCAAGCCAAAAGAAAAGGATACTAATGTGATTGTTACTCTAATATTGTAATCATGGTGTGTAAACTACTTATATCTTTAGAATGAAGACTAAAAGACAAAGCTATTAAAAATAACTACAAAATTTGTTAAGAGATAGACAATATAATAATGTAAATTGTGACATCAAAAATTCAAAATGTTGGGCCAGAATGGAGTTAAAGTGTATGGTTTTATGGGGTTTCTTTTCTATAGAGTGTTTTTTTCTAAGCCTCATGGTAACCAGAAAGCAAAAATGTATAATAGATACTTTAAAAATTGAAAGCAAGGAAACAAAACATACAACTAGAGAAAAATCACTTAACCACAAAGGAGGATTTTAAGAGAGGAAGAAAGGATCTACAAAACTACTAAAAACAAGTAACAAAATGACAGTAGTAAGCCCTTACCTGTCAATAATTCCCTTAAATGTGAATGTGTTAAATTCTCTAAATAAACCACCGAGAGTGGCTGAATGGATTTTTAAAAAAAGACCCAACTGTATCCTGCCTACAGGAGACTCACTTCACCTGTACGAACACTCATAGTTTGAAAGTGAAGGGATGGAAAAGATACTCCATGCAAATGAAAACTGACAATGAGCAGGAGTAGCTTACTTACATTAGGTAAAATAGACTTTAAGCCAAAAACTGTACAAAGGGAAAAATAAAGCCATTATGTAATGATAAAGTGGTCAATACAATATGAGGATATAACAATTATATATGCACCCAACATTGGAGCTGCTAAATATATAACACAAACATTAATAGAACTAAAGGGAGAGATAGACTGTAATATAATAATAGTAGGGGACTTCAGCACCTTAGTTTCTACTAATTGATCAGCTAGATAGAAAATCATCAAAGAAAGATCATAGTTAAACCACACTCTAGACCAAATGGACCTAACAAACATTTACAGAACATTCCATCTAACATCCACAGAATACATATTCTTCTGAATAGTCCATGCAGTCTCCAGGATAGATAATTTTTAGGCCACAAAACAAGTCTTAAAAAATTTAAAAACAATCAAAATCACATATTTTCATTCAATCATATCTTCTATAACCATAATACTATAAAACTAGAAATCTGGAGGAACTTTAGAAACTGTACAAATACGTGGAAATTAAACAACATGCTCCTGAACAACTAATAGGTCAATGAAGAAATTAAAAAGGAAATTTAAAAATTTCTTGTGACAAATGAAAATGGAAACACAACATACTAAAACCTATTGGATACAACAAAAGCAGTTCTAAGAGGGTAGCTTATAGAGTGAATGCTTATATCAGTAAAGTAGAAAGATCTCAAAACAATCTAACATTGCACCTCAGGAAACTAGAAAAACAAGAAACTAAACCCAATAGTTGTAGAAGAAAATAAATAAAAATCAGAGCAGAAATAGAGACTAAAACTATACAGATCAATTAAATGAAGTTTTTTTTTTTTTAATTTTTTATTTTTAGGAGAGTCCCACTCTGTTGCCCAGGCTGGGGTGCAGTGGTGTGATCATAGCTAATTGCAGCCTCGAACTGCTGCCTCAGCTTCCCGAGTAGCTAGGACTACAGGTACATGCTACTACACCCAGCTTATTTTTTAGTTTTTTTTGTGAAGATGGGGTTTGGCTACATTGCCCAGGCTATTCTTGAACTCCTGGCCTCAAGCAATCCTCCCACTTCGGCCTCCCAAAGTGCCAGGATTACAGGTGTGAGCCACTGTACCCAATCAAGCTTTGATTTTTTTGAAAGATAAAATTGACAAACCTTTAGATAAAAAAATAGAGACAACTCAAATAAAATCAGAGACGAAAGGGAGACATTACAACCAATACCACAGAAATACAAAGGACATTAAAGACTATTAAACATATTTATATACCAACAAATTAGAAAACTTAGAAGAAACAGATAAATTTCTTTACACATATAACCTATCAAGACTGAATCATGAAGAAATAGAAAACCTGAGCATACCAATAATGAGTAATGATATTTGAATCAGTAATAAAATTCTTCCATCAAAGAAAAGCCCAGACCATAATGGCTTCACTGCTGAATTCTACCAAACATTTAAAGAAGAAAAAATACCAGTTCTTTCCAAACAATTCCAAAAAATTGAAGTGGAGGGAATTCTTCCTAACTCATTCTACAAGGCCAGTATTACCCTGATACCAAAACCAGGTACACAACGTAAAAAGAAAACTACAGGCTAATATCCCTAATGAACTTATGTATATACAAAAATCCTCAGCAGAATACTAGCAAACTGACTCCAAGAGCCCACGAAAAAGATCATTCACCATGATTAAGTGGGATTCAGCTCAGGAATGGAAGTATAGTTTAACATATGCAAATCAGTAAATGTGATAATCACATCAGTGGAATCAAGGGCAAAACCCATATCATCTTAATAGATGTGGGAAAAGCATTTGATGAAATTCAGCATCACTTCATGGTAAAAGCCCTAAACAAATTATGTGTAGAAGGGATTTACTTTAACACAATAAAGACCATGTATGTCAAACCCACAGCTAACATCATACTGAATGGGAAAAAGTTTAAAGCTTTTCCTCTAAAACCTGGAACAAGACCAATATGCCTACTTTTGCCACTTCAATTCAATATGGTGCTGGAAGTCCCAGCCAGAGCAATCAGGCAAGAGAAAGAAATAAAGGGAATCCAAATTGGAAATGAGGAAGTCAAATTGTCCCTGTTTGCAGATGACATGATTTTACATATGAAAAACCCTACAGATTCCACCCAAAACTGTTAGAACTTCAGTAAATTTCCAGGATACAAAATCAACATACAAAATCAGTAGCATTTTTATATATACCAACAGCTAACTATCCAAAAAAGAAATCAAGAAAGCAATCCTATTTACAGAAGCTTCGAAAAATACCTAGTAATAAATTTAAGCAAAGAGATGAAAGATCTGTACCATGAAAACTATAAAACATTGATGAAAGAAATTGAAGAGGACAAAAATAAAAGATTTTCCATGGTCATAGATTGCAAGAATTAAATTTGGTAAAGTGTTTGTATTACCCAAAGCAATTTACAGATTCAATGCAAACGCTATAAAATGCCAATAACATTTTTCACAGAAATAAAACCACAATCCTAGCATTTGTATTTGACCACAAAAGACCCTGAATAACCAAAGAAGTCTTGAACAAAAAGAACAAAGCTGGTGACATCACACTACCTGAGTTCAAATTATACTACAAAGCAATAGTCAATAAAACAGCATTGTACCAGCATCAAAATATATCCATAGACCAACAGAATAGATTGGAGAAGCCAGGAATAAATCCACAAATTTACAGCCAACTGATTTTTGATGAACATACCAAGAACACATATTGGGGAAAGGACAGTCTCTTCAGTAACCGTTGTTAGGAAAACTGGATATTCACAGGCAGAAAATAAAACTAGACCCGTCTCTTACTACTTACCAACATCAACTCAAAATCAATTAAAAACTTAAGCATAAGACCTGAAACTGTGAAACTAGTAGAAGAAAACATACGAGAAATGCTTTATAACATTGGTCTGGACAAGGGTTTTTTTGGATAAGACCTCTAAAACACAGGAAACAAAAGCAAAGTAGACAAATGGGATCACATCAAACTAAAAAGTTCCTGTACAGCAAAGAAACAATCAACAGACTGAAGAGACAGCTTGTTAAATGGGATAAAATATTCACAAACTGTGCATCTGAAAAGGGGTTAATAACAGGAATAACAAGAAACCCAAACAATTCAATAGTAAAAACAAAAAAACAAAATGAAAATCTGATTTAAAAATGGGCAAAAGATCTGAATAGACATTTCTCAAAAGACATACAAATGGCCAATGGTCAACAGGTATGTGAAACATCGTTCCATGTCAGTAATCATCAGGGAAATGCAAATCAAAACCACTATGAGAAATCACCTCACCTCTGAATGGTTATTATCAAAAGATGAAAAATAAATGCTAGACAGAATGTGGAGAATGGGAAACTCATATATACACTGTTGGTGGGATTGTAAATTATGGCAGCCATTACAGAAAACAGTATGGAGGTTCTTCAAAATACTAAAAATAGAACTATTATACGATTCAGCAATTTTACTCTGGGTATATATATCCAAAATAAGTGAAATTAGCATGTTGAGATATGTGTCCTCCCATGTTTCTTGCAGCACTATGCACAGTAGCTAAGATATGGAATCAACATAAGTATCCATCAACCTATGAGTGGTTTAAAAACATGTGGTATATATACACAATGGAATACTGTTCAGCTATAAAAAAGAATGAAATCCTATCATTTGCAGCAACATGGATAAACCTGGAGGACATTTTGTTAAGTGAAATAAGCCAAGAACAGAAGGACAAATGGAACATGATCTCACTTATATGTGAACTTAAAATTTTTTTCTCATACAAGAGTAAATAGTGGTTACTAGAGGCTGGGTAGGGGGAGAGGAAGGATAGGGAGAGGTAGATCAATGGGTACAAAGCTACAGTTAGGAGGAATAAATTCTGGTATTCTATGGTACACTAGGATGATTGTAGTTAACAATAACGTGTATTTCAAAATAGCTACGAGAGAGGACTTGAATGATCTCACCACAAAATGACAAGTGTTTAAGGTTATGGATATGCTAATTATCCTGATTTGTTTATTACACAATGTGTACATGTTCAAAATGTTACACCGTACCCCATAAGTATATACAATTATGTGTCAATTAAAAACAAAAACCTTTCTTTAAAAGATACCAGTTCGATCACACATACATACTTACATATATATACACGTGGATGTATTGTCTGTCACTTCACTAAGTCATTCCCTCTTCTGTATTTTGTAATTTATCTCCATACATTGGTATTTTTATGTTGTGTTTGAAAATTACTGCTTTAGACTACCGTAAATGGCCTTAATTTTATATTTGTATTCCTGCTCTTGCTTCAATCTTGATAGAATGTCTAAATAACCATGTGTTAAATGAACTGAAGAACAGCCTGAGCGTGAATCTTTTGTCTTGATTATGTTTGTACAATAGTTTATTTAGTAAGAAGAAAATGGTTGGTTATAATTTCAGTAATTTAGTTGAAATTTATTATGTTTGAAAAGTTGTTTGTTTTCTAGTATCTCAGAGAAAATTGGCCTTTTTATCTCTCAGAAATAATTTTAATTTATAATGAAATTTGAAAATTACTTCTGCAAAATAACTAGGTTTAGGCTTGTGTTTTCAGTTTAGGTGACGATTGGATATTGTGGCCCCTACAACAACTCAAAGAGAAAAAAACAGATAAATTACAGCAATCAATGTTCCAGTGATAATGTTACTACCTAATAAAACACTCCAATCCTTAGTGGTTTAAAGCAATAACTCTTTTATATTGCTCATGATTCCGTGAGTTGGTGGTTCAGGCTCCTCTGAGCTTGGTGATTTTTTTTATTCCAAGTTCTGTTGACTGACATTACTGGATGGTATTCAGCGAGTGGATGCAATGCTCTGGAGAATCCAAGATATATGTGGTGCCTGGGCAGAAGTCGAAGACTAGATTTACACGGCCTTTCTAGGATGGTAGTCTCAGTGTAGTTAGACTTCTAATATTGTGGCTTGGGGCTCCTAGAGACAATTTCCAGGAGATAGAAAGTGGAAGCTGCCAGTGTCTTAAGGCCTAAAACTGGAAAGTGGTACGATGTCACTTCCACTATGTTCTATTGGTTAAAGCAGTCCCAGGGGCCTCCCAGTTTCAGTGAGAGAAGACATAGGCATGACTACAGTGAAAGCAGTATCAAAGAATTTGTGGCCATCTTTAATCCACCACACTCCACTCTCTGATCACAAATGATTTAAATTCTTCCTTTGTTCCAAATTACTCACTCACTTTGAACAATCCCAAAATTCTCTTCCCACTGTGGCTTTAGCCTCAGACTTAGAGTCCAAGAACTTATTATTTAAGTCAGTACAAATGTGCAGGCATATCCTCAGGTGTAATTTCTGTGAAGAAACAAGTCAACTATCCAAGTCATAATGGAGAGACTAGGCGTAAAATAACAGTAAACAGTCCCATTCAAAATTGGAGAAACAGGAGGCATATAGCTTTCACTGGTCCATGGTAATTTTGAAATCCTAATGTTGTTATTTCCTTTATTAGGCTATTGCAGCTTCCTGAAAATGATTCTTCCTGGCTTCAGGCTTTGCCCTCTCAATTGAGTCATCTTTTTTCTATAAGAAATAGTCGTGTTTGCAGCTGGTTAGCCTTTTCAGCCTTTCTGCTTATAGAAATTTGAGAATCCAAAAGCCTCTTTTCATTTTGTACTCTCTGTACCTTTCAGTCCAAGCGACATAGTGTGTTTTAAAAACTTTGTGGGCTTCCCCGTGTGCCAAATTACAAGGTACTCTCTTAGAGGCCATACTCACATTTATTTTTGTGATAGGCTTTTTTTCTGTTTTATACCAAGAGTCAAGGTATTTTAAAACAATTCCTATAAGATTCTTAGAAGCTTTTCTGCCTATTTAAAAGGGTCCAAAAAGCACACCATCAAGATTCTTAGAGGCCTTTTGTCTAGCAGAGAGTCTAAGTGACATACTTTTGAGATTCTTATAACTGAACTAGATATAATCTTAAAACATTTTGCATTCTCAACACCATGTTTTAAGCCATGTTCTAGAGATTTTTATCCTGAAATCATGCTTTACTGGTAGAACCCAAGCATTAATAATAGCTGTATAGCTCTGAAGCTGTTTCTTACTTTTCTGTCTGGTGAGAGTGGACGTGAGAAACTATTATCTTTTTGAAAAGAAGAAGTCTTGGCTCCTTTACATTTCCTCTAAATTCTGCTTGAAAATGAAACACTTCTTTTGTTAGTTTATCTTTCTGTATGCATAAGTTATCATACATGGCTGAAAGAGACGAACACTTTCAAACTTTTGCCTAGAAATCTTCTTAGCCAAATTCACTGCTTTATTGGGGATATTTTCTCTTTTCTAATTTATACAACAGTATTACAAACTTTTCACCACTGTATAAGAGGAGTTGTTAGTTCTCCATCCTCCATTAATATTTTCAGTAACGTTCAACTCTTCACTAACAATCGTTTTGAGGCACTTTCAGCTTCTGCGCACCTTCAGGTCCCATAGCCAGTGCCACATGTTTTAAAATTTTATTACAGAACTTCACTTCCACATACCAAATTCTGTTATGGTCATATAATTCTGTGTAACAAGTTACCTAAAAAATCATCTTGAAACAACAGCCATTTTAGTGTACATCACAATTTGTGGGTCAGAGAAAAAGGCAGGCTCAGATGATTGTCATTCTTCATGTAGTGTTAGCTGAGGTCAGTTGGTGGCATTCAGCTGGAGGATGAGCTGAGTGAGGTTTGGAGAGTCTACGACAGCTTTAATTACATCTCCAGCACTTTGACAAGGATCACTCAAAAGCTAGTCTTTTTTTTTTTTTTTATTTCAGCATGTTATGGGGGTACAGATGATTAGGTTACGTATGATGCCCTTACCCTCCCTCCCCCTCCAAGTCCGAGCTTCAAGTGTGTCCATTCCCCTGGAGGTGCGCATCTCACTGTTTGTGCATATGCCCGTCCCCTCTTCCCCCCTCCCCCCCTGCCCAAAATCTAATACATGTTATTCTTATATGTGCACTTAAATGTTGATCAGCTAATACCAATTTGATGGCTAGTACATGTGGTGCTTGTTTTTCCATTCTTGGGATACCTCGCTTAGTAGAATGTGTTCCAGCGCTTTCCAGGAGTATATAAGAGGTGCTATATCAGCATTGTTTCTTAAAGCTGAATAGTACTCCATGGTATACATATACCACAGTTTATTAATCCACTCATGTATTGATGGACACTTAGGTTGTTTCCACATCTTTGCAATTATGAATTGTGCTGCTATGAACATTCAAGTGCAGGTGTCTTTTTCACAGAGTGACTTTGCTAGTCTTGTTTGGGACTCTCAACCAGAGTACCTTCATATAGCTTCTCCAGTATAATAGTTCTATAGAAGTTAGACCATGATGACAGGATTACAAAAGACAGGAAGAAAGAGATATATTTTGTTATAAAGTTCTTACATGTGAAGTGGAGTAACATTCAGAGTTACATTGTGATAAGTTAAAGGCATGTTTTCAACACCAGAACAACCACTAAAACTATAAAGATAGAAGTATATGTAATACACCAGTAGTGGAGACAGAAGGAAATACTAAAAATTCGATTCCAAATGTGGCAGGAAAAAAGGGAAAAGAACAGGAATAGATTGTGATAAATAAAAAAACAAGAAGATGATAATTCAAATCGAACCATATAAATAATTACGTTATGTTTAAATGATCTAAATACTTAAAGGCAGAGACTATCAGGCTGGATAGAGGAGGAAGACATAACTACATACTTTCTGTAAGAAGTCCTCTTCAAATATAAATACATAGGTTAAAAGTAAAATAATTGAAAAAGATCTATTTTTCAGACACTGATCTTTAAGAAAACTAGAGTAAGCTATATTAATATGTCAGGTCCGGCCTCTTGGCAGACTGTTGCCCTGGTTCTTTGGCTCCTTGCTTGGAAAATTCACAAGCAGGGCTGGTGCAACGGAGTGACCACAGACAGGAAGCAATTCCACACAAACAGCTTTTATTGCAGAAAAGAAGGGAGCTGTACAAAGCAAGAGTATGTTCCAGAGAGGAACGGGTCAATCTCCACAAGTGGAGAAAGACATTGAGGACTCCTGGGTGGTTTCCTTTTATTGGCCTCGTCCAGGGGAGGGCTTACAGGAAGTGTTACCAGATGATTGATACGCATGATTATGAAGTGTTGTTATAACAAAGTTGCAGCTCCACAGGTATGTATACCTCAATCTACCAAGTTTCTGCTCTTTGCAGTTGTTAGCTGTATTTTCCTGCAGTTCACACCCCCCTTCTCCGCCCCTGGGAACTACCCTCCTGGACTGTATCTGCCACCTGCAGATTTGGTCCCTGTCTATCAGCTATATTCATAGCCAACAAAATGAGGTTCAAAACATGGGATATTATAGCAGTATTGAGAGATGTTTCAATGATAAAAGATAAAAGATGTTTCAATGATAATGATAAAAGAATCAAAAAGGCAATTCTAAATGTCTATGAACCTAATAACAGGGCTTTAAAATATTTGAAGCCAAAGCCGAAAGGACAAACAGATAAATTAACCATTATAGTCAGATATTTCAACACTTCTTCTCTACAATTGATAGCTAAGTGGATAGAGTATCAGTAAAAACATAGAATTCTGGAATAATACTGTTAACCAATTGGACTTAATTGATGTTTATAGAATATTGCACTCAGTAACAGCAGAATACATACTCTTTTCAAGTACATATGGAATATTCATCAAGATAGCTCATATGTTAGATTATCAATAGAATTTAAAGGATTAAAATTATACAGAGTATGTTGTCTCACCAAAACTAAATTGAGTTAAAGGTCCAATAGCATCAGAATATCTAAAACCACTCCCACAAATATTTGGAAATTAACATGCTTTTAAATAAACCATGTGTCAGAAATCACAAGGAAAATTAGAAAATATTTTTGAACTGAATGAAAATGAAAACGTGTCAGTATTTATGGAGTACAGCTAAAGTGGTGCTTAGAGGAAAATAAGTAGCTTTAAAATACTAACATTAGAATAGAAGAAGGCTATGAAGCTGGATGAAATAAAAGCAAAATAAACCCAAAACAGAAGCTAGAAAATGGCACGTAGAAATCAATAAAATAGAAAATTATAAAACAGACAATAGAAAAAATTGATGAAACCAACCCCCCCCCTTTTTATAACAGATCAAATTATTTCACACTCTTCAATTGTAGTTCAGTATTTTTGGTGTATTCCAGGATATGAGAGGTTAAACTTGTCAATGTCCAGAAATTGGTATAATGTCATATGCACAATATTCTATTAAAGAAGTCACAGAGGTCATCCAGATTCAAGGAGGGGGAGAGACATATATGTTCACTTCTCAGTGGGAGAAGTGTCAGAATATTTGTGTCAGTCTTAAAATCTACAATCATACTTTTGATGCAGAGAGCTATGAAAGCAAAGAGTACTAAATAAACTGAAATTCCAGAAATGGAAGACTTCACTTAAACAGAGATTGCTAGCAATTATCTTTCCTGAGGACATTTGCCCAGCGTGGACACTGGCAGAGGATCAAGTTTGTATGGAAGTGAGACTCCACTAGGAGAAAGAAAAACTGTTGGGAGTTTTAATGATTGCATATTCTGGCACGATGAACTGGAACTAGAGAGTCATTAGACACACAGCTAGTTTTCCCCACGGGATATTTGCTGAGCCTTGGTGCAGTTGGGTGTCTTAGAAGTTGAGCTGCAAATATACAGTGAAATCTTCAGTTTCGAGGTGCTTAGGAGATAGTCTCCACTGGGTGGGGATAGTTTGCAGTTGGAACAAACACAACAGGTTTTACCTTGAGACATCCTACACTAGCGGTAGACTGATTGGATTGAGGTCATCAGCTCCTCAGCCTACCTGTCAAGTAGAGGAAGGCATGGGACCTTAGTGGGAAAATAACATCATCTTCAGTCCTATGGTACATACAGAGTATTAAGAATACACTAAAAGTTATATGACATGTGAAAAGTTAGGAAAAATGTGTCCAAAGGAGAAGAGACAATAGAAGTAGCTCTACCAATGAGACAAATCTCAGAGTTACCAAATAAGGATTTTGTAATTGTTAGAAGTATGTTTAAGAAAGTAAAAGAAGAGGTTAACAAAGTGAATGAAAAGATGACAAAATCTGATAGAAAGTTGGGATCTATAAAAAAATGAATGCATATTCTAGAATTGAAAATACAACATCTGAAATTAAGATTTAATTTGGGTTTAGTAGCAAAATATATATAATAAAAAATAAATAGAATTGGTGGACTCAAGGATCATTCATTAGAAAAATGTGCAAACTGAAGCACTGAGAAAAGAATTAATGGAAAGAACAAAACAGTACAGGAGACATATGGAATTGAGTCAGTTCATCTAAGGTACACATAATTAGAGTCCCAGGAGGAAAAAATGAGGCAAAAGCAATATTTGAAATGAAAAGTGACTAAGGTTTTCCAAAGTGATGGAAGATATCAACCCACAGATTTAAGAAGCACAAGAAACTAAGTAAACCCCAAGAAATAATATAAAGAAAACCACACCTAGGTACAACATAGTGAAACTGTAGAACAGTCATTGATTGAAATCAGGACACATTGGAATGACATCCTTACATTTTTTAAGGGTAGATAGGAAAAATACTAGTAGCCTGAAACTCTATACCCAATGCAAAATTTTTTTCATAAAGGCAAAATAAAGGTATTTTTAGACAAAAAGTGAGAAACTATCACAAGGAGGCTTATAGTATGATAATACTAAGGAAGTTAAAGAAAAATGATTCCATGTGAAACCACAGAGCCTCAGGGAAAAAACAAACAGCCCAGGAAAGCATAAATAGGTGAGTAAATATGAAATGTTATTATTTAAAGCAACAAAAATAATAATGTCTTACCCGCCTTAAGACATAGAAATAAAATATATTAAAACGAGCAAACAAAGGACAGGTAGGTATAAGTGGTTAAACTGATATTTTTATCTTGTTCAGGAAGTGGTAAAAGCAACTGTAATAAGGAAAGGAAAACTTGCAATCTCTAGGATAATAGCTTTAAAAAGTACAAAAATGTTAAAAAACTAACAGGAAATAAAATGGAATAATGAAGAATTGATTAATCAAAAAACAGTAAAAGAAGTAAAAAGAACAGATAGGATAAATAGAAAACCAGTAACAGGAAGGTATTCTTAAACATCAGTAATTAACATGTAATTGGGCCAAGTGCTTCAACTAGAAGCCAAAATTTTTTGGACTAGACTCCCAAAAAGACCAACTACATATAATTTACACAAGACATATGTAACATAAAATGATGTGGAAAGAAAAGGTATACTGTTCAAACACTAAAAGAATCTGGTATAGTTATATTAATAGCAGTCAAACTAGCCTTGAAGGCAAGATGTATTATCAGAGATAAAGGGAACATTTTATAATGACAAAGGGTCAGTTCAATAGGAAGACAAAACAACCCTAAATTTGTATTTCTAATAAAATATCTTTAAAATATGTAAAGCTAAAATAGAACAAAAAAGGAGAAATAGACACATCTACCATCACAGCTGGAGAATTTAACAATCCTCTTTCAACTACTGATAGAATAAGCAGACTTTTAAAAATCAGTAAGGTTACAGAATATTTAAACAATACTGTTAATCAACTTGACCTACTGCTATTTATAGAATATTATTCTCAACAACTGCAGAATGCATACTCTTCAAATGCACATGGACTTTTCAGCAAAAGAGAACATGTGCTGAGCCAAAAAGTAAGTCTTAATAAATTCAAGATATTGAGATCACACAGTGTATGTTGCATAGTGGGATTAAATTAGAAAAAAATAACAGAAAGATAACTGGAAAATCTTCAGTTTGCTTGAAAATAGGCAACACACTTCTAAATAATCCATGGATTGATGAAGTATTCACAACATAAATTAGAAAATATTTTGAACTGAATCAATATAAAAACTTAGGAGACAAGGTTAACATAGTACTTGGAAATGTATAGCTTTAAATGCATAAGTTTAAAAGATAAGGTTGAAAATCAGTGATCTAATCTTCTATCTCGAAAAGCTATGAAAAGAAGAGCAAATTAAATTTAAATAAATTGGAAGGAAGAAAATAATAAAAAATGTAAGCATAAAAGAGT
>NW_012150285.1:5588508-5597012 GCF_000956105.1 Propithecus coquereli
GGTTGTTTCCACATCTTTGCAATTATGAATTGTGCTGCTATGAACATTCAAGTGCAGGTGTCTTTTTCACAGAGTGACTTTGCTAGTCTTGTTTGGGACTCTCAACCAGAGTACCTTCATATAGCTTCTCCAGTATAATAGTTCTATAGAAGTTAGACCATGATGACAGGATTACAAAAGACAGGAAGAAAGAGATATATTTTGTTATAAAGTTCTTACATGTGAAGTGGAGTAACATTCAGAGTTACATTGTGATAAGTTAAAGGCATGTTTTCAACACCAGAACAACCACTAAAACTATAAAGATAGAAGTATATGTAATACACCAGTAGTGGAGACAGAAGGAAATACTAAAAATTCGATTCCAAATGTGGCAGGAAAAAAGGGAAAAGAACAGGAATAGATTGTGATAAATAAAAAAACAAGAAGATGATAATTCAAATCGAACCATATAAATAATTACGTTATGTTTAAATGATCTAAATACTTAAAGGCAGAGACTATCAGGCTGGATAGAGTAGGAAGACATAACTACATACTTTCTGTAAGAAGTCCTCTTCAAATATAAATACATAGGTTAAAAGTAAAATAATTGAAAAAGATCTATTTTTCAGACACTGATCTTTAAGAAAACTAGAGTAAGCTATATTAATATGTCAGGTCCGGCCTCTTGGCAGACTGTTGCCCTGGTTCTTTGGCTCCTTGCTTGGAAAATTCACAAGCAGGGCTGGTGCAACGGAGTGACCACAGACAGGAAGCAATTCCACACAAACAGCTTTTATTGCAGAAAAGAAGGGAGCTGTACAAAGCAAGAGTATGTTCCAGAGAGGAACGGGTCAATCTCCACAAGTGGAGAAAGACATTGAGGACTCCTGGGTGGTTTCCTTTTATTGGCCTCGTCCAGGGGAGGGCTTACAGGAAGTGTTACCAGATGATTGATACGCATGATTATGAAGTGTTGTTATAACAAAGTTGCAGCTCCACAGGTATGTATACCTCAATCTACCAAGTTTCTGCTCTTTGCAGTTGTTAGCTGTATTTTCCTGCAGTTCACACCCCCCTTCTCCGCCCCTGGGAACTACCCTCCTGGACTGTATCTGCCACCTGCAGATTTGGTCCCTGTCTATCAGCTATATTCATAGCCAACAAAATGAGGTTCAAAACATGGGATATTATAGCAGTATTGAGAGATGTTTCAATGATAAAAGATAAAAGATGTTTCAATGATAAAAGATAAAAGATGTTTCAATGATAATGATAAAAGAATCAAAAAGGCAATTCTAAATGTCTATGAACCTAATAACAGGGCTTTAAAATATTTGAAGCCAAAGCCGAAAGGACAAACAGATAAATTAACCATTATAGTCAGATATTTCAACACTTCTTTCTCTACAATTGATAGCTAAGTGGATAGAGTATCAGTAAAAACATAGAATTCTGGAATAATACTGTTAACCAATTGGACTTAATTGATGTTTATAGAATATTGCACTCAGTAACAGCAGAATACATACTCTTTTCAAGTACATATGGAATATTCATCAAGATAGCTCATATGTTAGATTATCAATAGAATTTAAAGGATTAAAATTATACAGAGTATGTTGTCTCACCAAAACTAAATTGAGTTAAAGGTCCAATAGCATCAGAATATCTAAAACCACTCCCACAAATATTTGGAAATTAACATGCTTTTAAATAAACCATGTGTCAGAAATCACAAGGAAAATTAGAAAATATTTTTGAACTGAATGAAAATGAAAACGTGTCAGTATTTATGGAGTACAGCTAAAGTGGTGCTTAGAGGAAAATAAGTAGCTTTAAAATACTAACATTAGAATAGAAGAAGGCTATGAAGCTGGATGAAATAAAAGCAAAATAAACCCAAAACAGAAGCTAGAAAATGGCACGTAGAAATCAATAAAATAGAAAATTATAAAACAGACAATAGAAAAAATTGATGAAACCAACCCCCCCCCTTTTTATAACAGATCAAATTATTTCACACTCTTCAATTGTAGTTCAGTATTTTTGGTGTATTCCAGGATATGAGAGGTTAAACTTGTCAATGTCCAGAAATTGGTATAATGTCATATGCACAATATTCTATTAAAGAAGTCACAGAGGTCATCCAGATTCAAGGAGGGGGAGAGACATATATGTTCACTTCTCAGTGGGAGAAGTGTCAGAATATTTGTGTCAGTCTTAAAATCTACAATCATACTTTTGATGCAGAGAGCTATGAAAGCAAAGAGTACTAAATAAACTGAAATTCCAGAAATGGAAGACTTCACTTAAACAGAGATTGCTAGCAATTATCTTTCCTGAGGACATTTGCCCAGCGTGGACACTGGCAGAGGATCAAGTTTGTATGGAAGTGAGACTCCACTAGGAGAAAGAAAAACTGTTGGGAGTTTTAATGATTGCATATTCTGGCATGATGAACTGGAACTAGAGAGTCATTAGACACACAGCTAGTTTTCCCCACGGATGTTTGCTGAGCCTTGGTGCAGTTGGGTGTCTTAGAAGTTGAGCTGCAAATATACAGTGAAATCTTCAGTTTCGAGGTGCTTAGGAGATAGTCTCCACTGGGTGGGGATAGTTTGCAGTTGGAACAAACACAACAGGTTTTACCTTGAGACATCCTACACTAGCGGTAGACTGATTGGATTGAGGTCATCAGCTCCTCAGCCTACCTGTCAAGTAGAGGAAGGCATGGGACCTTAGTGGGAAAATAACATCATCTTCAGTCCTATGGTACATACAGAGTATTAAGAATACACTAAAAGTTATATGACATGTGAAAAGTTAGGAAAAATGTGTCCAAAGGAGAAGAGACAATAGAAGTAGCTCTACCAATGAGACAAATCTCAGAGTTACCAAATAAGGATTTTGTAATTGTTAGAAGTATGTTTAAGAAAGTAAAAGAAGAGGTTAACAAAGTGAATGAAAAGATGACAAAATCTGATAGAAAGTTGGGATCTATAAAAAAATGAATGCATATTCTAGAATTGAAAATACAACATCTGAAATTAAGATTTAATTTGGGTTTAGTAGCAAAATATATATAATAAAAAATAAATAGAATTGGTGGACTCAAGGATCATTCATTAGAAAAATGTGCAAACTGAAGCACTGAGAAAAGAATTAATGGAAAGAACAAAACAGTACAGGAGACATATGGAATTGAGTCAGTTCATCTAAGGTACACATAATTAGAGTCCCAGGAGGAAAAAATGAGGCAAAAGCAATATTTGAAATGAAAAGTGACTAAGGTTTTCCAAAGTGATGGAAGATATCAACCCACAGATTTAAGAAGCACAAGAAACTAAGTAAACCCCAAGAAATAATATAAAGAAAACCACACCTAGGTACAACATAGTGAAACTGTAGAACAGTCATTGATTGAAATCAGAACACATTGGAATGACATCCTTACATTTTTTAAGGGTAGATAGGAAAAATACTAGTAGCCTGAAACTCTATACCCAATGCAAAATTTTTTTCATAAAGGCAAAATAAAGGTATTTTTAGACAAAAAGTGAGAAACTATCACAAGGAGGCTTATAGTATGATAATACTAAGGAAGTTAAAGAAAAATGATTCCATGTGAAACCACAGAGCCTCAGGGAAAAAACAAACAGCCCAGGAAAGCATAAATAGGTGAGTAAATATGAAATGTTATTATTTAAAGCAACAAAAATAATAATGTCTTACCCGCCTTAAGACATAGAAATAAAATATATTAAAACGAGCAAACAAAGGACAGGTAGGTATAAGTGGTTAAACTGATATTTTTATCTTGTTCAGGAAGTGGTAAAAGCAACTGTAATAAGGAAGGGAAAACTTGCAATCTCTAGGATAATAGCTTTAAAAAGTACAAAAATGTTAAAAAACTAACAGGAAATAAAATGGAATAATGAAGAATTGATTAATAAAAACCAGTAAAAGAAGTAAAAAGAACAGATGGGATAAATAGAAAACCAGTAACAGGAAGGTATTCTTAAACATCAGTAATTAACATGTAATTGGGCCAAGTGCTTCAACTAGAAGCCAAAATTTTTTGGACTAGACTCCCAAAAAGACCAACTACATGTAATTTACACAAGACATATGTAACATAAAATGATGGGGAAAGAAAAGGTATACTGTTCAAACACTAAAAGAATCTGGTATAGTTATATTAATAGCCTCAAACTAGCCTTGAAGGCAAGATGTATTATCAGAGATAAAGGGAACATTTTATAATGACAAAGGGTCAGTTCAATAGGAAGACAAAACAACCCTAAATTTGTATTTCTAATAAAATATCTTTAAAATATGTAAAGCTAAAATAGAACAAAAAAGGAGAAATAGACACATCTACCATCACAGCTGGAGAATTTAACAATCCTCTTTCAACTACTGATAGAATAAGCAGACTTTTAAAAATCAGTAAGGTTACAGAATATTTAAACAATACTGTTAATCAACTTGACCTACTGCTATTTATAGAATATTATTCTCAACAACTGCAGAATGCATACTCTTCAAATGCACATGGACTTTTCAGCAAAAGAGAACATGTGCTGAGCCAAAAAGTAAGTCTTAATAAATTCAAGATATTGAGATCACACAGTGTATGTTGCATAGTGGGATTAAATTAGAAAAAAATAACAGAAAGATAACTGGAAAATCTTCAGTTTGCTTGAAAATAGGCAACACACTTCTAAATAATCCATGGATTGATGAAGTATTCACAACATAAATTAGAAAATATTTTGAACTGAATCAATATAAAAACTTAGGAGACAAGGTTAACATAGTACTTGGAAATGTATAGCTTTAAATGCATAAGTTTAAAAGATAAGGTTGAAAATCAGTGATCTAATCTTCTATCTCGAAAAGCTATGAAAAGAAGAGCAAATTAAATTTAAATAAATTGGAAGGAAGAAAATAATAAAAAATGTAAGCATAAAAGAGTGAAAATCAGCAAAGCCAAAAGTTGTTTTCTTTGAAAAGACTAATAAATTTAATAAACCCTACTAAGGAAAAAAAAGAGAAAGTTCAAATTAACAATATAGGAATAAAAAGGAAATATTGCTAGAGATCTGGGAAATAGCTAAAAGATAAGAAAACATTATGAACAACTTTAGTAAAAAATCTGTTAAAGGCATTGACTCCTTAATTAGAAATCTCCCTACCTTTAGTAGTATTCACAAACTGAATTAGGTCTTGCTGTTAGGTCCTTGAATGTTTCTAGAAATTTAAAACTACTGACAAGTTCTCCAGTGAAGCTACTCCCCATACAGTTCTCCTTCAAACTGCTTTCCATTTGTTTACTTTACATCCTTGTTATTGGGAGTTTGAAGGGACCAAGTATATCACATTTTCTTTTTTCTAACTTCTGAACCCTTTGAGAAATAGACTTAACTCGAAGATTAGAATAAAAATGTCAATTTCATTTATGGGGAAACTAGGTGAAAGAGTGTGCTTAGATCTGCATCTGGCCTTCCTACCCCATTCAGACTTACTTTGTGGATGACTGGATAATGTGGCTTTGTGCGAGCAAGTTCTGAGAGAGTCAGGTTGGTGACACATACGGCCACTTTTTGCCGTAGCTCACCAAACAGATAAGTCAGAGAGAGCAGGGATGGTGTTTTGTCATCTACAGTTTGGGTGAAACCCTTCTCTTACTATGCTTTTTCCGAGCAGTCATGCCTCCCTAGTTCAGAGGGAATCTGCAGTTAGGTTTCCAATAAGTCTTCTTCCCTCTCCTCCCTGGAAATTTAAACCTGGCATTCATATACAGTATCAACTTTTTCCACAAGTGTCTCAAGAAAAAGCATGGAATTTTTTTAATTCTAGAGTTTAAAGGAGAGTTATTCTACTTCTTTGCTCTCTCTGGTGTCAATTCGGAGACCAATGTGTCACCTTTACTCATCAGTTCCTTCTCTTGTAAATCTTGTACTACCACTTCTCTTTTCTAATTTCTTTTACGATTGACTTCCAGGACACTGCTCCAACTTCCTCAGTGATGTCAGCGTCAGGCTTGAAACTATCAGTCTCCACCCTGCACCATGTGATTATGATCTGTCTCTCCAAGTTCATGTTTTTGATTTTCTGATACTCAGAGCTCATAGTTTTTTACCTTTCCTCAGTTCTATCAACTGGAATTTTTCCAAGATCTTAAATACTGAAAACCCTCTCTCTTTTATTTTTTTCCTCTTCTCTGGCATTTATTTTTCTCTCAAACTCTTAAATTCAGATATTTCTTCATTCATATATTCTCTCTCCATCTCTCTCTCTCTCCTTCCTTCTTTCCTCCTCCTCCCATCCCCTCTCTCCCTCTCTATATCAATAGATGGCCTTGCCATTGGATCTGAACTCCCTCAACTTTACTCCCTTACACACAAAATTTTTATCTCTTTAGTATCTCTATCGCCCATCCTTTCTTCCATTTCTAATCATAACTGTTTTTCCTCTTTGACCTGGCTAACTCAAGCAGGGTTCTTGGTCACATCTTCTCTTGAACTTGCTCCATTATTTATCACACCACTTTCCCCCTTTCCATTTCTTCTTTTTACTAGCATTAAAAAAAAAAAAATCAGTAACAACAATAAAAACTTTTTTAAAGATTTAGCTTCACTTTCAAACTATGCCAGCCTTCTTAGAAGAGTGGTTTACTAGTTAATTCCACTTTTTCTCCTTTTTAATCTCCCAATTATTTGAAGTTTTTGTTCTCACTATTGCCTTTTTGAAATTTCTTTCTAAGGTCACCGCTGACAGGTAAGTTCTCGTCACTCCTCCTTCTGCCCTGAACAGGCAGGACAGGGCATTCCCTTCTGTTGCTCTTCTTCCATGACTTCATTGTTAAAATCAATGTTTTGTGGAGGGCCCCTCATCAAATAAGTAAAACCTCTAGGAGGTGAGTCAACTGTCCTATCTACTTAGGGCAGGAAGAGAGACCACACAGGTGATTCTGAAGTGGTACCTCCTTAGAGAAAGTGAGTAGAGGGTTTTTTTTGATTATAGGTTGGACTCTGAAATTCTAGGACAACGTATCAGAAATGAAGTGAGTCATTGTATTGGTTGATTACTTAAGGTTATGGTTGACGCAAACATGCATGGTTCTGATTGAAAAGAAAGGTCTGTTGTGGCCCAAGACCTCCTGTACTTGTAAGTGTATAACTGACTCTTGGTGATTATTCCAGTTCTTAGTCTTACTTAATTAGGTAGTTATTCTGGTTCTCACTTTTAAGCACATCTTCAGTGAATTTTTAACTTTTTACTTCCACTGCAGTTGCCCTGGTTTCTTCTCATTGAAGCGACAAAACAGATCTCACTGCCTTTTGAATCTTCTCACAGTAATTCATCTTATACTCCAAAACCAGAGCCATCTTTTTAGAATAAAAAATTGATGTGTTTTCTGCTGAAAACCCTTGATGGCTCCTTTTATGTATAAAATAAAGCCCCATGTACTGAATCTAGTATTCAGTCTCTTACAATATGACCTCATCCTCAAGTTCCAGTCCTTACCTGCTTGTCAGTCTCCCTCCCCCTCTCTCACTCTGTATTCAGTCTATAATGCAGAGCCTCCACATTTTCCCAGAAGTAATTAACCCTCTCCAAAATCCCATGGCACATTGGGTCACTTGTAGCACTTATTATATCTGATATGAAGTTATTCATGTTTGTCTCTTCCTGAGGTTTGTGTGTTTCTTGAAGAGCAGGAACTATCTCTTTTTGAACTTCATATCTCTCTGCTCTCCCTGGTGCTTAATAGTGCTCAAATGTCAGCTAAATTTTAAATAATTCAGCTTAAACTGGGCTTAAATAATAACATATTTTCTAGAATTTTTAAGAAATTGACATAAGAATATATGAAGGGACTGTATATCTATCTTATCAGACTATTTTAAAAGTCTTTGAGCACAGCTTGAGATTTTTATTTTAGGTTCTTAAATTATACATGGTATAAGTAATGTCAATTTTATAGGACTATGTATAACTCTTTTATGGTCTTTCAGGCATAATCATCTAATTGGCTTCTATAAGCTACCTGTCAATTCTTTTAATTTTATTATTTCCATTACATTTGTTTTCAGATAACAATGAGTGCCATGTTCCATCTAATACTGAAGTTTTGAAGTTAGAAGACATTTGCTACGTCAAATCATTTCAGGTAAGTCTGCCCACATCTATCTTAGTACCAGCTCAAGATTGATTTATAATGGAAAGAATTAAGTCCAATACCTTTGATGTTTTCTCAACTCTCAAATTTTTTTGAATATCTTATAGTCACCTTGTATATTGAATGACTGGTCTTGGAAACTAGTGGAAAGATGGTTTCTTACTAAATTTTATATGCTTATAAAAATATAATGTTTAGTTTTAAACTCATGGTGTTATTTTAAAAATGAGACTAACATCTCAAAGTCGTTCTTTTATTTGTACCAAGTCTAGTCATAAAATTCTAACTGCGGGCCAGACTTAATTTTAAAATGATTTTTCCATTGTGGATA
>NW_012150285.1:5597062-5637027 GCF_000956105.1 Propithecus coquereli
TCATAAAATTCTAACTGCGGGCCAGACTTAATTTTAAAATGATTTTTCCATTGTGGATAGTATTTTGTTTCTCAGTTTTTTAAGTTTTCATATAAATTTTTTAAATGATTTATATGTTCTTATTAAAAGGAAGTTTATTAATTAAATAGCGCTTGTACCTTAAATGTTTGTTAACTATTTATTCGTAAACCTACCTTTGAAAAGTCAACTTAACCAACCTCAAGTCTTATAATAATTTCCTAATAATTTTTCCATATTCATTCTCTTTTCCTCCATCCTGTATTCTGTTGCCAGATAAATCTACATATAGAACCACTTTAGTAATTTTAAAACGCTTTAATGGTTTCTAGTTCGCTCTTGGATGGAATTCATGTTCTTTTGCCTGGCATTCAAAGCCCCCTACCAGGCTCCTAAAAATAGCCACTACTTTAGCCACTGGACTCTTTCCTATTCTCTGAACTCTCACTGTCCTTCATGCCTCTGTTTTGACTTGTGCTAGTTTTCCTGCCTGTGATGTCCCCTGCTCCCCCCTTACTGTCCCCACTGCATGTTGAAATCCTGTGCAAGCCTCTCCATGAAGGTTTTCCTGATTACTCCAGCTAGAAGCACTAGCTCTGTCTCACTCTGCCGACACCATCTAATGTTTTGTTTTTATCGTTGTTATAGCACGTTTTATCATGCAGCTTTATTTTTTGTGTTTGTCTGTTTTATCTCCCATCCTAGGTTGTAAGGATTATAAAATCAAAGATCTTGTCTGAATAAATTTTATCTCCCGTAGTATTCAGCATAGACTTTAATGGTGCTCAGTAAATATTTATTTAATAAATTAAGAATGTGCTTAGCTTTTTCACCCATCATCCCCTCTGTCTTTCATCCTTACAGACCCATACGATCCATAGTTTTGGTGACTCTTTATTCTTATTATGCACTCCTTGTTGCCATCTTACCATAGTGCAATTCACAGGATACAGTCAGTTCCCAGCCTAAGAAATGAACTGTATTCCAAAAGCTCATGTCTAATTCTGTTGTTTGGAATGCATTTTTCCACAAAAACAATGTTATAAATAGCGGTTAGGTTCTCAGCCAGCTCTCCCTAATTCATAAGTACCAGTGCTACTTTAACTACAGGCAGCCACCATGTACAAGATTGTTTTGTAGAGAAATTGTAGCTCTGGATATGGAAATACATCTCCCATGCTCTAGAAATGGAAGAGGAAATTTCTGGGCAGGTTGAGCAGTAGGAGAACCTGAGCTGGAGCTCTGGCAGTATTGCATACTGTCACAGCAGTAGCTTTTCAGTGTTCAATATTGGCAGCAGAGACATTTACCTGTAGGTTACCGATACTCTCATGTCATCTAAATTGAGGGCAAAGGGGCACTTGCTCTTCTGAACCTCCCCACAGTGTATTAGGTTGGTAAATGGGGCGTTAGCTGGCATTTTACTCAGGTAGGTTTTTTGTAAGTCAGCTATTGACAGATCAGAAACTTTTAGTACTTCCTCCTTTCTCCTGTTCTACAAACTTGTAGGAATTGAATATATAAACATGAAATATACTTTTATTATAGGAAAAAACGTTTATAGCTATTACCCCTACTTTTGACATCAACATCAGTTTTTGTGGACAAGTGATTTTCATTTCAGCATGGGCACAATGATGCTTCTAGTAAAAAAACATGTCAGTAGGTGCATAAACAACCCTGGAGTTGACAGTTTAGGTTGTCAGGCTGTAAGAAAAAAACACTTCATAAATTTCAGAGAATTTAATTTATTCAGTCATCATAAGTATTGAGCACAAGTGTCTATGTTATGCTTAATACTGTTGTCAATGCTAGGGCCTAGCAAG
The DNA here is from genome assembly GCF_000956105.1 of Propithecus coquereli. NCBI lineage: Eukaryota > Metazoa > Chordata > Mammalia > Primates > Indriidae > Propithecus > Propithecus coquereli. Next base: position 5,598,907 of record NW_012150285.1, read on the forward strand.
TGGGAACAAAAGATCTTATGTAAAGTTTGCCTTCCCTCAGGAGCCTGAAATACAGGGAGTGAAATATTAAACATTCCTACTGAGAACTATGTTATTAATTGCCATACAATACTTCCATGAAGGTAATAAATCCTCCTAGAATTATCAGAGTTGCAATATCATTATGCTTCACCATTATTGTAAAGATAGTGGTGGGATTTCACTTAGTTTTAGAAGAATGGTGAAGATGTAAAAAAAGAGCTAGAGAGAAAATGATATCCCAGGTTGGATTAACAGCATGAATAGAGCACTGACGACAAAAACAAACAAACAAACAAACAAAAAAGCATTACTGACTGGAGCAGATGGGGTTAGTTCATGTTGGGTGAAAAAACAGGTGGGAAAATTAGACCAGTGGTTGAACACTTTCAGTACAGAAGAGTCATCTATAGATATTTTTTTAAGCTACAAGTCCTTGGATCTTACTCCAGAACTAATAAATAGAATTTCTAGGGCATGAGACTTAAGCCTGTTTATCTTTGTAAGCTCCCCTAGTGGTTCTGATACTCAGCCAGGGTTGAAAACCCCTGAATAAGGAGGATGAGCCAAATTTAGGAGAGCCATAAATGCCCTGCTAAGGACTTGGGCCTCTGTCCCTCAAACAGTAGGGAGCCCTCAGAAGTTTCTGAGATGGTGACATGATCAAATTGGCGTTTGCCAAGATAAATGATTCATGAACTACATGTGAATGGAAGAGAAATAAGAAACAGCTAGAATTAGGGCAGTGGTAGTGGGGAAAAAGGAAAAGAGTCACATTTTTAAGTGTAGTTAGATGTGTGGGAGTTGGTGATGTAAGCCTTGACCTCAGCATGATTTGTTTTATAAACTGATTATACAATTTCACCCTCATTAATTTGATGTCTTTTCTCTTACAACCTGGCAACTTAAACAGTAATTTCAGCCAATTTGCATTTAATGGAAGGAGACCATTGTCTATTCATGTACCCGTCTAACTTCTAATAGTAAGTGAAGTTATATGTATGAAAAATATGACCTTTCACATAATCATTATAAAGCATTTAATAACCTCCCACATATGCGATAACACAACCCCAGTCTTGTAGGATTGTGCCAAGAGCCAAAGTCATATGTATAAGGTAGTTGTTGGCACACAGTTCTTTAGCATTAAGTTGAAATTTGGAGAAATGTTCTAAATCATGCTATGCATTTTAATAATTTTTAGCATTAAATTTGATAATTGCTTAATTTTCTGGTGGCAGAACTATGCATGCCCCCTGACTACAGTGCCTATATCCTTATTCTAGGTTTATGCTTCTCTTCCTGCCCACATCGGTAGTCAATGCAGCCCCTCACCCCCGACTCCCTGCTGGTGTGGATCCATGAGCACCCCACCCCAGCCTCATAACAAGGGATAACTAAGCCAGAAGAGTGTAGTTTTAAAGGGAGTCAGAATTTCTGTTCTTTTGTGACACTGACAAGCCAGAGGATCCTGGTGGCTCTTTTCGTCCTGGTCTAAGTAGAACATGATAACTGCTAAGGTACCCACACTCAGGAGTCCCAAACCATGTATGTCATTGGTTCAAAACAATTTTATACCTCTTTGATGTGTTTTAAATCTTATATGTTTAGAGACACTGAGCCATATTTATTAGACAGCAGAGAATAAGTTCAAAGCATGAAGTTTTGATGTGACCTGTCTTCTTTTAAAAAAGACTCAACATCATGAATTTTTAAAAAATAATTATTTTCTTGGCTATTCTATAATAGTACACACATGAAAACAGTTTCTACCATGGTCTCCTTTGCCTGTGACAATGAATTTATTGTTGTTTTATCAATATCTCCATATCCCTTGATTTATTTTTCTAAAAGCTATTTAGGATTCCACTAATCAACCAAATATTTCTAACCTGAAAAAGGATGGTTTGCTTAGTTTGAGGGGCCCTGTGGTAGAGAGGGAGGAGAACTAACATTTATCAAGTGCCCAATCCGTGCCATGTTCTTTATATGTATTTTGTCGTTTTTGACTCCATTTTACAAATGAGAAAATTTGACTTTAGAGAGGTCTAAAGACTTATCTGAGGTCAAAAGTCAAGGTCAAAAGTCAGTAGCAGTAGAATTTGGTTTTGGTTTCAGGTCTGTCTGTCTGACTGTCTGAAAAGCCTGATCTTAATAAGTCTGCATGACTTTTATTTTGGGGTAAGATCAATGAACTCAGAACCTGGAAGCTTGAATACAGGCTTCACCTCTGTCACTAACAGCCTTGAACAAGTTATTTAACACTTCTGTGCTTTGGTTTCCTCATCTGTCATGTGGGGATAAAACCTACTTTACTGACCATTTGGGATTATTGTGAGAATAATAAGCTAGTGAGTTTCAGAATGATTTTACAGGTACAATAACCAATGGAAATTTGAGTGATTTTTAATTCAGGCAAAACAACAACAAAAACATTAAATGAGAAGACTTGGACAGATTTTATGGTGTTTCACTTCTTAGCAGTGCTCTACAAACTTACCAAAAATCATGTTGCAAGTCCCAAATGCTGTGATGTGCCAGGCTGCATCACTGTGCCTTTAATATCTATTTAATTGAAAAAATCAATATCATTAAAATTTCCCAAAGCAATCTCCAGATTCAGTGCAATCCCTATCAAAATACCAACATAAATTCTTCACAGAATTAGAAAAAACAATCCTAAAATTCATTTGGAACCAAAAAAAAAAAAAAAAGGCCCAAATAGCCAAAGCCATCCTGTGTAAAAGGAACAAAGCTGGAGCCATCACATTACCTGACTGAAGACTATATCACAAGGCTATAGCAACCAAAACAGCATGATATTGATATAAAAGGAGACACATAGACCAGTGGAACAGAATAGAGAACCCAGCAATAAAGCCACATATTTACAGCCATTTAATCTTTGATGAAACCAGCAAGAACGTATACTGGGGAAAGGACATGCTCTTCAATAAATGGTGCTGGGAAAATTGGATAGCCACATGCAGAAGAATGAAACTGGATCCCTATCTCTCACCATATACAAAAAGTAACTCAAGGCCGGGCGCGGTGGCTCACGCCTGTAATCCTAGCTCTCTGGGAGGCCGAGGCAGGCGGATCGTTTGAGCTCAGGAGTTCGAAACCAGCCTGAGCAAGAGCGAGACCCCGTCTCTACTAAAATTAGAAAGAAATTAATTGGACAACTAAAAATATATAGAAAAAATTAGCCGGGCATGGTGGCACATGCCTGTAGTCCCAGCTACTCGGGAGGCTGAGACAGAAGGATTGCTAGAGCCCAGGAGTTTGAGGTTGCTGTGAGCTAGGATGACGCCACGGCACTCTAGCCGGGGCAACACAGTGAACCTCTGTCTCAAAAAAAAAAAAAAAAAAGAACTCAAAATAGATTAAAGACTTAAGTGTTAGACTCAAAACTATAAAAATACAAAAAGAAAACTTAGGGAAACTCTTCTGAACATTTGTCTAGGTAAAGAATTTATGACTAAGACCTCAAAAGCACAGGCAACAAAAACAAAACTAGACAAATGGACCATATTCAACTAAAAAGCTCTACATAGCCAGAGAAATAATCAACAAAGTAAAGAGAAAACCTATTGAATGGAAAAAAATATTTGCAAACTATTCATCCAACAAAGGACTTAATATCCAGAATATATAAGGAACTCAAACAAATCAACAGGAAAAATACAAATAATCCATTAAAAATGGGAAAAGGACACAAATAGACATTTCTCAAATGAAGACATACAAACAGCCAATAGGAGTATGAAAAAATGCTCATCATCACTAATCATCAGGGAAATGCAAATTGAAACCACAATGAGATATCATATTACCTGAGTCAGAATGGCTATTATTAAAAAGACAAACAAATAACAGGTGAGGATGTGAAGAAAAGTGAACTATTATACACCATTGATGGGCATTGTAAGCTTATACAGCCACTATGGACAACAGTATGGAGATTTCTCAAAAAACTAAAAATAGAACTATCATTTGATGTAGCAATCCCACTACTGGGCATGTACACAAAGGAAAAGAAATCAATACATCAAAGAAATACTTGCACTTGCATGTTTATTGCAGCACTATTCACAATAGCAGAAATATGAAATCAACCTAAGTGTCTATCAACAGATGAATGGATAAGGAACTGTGGTGTATATTCACAATGGAATACTATTTGGCTGTAAATAAGGATGAAATCATGTCTTTTGCAGCAACATGGATCAAACTGGAGGTCATTATCTTAAGTGAAATAAGCCAGGCACAAAAAAGCAAATATTGCATGTTCTCACATATATGTGGGAGCTAAACAATATGATCACATGGAGGTAGAATAGAAAGATAGTGAGCAGAGACTGGGGCGGGGGAGGACAAAGAGAAGTGGGTTAAAGGGTTCAAATATACAGTTAAATGGGAGGAATAAATTCATTGTTTGATAACAGAGTAGGGTGACCGTAGTTAAACAATGTATTGTACAAGGGAGATGGACGCTTATGTACCCTGACTTGATCACTGCGCATTATATACAGGTAACACAGTTTCACTTATACACCATAAATTTGTACAAATAATAAATAACAACAATATTTCCAGGTTTCTGGGCAGCTTTTATAGGTTACAGGATGGTGAATACTGAAAGACAATTATGAACTGCTATAATCTTCTGATGAATATTTCAAGTATACATACAAGAGTTAAGAAGTTTGGGGAACTCATTAAATTTTCAGGACCGCGCTATGAATGAAGTGGCAGTGAGCCTGAGAAGTACTAAGGTCACGTCCTAGGCTTCACAAAACCTTTACCAGTTACAGCTCTGGGTCTCTTCTACATTGGACACCAGCTGACAGAATCGAGGAGCAGTACTAGACTTCAGATAATGGATTCCTAAGCGTATGTGACTCTCTGCATCTGCCACACTCAATACATTCCAAAGAGAGATCCCTAGTGCTAAGGTGCTGACTTCAACGTAGCTTGCAGTGCCAGCACTGTGCCTGCTTCCGATATCTGGTAGAAGGATGGCTCCAGTTAGGGCCAGGTCAAGTGAAGTGCAGGGAAAGTCGAAGTAGAAAGCAAAGAAAATATACAAAGCAGAGAAATTACAAAAAGCTGGACCTGTGGCCAGATTTGATCCATAAATGTGTTTTGTTTGACCTGCACAATGTTTTTTGTTTTGTTTTGAAAACATAAGTTGTTAACTAGTGTTATTTTAACTAGTACTTAATTGGTTATTAACTAATTTAATGCACAAATCCAGATTTCTGGATTCTCTTGGAAACTGGAAGGCATGGCAACTTTGGTCCTGCCCTTCCATGTGGCAGTAATCAGCTAGAGCTAAACAGAAGTTGCCTTTTATTAGATGGGAAGCTCTGCTTTTTGGTTTCCACAGCCCCACCCTTTGCTATTGTTTTGCTTTAAATAGAATTAAAAGGAAAGTTAAATGTTACTTATACCACCATCTGTATTAAAATTGAAAATAGCAGGTTGATAGGACTTCATGTTTCAGTATAAGTGAGAGATGGTGTTAGTTTCTTACAGCTACCATAACAAAGTACCACAAACTGGGTGGCTTTAAACAACAGAATCTATTCTCTTACAGATCTGGAGCTAGGAATCTTGAAATTAAGCTGTTGGTGGAGCCATGCTCCCTCAAAACCTCACAGGAGAGGTCCTTCCTGCCTCTTATAACTTCTGGTAGCCCCAGGCATTCCTTGCCTTGCTAACTCCAGTCTCTGACTCCATCTTCTTATGGCTGTCTTCCCTCTGTGTCTGTCCACATCCAAATTTTCTTCTTATAAGGACACCAGTCATATTGGATTAGGGTGTACCCTGATCCAGTATGAACTCATCTTAGCCTTCTTACGTCTACTGAGACCCTATTTCCAAATAAGGTCACATTCAGGGGGTTAGGACTTGAACATACCATTTTGGACAGATACAATTCAAATTCTAACAGGTGGCATATTTCTTTGTGGCATGCAGAGTAATGATTAAGAGCAGGGATCTTTGAGGCAGAGTGCTGGCATTTAAATTTACAACTTAATTTGCTATGTGTCTTGGACAAGCAAGTGTCCTTATCTATAAAATGGGGATAATGGCATGTACCTTGTAGGATTTCAGTGAAGACAAAATGAGTTAATATATGTAAAGCACTTAGAACAGTGCCAGGCACATACTACATGCTCAGTAAACCAAACTATTATTATTATTAGCTCTTATTCTTACATAATTTAAATATATACAAGGATTATCAATGCCAAAAAACTGTTATGTAAAATAGCATCATAGGGCTGGGTGTGGTGGCTCATGCCTGTAATCCTAGTACTTTGAGAGGCCAAGATGAGAGAATCATGTGATGCCAGAAGTTTGAGACCAGCTTGGGCAACATACTGAGACACCGTCTCTACAAAAAATAAAAAAATAAATAAATAAATCAGCTGAGCACAGTGGCGCCACCTGTAGTCCTAGCTATTGGAGAGGCCGAGGTGGGAGGATTGCTATCGCTTGAGCCCAGTTCAAGGCTGCAGTAAGCTATGATTGCACCACTGCACTCCAGCCTGGGCAACAGAGTGAGACTCTGTCTCAAAAACATAAATTAATTAAATAAAATAGCATTATGAAACAAACCATGGACAAACTAGGGATAATAGGTAGACATTATGCATGAAAAAATAACCAAAAAAAAAGTGAGACTGGAATTTTAATAAGATTTTCTTTTTAATGCACATAACTATAATACATCAAAAATGTTTAGCCTGCTCTTTTAGATTACCTGTTTGGGCCCTATGTGCACTTGAAGCTAACTGAAGACCCAGGAAAGAACTTCAATCCCAGAAGTTTAAACATTGACTGTTGGGTTGGTGAGCACAGTGGCCTACAGAAAATAATGAGGAAGGCACTCCAGGGAGCATGTCTAAGGAACTCAGACTTCTAAGCATTCCTACCTTTCTTCTTAGAAGCATGTTATTACCTTCTGCCTGCTTCTTATAAATCTTTAGGTTAAAGTTATCCTGGTCTCCAGTCTCGGGGTCAGAGATTGAGGTTGAATAATTCTTTGAATTTAAATCGTACTCTTTCTCCCAAGGGAATAAATACTTTGAGATATATTATTTTATTTTTCTACATAGACTTTATGTATAATAATTGTATAATTTGAACTTTATTAAAAACTGAGAGCTCTGATAGAGAAGGCTTAAAGAAATGGAAAGAATATTTGAAGTATACCTGGAAGAAAATTGTTCTGTAGGTTAGTGGCTATTGGGTTTGTAGTATTGCAGAATACATATACCTCATTCTCAAAGATACTACTACCTCGAAAACGTGAATATTCAAATAAAGCCAAAGTCTCTTACCTAAATGGTGAAAGGGACATATATGTGTATGTTATTTATGATTTGTGATTTTATTCAATAAAAGAAGTTAGGCTATTTAGTTTTTGGCAAAGAAGTGGTATTTTATTGTTTGAGTATTAATGGAACATTTAGATTCAATTATTTATTCTTCAGAACTCTTTCAGTTGCAAGGGAAAGAAAGCCAGCTCAAAACAGCTTATGAAAACAAAAGGAACTTAATTGTTTATGTCACTATGGTTTCCAGAGGTGCATCTGACTTTAGGCATGGTGCAGCCAGGAATTCAAATGATCTCATCTGGACTGCCTTTCAGCTCTGCTCCTTTCTTTCTTTGTCATTCTTCAGACAGGTATATGGCCAGTAAAATGACCACTTGCAGCTCAAGATGGTCATCCTTCCAGTTTAGCAATCTGAGCAGAGCGAGAATCTGTCAGGCCACGTTTCCAACTATCTACCTGGCAGAAGATGTGGATTGACACCATTTGACCCTGGGTGTGGATCCTTGAACAGTGACTATGGCCTGGGAGTAGGGTATACTAGTGGTCAGCCTGGGTTGTGTTTTCTCAGTGCTGTAGTAGAGGGCCACAGTCCAGTGACTGCATGCCCCACTGGGGTCTTCTGGAGTGGGAGAGGCTTTCTCCAAAGGAGTCAGAAGAAGGGCAATGGGAGTGCATGCTTAGCAGACCAAAACTGTCATGACTTCAAGTTATTAAAAACGATACAGGGAATAATTCAGACTGTATCATCTGGTTTTAAGATGGCAAGTAAAGAACTTTGTGCTTTCTTCTGTTTAAAAAAAATTAGTATAAAACAGAGGAAATAGAAATAAAAATTGTAACTCTTTTGGATGAGAAGTAGGCGACATCAGTTACCCCTATCCATAAAATTTGAAGACAGAAGGTCTACGATGTCATGACTTAGTGTAGTAGAGAAGGTAGGAACCTAAGCAGCTGCAGAGGAGAGTGACAAAGATAACAGGAGCTGAAGGAGGAGGTGAGGCATGGTGCTGAAAACAGGTGGTCAACTGAAAGTTTGTAAAAGGACCAATTGGATTTCCAGGTCCTCACCTAACCCCAGCCAGACAACTATCTTCCCCAAACCTCAGGGGAGGGTTTCTACTCTGGAAAAGTTGAAACTGTAGAAAATCTAGGCAGGGACACAGGGACAGTGGAGGGTAAGGTTAAGTAAAAGTCTGCTCTCTGCTCTTAGAGCATCAGGAAAAATAAATGTCATACACAAAATGTTTTAAATAAGAACAAATAAGACTTTTCAACATTAATAATGAAATGGAAAGGTCAAAATGCAATATGGAATTTACAAAATGTTTCCTTTTTTTTCTTTTTCCCAATATATAGTGATGTGAGGTGACAAAATTTGGGTCCTGTTCTCTTAAAATGTTTGGCTCTTATTTTTATACTCGTATGAAGCTAGATACTTATGATACTTTGATAACAAAGTATCAATATAGAATATTAGTTTTTATCTTATATTACATAGTGAAGATGACTATGTGAAGAGTCATGAATGTTATTTTCTTCTAAAAATTAGAGGAGGTGTCAAAAGATGAAATGTAGCAGACATATTTTTCAAATTTTAATTACTTGACAGAATGCTATTTTTAGAATTAATATTATTCTTGACTATGTAACTAATAAAATATGTTATTATGGTATTTTTTAGATTAAAAGTCTCCAAATTGCATTTTTGTTTTTAAAACATTCTAAAATTTAGTCTGTACATGTTATAAAAGTATTGACATCTTAAAGTGGGTAGAGTTCCCTCCCTTCTTTTTGGATTAGTTTCTAAAGCTTAATGAAATAGAAGACAAGTGTCTTTTCCCACTTAAAAAAGTTATATTTTATTCCTTATTGTACTGTACTGAGACCCAAATAATATTGAAAAATCAAAGTTGAAAGAGTGCCAGAATTTTTCTTGCCAATATAACTTTAAAACCAGACCAACTAGTCTATTACAGACTTTTTTTTTTTTTTTTTAGATATTTTTTTTTTTTTGTAGATTTTTGTACTTTTCTTTTGGCTCAGTGAGGTCAAGAATTTTAAATTAGAATTATAGAGCTGGACAGCATCCTCTTATTCATTTTATAAATGAAGAAACTGAAGTCCTGAGTAGTCGGATTCATCCAGGATCACACAATTAATAGCAAAGGTTGGATGAAGAATTGGCCTCCTGGCTATGAGTTCTGTGATCTTTGTAAAAGACTCTTCGGGTTTATTTTTACCACCATCACTTTACGTGCAGTGTCTATAATTTATTGCATTAGGCCCAGTTAGCAAATTACAAGTTTATGTTTAATCTCCTAGAGCTGAGGGAACATCTATGATTAGGAATACTGATAGTGACAAAAAATGTGAATGGCAGGAAACATTTGAAGACTCTTTGGCTAGGGTGGGAGATGTCCCTTAATTAGGTTCTGATCCTGCTCTCTAAGAGGACTCCTCTGTTTATTATTCTTGAGGACTTGATTCTGCCTCTCCAAGGTTCTTCCTTGCCTGTTTTTCTCCAGTCAAATTTTTGTGAACATTGGGGAATATACCCTTTGTGGAAGCTTTATAGCCATTGGTTCTACTTTCTGTTCATGCAATTTGGGGAGCTTAAGCATTGTTTTAAGGATCAAACAGTCAAAGGCTTATAGGCAACACTTACGGAATTTTGGGCGATGCTACTCGTCCAAAAGCTTATTTGACTTTTGCTCTGTGTTCTTGTAGTTAATTTCATGGGCTAGTAATAGAATGATTACATGTCCCGGGCTCGTAAGGGCAGTCTTAGATTATATCTCGTGTCTTGACATACTAAGTAATAATACCATCTTCTACTCTCAAAACTATCCTAGTTTGGACAATGTATTATATGGTATGCCTATTCCCCTCTCTCTCAACTTACTAGGGGCTCTCGTCTGGCCATCTGAAGTGGGTTTTATGGAAAATTAACATACTTAACCTGATCTGCAATAAGGCTGAGTCCCCTTGTTTACCAGAGAAAACATAATGGGCAATTTTGCTCAAAGTTTATTTCAGTCTTCTTTCTTACTATGTGAAATCCAGAAGCAGTCAGCTTTTCTAACTGGGAGCCCCCCTCATTTCTGAATTCTCTATTCCTTTCCATTTCTGCTCTTGAACTTTTCAGTACTTGCCATGAATATTTTTCTTATAAATCTTTGATAAATGCAACAAGTAGTACTTTGTTATTCTAATATTCTGTTTTCCATCTCTTTTCCCTATGAACATGGGCTTGGTAGCCATTTGTTCTGCTTTTAAAGTTATCTCAGGCATTTTTTAAAATCGAGATATGATTTCATACAGTAAACTCACAGCTCTTAAGTATTTGGTTCATTGAGTTTGACAATTTTATATACTCATGTAACCACTACCCAAAATACGATACAGAACTTTTCTATTGCCCTAGGCCAGGCGTGGTGGCTCACGCCTGTAATCCTAACTTTCTGGGAGGCCGAGGCGGGAGGATAGCTGCAGCTCAGGGATTCGACACCAGCCTGAGTACAGTGAGATCTATTGCACTTTGCAGCTAATTTCCCACTTTACCCCTCCAATGGCAACAAGTTTTTCACTTCAATCGCCGTAGATTAGTTTTGGCAAGCAATGTTTTTAGTAAGCGTTTCGTGACTGCATAACATAACTGCCTTCCCATCTTTTGCTCAGTTTCTTCATCTTCTGCTACCTGGCTGCTAAGCAATATGTTAGGTTTATTTTTGGTCAGCTTCTCCTTTAAAAATATCACTTTTTTGTGTTGGGGAAAGCTAGCTGCTATAAATAGACCTTAAATGTATAATTGTTTGAACACAATTAAAGTGTATTTACTGCTAATGAAACAGTGCTTTGAAGGCATTCCTGATCAATAGGTGACTCTTTGTGACCTGGACCTTTGAGTCCTCTAGCAGCTGGGGAAAGAGCATGAACACACCTCACCTGCTTCTGAAAAACCTCAACCTGTGATTTGACACTCAGTCATTACTACTGACATTCTTTTAGGGAGAACTACTTACTACACTACATCTGGTGCAAGGGGGAAAGGTTTGGAAATGTAGACTCTGGCTAGGCAGTCACTTCTCAGTGGTAGTTTCCACACTGTTACAGAGGAAAGCAGAGTGGACAGGTTACTGTCACAGTTTTTATTTTGTTTTAATAACATAATATCATAGTGCATCTCTTTTGTCTTCATGTTAATTTCTTTTTCTTTATGTTACATATTCTTTTATGCTTTGGGGATAAACATTTTCAGTATTTGCAAATTTAAAAAATGGTATTGCTCTTTCTATGGTAGAGATATTCAAAGCCAAAGCAGCTTATCTTTCCTAGATTATTCTCTGAAATTAAAATTAGTTTAGAACATCAACAGACGTAATTTGACTCTTAAAAGACAAAGATGCCTGATATCACCATTTTTATTCAATATCATTCCAGAGATCCTAGCCAGCAGAGGAGGTTAGAGTGGGAAGGGGAAAGAACTAAAGGAAAAGTCATAGGAATGGAAAGGAAGAAAAAAACCTGTCATTATTGGCAAATGACTTAATTGCCTATATAGAAAACTCCCAGGACTCCATAACTAAATTTTTAAAATTAATTAGAGAGTTTAGCAAGGTTTTTGAATACAAAGTCAATATAAGAAAGCCAGTTGCATTTCAGTAGACCAGCAGCAACAACAAAACTGAGTATGTAATTTTAAAGAGCATTTTATTTTGAAATAATTAACAGCCTACATAGCCATGTGTATTTATGAAAACTAAGAAGTTAACATTGATGCAATAATATTAACTAAACTACAACCTCTTCTTTTTTTTTTTTTTTTTTTTTACCAGTTTTTCAACTGTTGTTCCTTTTTTGTTTTAGAATCCAATCCAGGATACCATATTGCATTCAGTAGCCGTATCTCTTCAGTCTGCTCCAATTTGTGGCATTTTCTCAGTCTTTTCTTGTCTTTCAGGGACTTGATACTTTTGAAGAGTAGTGGTCAGGTCTTCGGAAAGATGGGCCTCAATTTCAGTTTGTCTGATGTTTCCTTATAATGATATCATATCATATCAGGGAGTAAGTGATACCAACACGACTTATTACCGATAATGTTAACTTGGTTAAGGTGGTGTTTGCCAGATTTCTCCACAGTAGAGTTACTGTAGAAAAGATAATTTTTAAAAGAAACAATTTACATAGCAACACAATATAAATAACTTTTAAATAAATCTAATGAACAATGTCTAAGACCTTTATTGAAAAAGTTATAAACTTTTATTGAAAGACATTAAGTACAATCCAATTAAATGTAGAGAAATACCACATTAATGGATTGGAAAATTTAATGTTGTAAAGGTGTTCATTCCCTCTCAGTGCACATAGAACCAATCAATCCCTAACAGATTTTGGGAGTTATATTGTTACTATTAATATTATTATTATTATTATTTTGATGATACTTAACATTATAATTCTGAACCTAAATGGAAGAGCAATCGTCCGAAATTTGCAAATATACTCCTAAAGAACAAGGTGATTTTCCTGCCTTATATCAAGGAGGTGCTTTTCCTGCCTTTATATCATGAGTTAATATAAAACTATTGTAATTAAGCCACTGTATGGCGTAAGGATATACAAATTGGCCAATGGAAAGAATAGAGAATTCAGAAACAGATCCATCTATATATGGAAACTTAATTAATGACAAAACTGGTCTTGTAGATCAGTGGGGGAAACGATATTTAGAGTTTTCAATATATGGCGCTGGGGCAATAGATTGTCCATATTAAAAAGAATGAAATTGAATTCTTACCTCATATCATATGCAAAATGGAAAAGGGTTAAAATGTTATAAATTAGTAATTATAGTTAAATTTAATTATAAAACTAAAAATTATAAATTCAGAAACAGGTCTCAGGAAAGATGTTGAAGAAAAATAAGACTGTTAAGGAAATGAAAACAAAATTGGAAAGACTACAAGAAAAAAATGATACAGAAGAAATAGTGAAGTTATAGAGATTAGAAATGAGAGAAGTGAGCAAAGTCAAATATACATTTAAAAGAGTGATAGTTTTAAAATATCAGTGTTTACAATATGACAGAAACTGCATTCTTTAACTTTTCTCATCCTGCTGAGTTAGATGCCAGAAATCATAAAGTGATCTATACATTAAATTATTTTAATGTTCTCACTACTGACAATTATAACATCATTTGTAGAAAGCAAAGGACTGGAAATCACTTGACTTGCAAAGGGGTTTGCTATTACTTTCTAAGTTTGGATACATTTATCAAAAAGGCTTAACTAAGATTTATCAAATGACCATTATACTTATTACTCTCTTCTTAGAGGCACCCTGTTTAACCCAATATACTTTAAAAGGGTCGTTTAAAATATTGTTAGTTTTAATGTGTATTTGCCAAAATACAATTTTTAGAGAAAAATTTTTCTTAATATAGTCTTAAATATATTTTTATCGAATCTTTCAGCTATAAATGTCGATCACTCAATTTTGGGAAAATGCTTGCCATTTAATCTAATTGACAAAGCTAGTCTTTATTTTCAAACTTACCCTTTAAATAAGACATCCTTCTGTCAGTATAAGTCCCACTTGATTTTTCAACTCAGATAAATATGTTAATATATGCCTCCATGACAACCATCACATGGCTGAATTCTAATTCTAATATAGATAAATAGATAAGGCACAGAGCCTTACTTTGTGTTGCCTGGATACAGTAAGGTACTGCTGCCTTCAGTGTTTCTTTGCTTTGCACTTACTAAAGTCTCCCAGAGAGATGCTTCTTTAACAATAATAAGAGTGTGGAAGAGGTAAGGTCTTAAGTAAAATATCCTCACTACTGCTTCTTTCTACAATACATTTGATTTATAATATAACATGGGCCAAATATTCCATTTATTAATAAAATATATATGAGACAGAAAAAGAACAAGGCCTTACTGTAGTGCTTTGATTAAAGGAGGACCTATAGATAGCAGTGTTGTAATTTGTCCCTTTCTTTGGCATCCTGGAGGTTTTTACACCCTAGGACATATGCATTTCTTTTATAAAGTGGGGAAAGAGGCTGGCATGATACCTTAGCTGCTGGTGCACTCCCAGAAAGATCACTATTAGGAAGGATGAAAGGTGAAGACCTGGAAATTGATTGCCTTAAAACTGTCTGTTCCTGCGTATGTCTTGGAAAGTCTTTGTGCAGCCCCAGATGTACCTCATCTTGAAGACCACTGATATAGAAGGAAGGCATAGTAGATCCATCATAAGCATAATTGTAGACGCAACAAAAAGCCCAAACTAATGAAATAAAGCCAATGTTTAAAGATTAAACTTTTCCAAAATAAAAGACAACTTGAATCTAAATATTGAAAAGGTATATACTATGTGCCTAGGCCTAGTAAAGTTGCCGGACCTCAGAGATAAAAATTTGGGTGAGGAGCCAGGCAAATAGTCAAGACATTTATAAAAGGAGAAAGTATGTTGGACTCAGATTTCATTCATTGCAAGAAAATGGAGCATACTTAAGAGATTTTTTTTTTTTTTTTTTTTGAGGCAGAGTCTCACTCTTTTGCCCAGGCTAGAGTGCCGTGGCATGAGCCTAGCTCACAGCAACCTCAAACTCCTGGGCTCAAGCGATCCTTCTGCCTCAGCCTCCCGAGTAGCTGGGACTACAGGCATGCACCACCATGCCCGGCTAATTTTTTCTATATATTTTTAGTTGTCCGATTAATTTCTTTCTAATTTTAGTAGAGACAGGGTCTTGCTCTTGCTCAGGCTGGTCTCAAACTCCTGAGCTCAAACAATCCGCCCTCCTTGGCCTCCCAGAGTGCTAAGATTACGGGCGTGAGCTACCGCGCCTGGCCTTAAGAGATTTTTAAGAAAAGAATAGGCAACTTATAGATTTTTACATCTGCCCAAAGCAGTCCTTCAAGTAAGGTCAACAAGAAATAATTTTAAATTTAAAAGAATTTAAAAATTATTCCTTTGAGCCTCTATTGAGGCAACACTAGAGGACAGACTTTTTTTTAGTCTGGCTTTGCAAGGAAGTCTTTCCTCGTCCCCATGCTAGAAACTGTTTATCCTCTGTGGTGGACCTTGACAGATGCTCTGTGGGTTCTGCTAATACCCCCTAATAGAGAACTGAGCTATTCCTCAGGCCTTTGGGCTTTTCCAAAAAGTAGAAAAGAAGCATAACTGTTTAGCAATCCCATCACTGATGGAAAGGATCTAAAACGAGCTTAAGAATCAACAACATAAGTACACTTGTTTGCATCAGGTTTGACTTCTTTTTTTTTTGAACACATGATTTTTTTCTTTAATATTTTAAAATACGGAACAGAGAGTGGAATTCCTGCAGGGAGTTTTTATTATCTCATCTTTTTTTTTTTTTTTGATTTGAGGTTATTTATATTCTGTCAGGTTCTTTCTTTCTTTTTTTTTTTTTATTTCAGGGTATTAGAGAAATGCAAATCAAAACCACAATGAGGTTTGACTTCTTCAACACAAAGATGAAGCAGTAAGTTTTCATGATATCAGTCCCCAAAGGTCAGTTCATGATGAAGTAGATAGAATCCTGGGCATGGACTTTGCTTGATACCATGAATGCTGCTATCAAAAATCTTCCCAAGAAACATTAACTTTGCTTTTTTTTCTAGGTAAGACAAATCAGATCTATAAGAGACCTTATATGCTTGCGTTGGAAAAACCCTGAATATGTTTGTGTTGGTGGGAAAAGTGAAATATAACACCCCTGCCATTTTGTAACAAAACTACATAGTTTGTGAGCCATAGTAAAGTATGTGTCATGTATTCCTTTTTGAGAAGCCATCTGAGGAAGAATATTATATTTTTTCCAGTTGTAAAGAATTTCAGTGTCTAAACCAAATTTTCTACTGGCTACACCCTATTTCTATGCTTGTCCTCTGTGGTTTATGGTAGCAGATGAGAAAAATGAAGTCTATGATAAGTTATGCTGTAAGAGAGCTACAGTATTCTTTGCTATTAATATTGCACCAGGGTGCTGCATACCCCGCCCATGAATTGAGTTCTTCACTTTGATAGCCCAGAGGATGCCAACACGTAGGCACCGAAGCAGATAGAACTGCCAAGTAAAAAGAGAACTTTGCTTCTCTCAGAAGAAAAAAGGGTGGTGCAGCAACTTCTCAGGAAGAGAGTACCTATGAAAGAAAGAAAAACCAATCCAGAAAAATTTAGGGAAATCCAGAAAAAAACTGAAGTTGTTTTTAGCCTGAGGTCAGCCATTAAAAGAAAGACCTCAAAAGTGTGTCTTTTCCTATATGTATTACTATATCTGATAAAGAATGGGTAAGTATTTGGTTTGAACAAGTTCCCTCTACCTGAATATGCTGTGTCTATGGTCTTACTATGACACCTTGGATAAGATTTCTTCAGAAAATATAGAAACAACTGACCAAAGAATTGTTAATGATCCTAGGGCTCTATCCCTCACCAGTGACTCAGTGGAGGAATTTAGAGCCTATTTCAATGAGAATATGTTCATCCTTCAGTAAGATGGAAAGATACCAGAAGTGGGAGAGGAAGAGAACAAGCTGATCAATGGTGTTAGTAAGGACAAGGGGGAAAAGGAGGAGGAAGGGAGGCAGATGAGGAGGGGAAAATGGAAGAGAAAGTGGTAAAAACAAAGGGGTCTCATGCTCAGTCTGCTCCTGATGCTGATGAGGCACAGAAAATCCAGGAAATTCCTATAAAGTTCATGAACAAAGATGAGGAGGATGAAGGTGGTCCCCCACTGTGGTGCAGTATGTTTGGGCTGAACTTTAAAGAGACTGCATTATAAAATTTAAAAAGTCTAAATCCAGTGACAAGAGGAAAGTGACCAAAATCACAGAAACAAACAAATAATGAGAAATTTTAAGTGAATAAGAAAATAATGCTTACAGGGAAGTAGGTTAGGTTCACCAATGGCCACCAATGCAGAAATTTATCATAAAGGATACTAAGGAAGAGGACTATAGGGATATAAACCTTGAAAAAGCAGAAGAAAGGCTTTGTACCATAACTGTAAAGCTGCAGTAACCAAGACAGCATAGTGCTGCCACAGGGATCAACAGATAGATCGATGCATCTGAATAGAAACTAGAATACACCCATACTTATTTGATTTCTAACAGAAATCCAAAGCAACCCAGTAGGGAAAGGGAAGCTTTTCAATAAATGGTGCTGGAACAACTGGATATCCATATGGAAAAAAAATAAACGTCAATTCCTACCTTGCACCATGCACATAAATCAATTTGAGATGGATAATATTACTGGATATAAAAGCTAAAACCATAAGGATTTTAGAGGAAAACACCAGAGAATATCTTTGTGACTTAAAGGAAGGCAAAGATTTCTTAAGATGTAGAAAGTGATCACCATAAGAGAAAAGATTTACAAAATTAGACTTCATCAAAAAAAAACAAAACTCGTGTTCATCAAAAGATACCATTAAGAACACAAAAAGACAAACCACAGACTGGGAAAAATATTTGTGAAATATGTTTTTGTCAAAGGACTACATAAAGAATTTATATAACTCTATAACAGAAAGATGAATCAGAAACAAAAAATGGGAGGAGGGGACAAATGATGTGAAAAGGTACTTTATAACACAGACACTCCACAACAGAAGGTCTTCAGGAGCCATGTGCTCAGCACCGTTTGTCACCTGGGAAATGCAAGTTAAAACAACAATATGTAACCCACCAGAAGGGCTAAAATTAAATAGATTATTAGTTAGGATCTTGAGCAACTGCAATTCTTATAAATTGTATTGGGAGGGTTAAATGGTACAACTACTTTAGAAAAAAGATTTGGAAGTTTCTTACAAAGTTAAATATACACTTACCCACCCCAACTCCTCCCCCCCGCCAGTAACTCAGCAGTTCTTCTTACGTATTTAGCCAAGAGAAATCAAAACATGTAAGTCCACCAAAAAAAAGATGCTATGTACATAGATAGTATGTATACATAATGGCTTTATTCATACTAGTCAGAAGCTGGAACAGCCAGGTGTCCATCAGTAAGGGAATGAATAAACAGACTATGGTTATTCATAAAATGAAATACTAAGCAATAAAAAGAAACAAGTACTGATACAACAACATAGATGAACCTCATTATACTAACTGAAAGTCTTATACAAAAAAATGCATACTCCATTTTTATGGAGTTAAAAAGCAAGTAGAATTTATTTGTGAGAGAAAAGGATCAGAACAGTGATTTCCTCTAGGGGATGGGCCAGGGATTGCCTGGGAAAGTTACGAAGGAACTAACTTTGGGTTGATGATAATGATTTGAGTTACAAGATATATGAGATATATGCATTTGTAAAAACTCATTGAGTGGTACACTTAAGATTTGTGCACTTCCTTTTATGTAAATTTTACCTCAAGAAAGAATAAAAGCTTTAAGAAATGTCACAAGGAGGTACTATTTTATATCCATTAGATTGGCAAAAATTTTGACAAGGAAGTGGAACATCCTACACTGTCTTACCCTGTTAGTGGTTGTATAAATTAGGTCAGCCATACAAAACAATTTGTCATTATCTAATAAGTTGTGCATATATCAACCCAGCAGTTCTACTCTGAGGCATAGAAGCTCTTGCAAATCTGCATGTAGAAACATATATAAGAATGTTCCAGAAAACTGGAAATAACTCAGATATCCATCAACAAGAGAAGACATAAATTGTGTTGTATTCAAACATATCATCATGGACGAATCTTATGAACAGAATGTTGAATGATACAAGCAAGTAACAGAAGAATACTTCTAATGTGATTCAAACAAATATAATTCCATTCCAAAATCTTATAAAATTAAACGATATATTGATTAGGGATACATGTGGTAACACTATAAAGGACAGCAAAGAAAAAAAATTAAGATAGTTGGGAAGAAGGATTGGAATTGAAATGGGCAAGGCCATAAAGGGGACTTCAAAGTACTGAGTAACATTCTATAAATTGGCTAGTGGGAAAACAGGTGTTCATTTTATTATTTTTCTCTATAACTTAACACATATGTTGAAAATATTGTTTGGTGTGTATTTAGTATTTAATAATTTCTTAAGAAAGTGTACATTTTAAAATTAAATAATCTTTAAGTGTACTTCAGGAGCAACAATATGATATACAAAACGTTAGAAGTAGGCTTTCTGATGTCCTTAATTCAGTCATTCAGTCAACTCTTTATCAAGTGCCTGTACACAGCCTGATATGGATGTGACATTAGTTAAGCCCTTATTTGGAGGCTACAGTTTTGGTAGCTGTATTTTAAAAATGAGTTAGAAATCCAAAATGATTACAGTTTATATAGGTACAATATCAATCTTCTGAGACTTATTTCTCAGAAGTTGTGCTATTGTTGCATTGAGAGGAAAATTATGGATTTTCACTCACATGAAGGGGTAAATGAAACCATCAGGAAAGACAGAAGCCCTTGGAATGAATCTCCTTCAATAGCATTCTTTTTAAATATGATGGTCCAGACAACCAACAGGGCCCAGCTTTGACATCCCTCCCCTAATGCTGGTGCACGTGACTCCTGAAGGCACATTTTTATGAATTGAACTGATTTTTGGCCCATCACTGAAGTTACCTTACAACAAGGTCATGGAGAATGTATCCCATAATTCATTTTCTTGAAACTTAACTATGATAAAAATTTTCCAGATGCTGTGGCTAACACCTAGATCTTAACTTTTCTTCTCTTGAATCCTAAACATTTTCAAGGTATTCATAGATTTTTCATCTCAACATTTCCTGCAAAATCTGTGAATATTTTTCCTTCAGTCAACTTGCCAGAAAATAAAGGTTGCACTCTGTAGCTACAATGTAGTCCTAAATCTGTAGCTTAAAATTAAAAGGGCTTACCCCAAACTTTTACTCTTTGTAATAAATTCATAGGGCTAGATATCCAGCAGGATGACAGTTTGGTTGCTTATGTGAAGTATTTAAATATATACAATTGCAATTCCAAAGCCTTATTGCTTCATTTACCACAGGAAATGCCGGAGTTCTGCAATATTTTGTAAGAAAAGCTACCCTACTTGGCATGAATTCTCATAAGAATGACCATGAATATTATGCCAATTTAATCCTAAGTATTTAAGTTAGAGTTCTAAATGACATTTAATAGTATGATTTATTTTCTAGCTTAAACTTTATAGGGCACAAAACAAGAGCCTATCCTTTCATATTGCTTTTTATTTTTAAAGAGTCTGAGTGATGATAAAAATCTAAGCTTAAGAACTATCAAATGATTTATGATATTTCATTTCTTTTTCAAAGGATCTGGGTGTCACCAGTAAGCCTATTAGCATTGTATGTTTAAAGTTGCCCGATTTTAAAAAAGACCAGCTGCATAAACAAATGTGTGAGCTTTGTAATTTAAATCTGTGGCTGTTTTAATGCTTCAAAGTACCAAAGGAGGCAGATTTTCTTAGGTCATAAATAGTTGTTTATATAATTATGATCTCAAACTTTCAAGTACATTTCAAGATCTACATTTTAAAATATTACTTTTTTATTGTGTTCTTTACAACCTCAAGACATTTCTCTGTCTGCCTAAATCTACCTTTCTTCATGGTCTGACACCAAGAAGGGTAGAACGTAGAGAAACTGGAGGAAGACTTCTTTTAAAAAATTGGAAATCTATAGTTAGGGGTAGGTAATATAATAACTATCTTTGAGAATATAGTAAAAGCAGTTTAAAACTACTTTTTAATTACTTTTAAGTTTGGGATAATTGTAAATTCACATGCAGTTATAAGAAATAATATACATGTATCACTTACACAATTTCCCCACAAAGGTAACATCCAGGACATTAACATTGATGCAGTCTGGATTATTCAGATTTCTGTGGTTTTTCTTGAACTCGTTGGTACGTATGAATATGTATGTTTAGTCCCATCCGATTTTTATCACACGTGTAGCTTCTTGTGTCTACCACAGTCAAGATGAACGTCTCCATCACAAAGGCATCCTGATGTTGGCCTTGTATAACCACACTCACGTACCTTCCCACCCCCCAACCTGGTCCCTAACGTCTAGCAATCGCTAATTTGTTCTCTATTTCCATGATTTTTTAAATAATGTTATTTAAATGGAACCTTAGAGATGTAACCTTTTAGATTTGACTTTTTTGTTCAGTATAATTTCCTTGAGATTGATCCAAGCTGTATGTATCAATAATTAGTTCCTTTTTATTGTTGAATATTATTTCATCAAAATCTATTTTGATTTTTAATTTACTCACATAAAATGTGAAGATATGTAAGATATCAATGTAAAAGATGGTTAAGACATCAAAGTTAAGCTCTTAGTTAAAATCATAGATACCTTTTTTGTCATTTTAGTCATTTAGATTGGATATATCTATGACTTAACATACTGAGACCAGATAAATCATCACCTGTATACTGAAAATATATTTCCAGTAGGAATAAGAAAAGAGCATTCTATTCCTTAACTCATTGTAATAAAAACTGCAAGGTTGGACATGTGAGGCGGGGTCTTGTCCTGATTCCAACAGATTTGCTATTCAGTTTTTTTCCTTTATACACCCTATGATTATTCAACAAGCTCTATTCATATAGCCTTTTGTTACCCAAGTAACTCTCCTTACCCTTGTGCCTGTGTTTGCTTTTTCAACTAAATGATTGTGTCATCTTTAAATTCAGAAATACTTCTCTTCTCCTCCCTACCCCCTTTCTAATGTACTTTCCCTTTCTCTGCCCTGAAAGAGAGTTATGGGGCAATGAGTAGCTCTAATAAAAGTATTTGGCCTCATTTGGGAAGCCAGGAAAGGCTTCCCTAAGGAGGTTATATTTAAGCAGAAATCTGAAACATGAATAGGAATTAACTAGGAGAGAGGAGTAGGAAATAGCATTTTAAAGAGAGGAAAGGGCATGTGCAAAGATCCTGTGGTAGGAAAGAGCAAAGCAAGCATGTGGAATTGGAATAAAGCCAGTGTAGAATGGGCTGAGAGAACCAAGAGAATATATGGTATGAAATTATACTGGAGAGGGAGGCAGAAGTCAGACCATATAGGGCTTTTTAGGTTATATTTACCAAGATTTGAGCTTATACTAAGACCAATAAGAAACCAATAAAAGATTTTAAGCATGAAATTGACTTGACTAGATTTGCAGTATGAAAAGATCATTTTGGCTGCAGTGTGGAATGTGCTTTGGGGTAAAGAGTATGTTGACTGGTTGGGAAGCCACGTTTTTCTGCATGGGGCAGGATGGAGCCTGGGGCAAAGTGATGGTGGAAGAGGTATAGAAAACAGGACAGATTTAATTAGTAAATCTAAACAGATAACGTTATATTAAAAATGGGAGAAGAAAGAGAAGAACTGCATCAAGAATAACTATTAGACTTCTGATTAGAACATTTAATCAGTGAGATAGGGAATTCCAGAAGCAGATAACATTTTGGGAAAATCACACATTCCATTCTGGTTGTAGAGCATTTCAGATGGCTTTGAGTTATCCAAAAGGAAATGTCAAATAGTAATGATAATAGCTAATCTTTTGTAAAGCATTTACAATTATATGCATTTTTTAGCTAAGGACATCTAAACACCAAAAAGTTAAGAGAGTTGCCCAAAGTCAAACAGTTAGTAAATGGAAGAAACAGGATTTGGATCTAGGCGGTGTACCTCCAGAGCCCGTGCTCCTTATCACTCTGTACACTGCCAGTGTAGACAGATACAGGTCTACAGATGCATAGGTCTGGAGCTCAGAGAAGAGGTCTGGACTAGAAATTAAAAATGCAAACAAAAAAATTTTGTTTTTATCTGTGTCGATCTGATAAAGCTGTGGATATGGATGAGATATCCCAGGGAGAGAATATAAAGTGAGACATGATGTTTACCTTGAGGTGCTCCAGGTATTCGATAGCCAGAAAGGCAGAAAGTGAAACCAGGGGCTTCTGGTTCATGTAAGGGAAGAGAAAAGAGGGTGTTAAGGAGATAATGAACAACAGTTGTTTTGCTGCTAAGATGTCAGGTAAGATGACTGCACAGCATCTGTGGGTGACTTCGACAGAAGCAGTCTTGGAGGAGTGGCGTGTTGGGCATTAGGACTATATGGGGAGTGAACAGGAGATGAGGAAATGAAGTAAGAACAGTTAGGCAACTCTGTAGAGAGGTTTATATGAAACACAGAGCATCTAGATAGGCCTGTGGGCTATAGCTGGGGGGAAATGTGGGGCCACAGGGTTTTGTTTTTTCTGTTGTTTTAATGGAAGAAAATTGGGTTTTGTTTAAAAGCCAGTGCAAAATAATCCGCTTAAAAAGCAGTTGACTGTATAACCAAAAGAAGGAATAATATTTTCACATTGTTGGGAAAACAGGAGAGAAGGGAATCTGAGGCATAGGCAGAGGGCCTGGCCTTGAGAAGGAGGAGGGCACCCCTCTACTGTATTGGGTCAGGGGTAGGAAGGCCTGGAGCCACTTAGGTAGGTAATATGTGATAGTGTGAAGGTGAGTGACTTTCCATCCCATAACTTCTGTTTTCTCCAGAATGGAGGTGAGGGGGTCTGGAGAGAGAGCGTGAAGAGGAGTGTGATACTGGAGTTCGAGGAGTTAAGGAGAGAAGGTTTAGTATAGTCACCAAGGAGGCTGGCCCTTGTTTATCAAAAAATAATCTGGGCAAGGGGCTTGTTAATGGACCACAGGTACCCTGCTCTGGGCAGTTGCTTGAGAAGATGAGAATTTATAGGACACTAAGAAGGACTTGGGCTGCTCTAGATGCAGCTCTTCTGTTGTGTGTCCGTCTCTTCTGAGAACGAGGTCAGTATTAAAGCAGAGAAAGGGACAAAGAAGGCATGAGGTGTTGTACTGTGGAGAATTTTAAACACATTTTTTAAAAGCAAACATTTGTAGTGATTTAAATTCTTTTATTGAAGAAGTCATCTGGTATGTCACATGTTATCTTGCTGAGTGTTTGCCCTACACGTATTCACTAAATAAATGGTGAGAAAAATGCTGGATATTGCAGCTCTACTAGTACTGCAAGGATACATTTTATTTGGTCAAAGGATTTTTGACTAAAACTTTATACTTTTTTTATAAACGTTTACTAAATAGGTAGATGTTCTCATTTGAATTAAAAATGACCTCCATCTTCTTTTTAATGTTCAAGAGAATTATTTTCCCTTACCCAATTAAAATTTTTATTTAATGTAACTTGAGAAGTGTGGATCATAAATGAAGCATATATGTATTTCTTTTTTCATATTTTTTAAAATACAAAAATTTCTGTTTGCTTAAACCACATTGCTCTAAGGTGTTGATACTTTTTGTAGTGATTCTCCTGGAAGTTTTCTATTCTAGAATACATAAAATTTTAGTCTTGATTTTTCATAGAAAAGATACATTGAATATGATAGCTTTAATTTAACGCTATTAATTTAGAAATGGCCTAGGATCAACAGAATGTTTACACAACAATCTTAAAAAACATACTAAATATTGTTACCATTTTTATCAAGAATGCTCTAGATAAAAGGATAATGTGTGTCTGTAGATATAAGTATTTTTTTGCCTATATACCAATAAAGAATCTGTGTAAACCAATAGTCCTCAAAAGGGAGTAGTATATCAGTAATAACTGATAAATTTGTTTTCTGCTCCCTTTGTAAGATTATGTCTCCATCCTTCATGCCACCAAACCCTTGATAAGAATCTTTCATACTGAATAAATGTTTTTTTCCTGCTCTCATCAGATGTGGAACTGCCCACAGCCTTTTTCTACTGTATCTTTGCCTCTTTGCCCACCTGTGGCTATAGGACGCTTATCCTGGTAAGGAAGGAGGAAAAGATGTCCTGTCTTACCAGATCCTTCTGGACATAGCCTGGAATACTACAGGAATCTAAACATTTGCTGAAGCATGGTGCTCTTTTCTCTTCCTAAGTAAGCATCCATGAGTTATTGCCTTTAAATATGATCTTTCCTTTTTCCTGTGCCTATACCCTCAGATGACTCTTCTTCCCTACTCCTACACGTGGTAATTGTACACTAGATCCCCATGAAAGCCTTAAGTCTTTACGCATCCAGACTGCCCCAGACATGGGCAGAATGCCGAGAGCTTCAGGACCTTGCTTCTCAAGAAGTGCCCAGTTGAACCTAGGGAGCTTCAGTCCTCCGAAACTAATGTAAAGGAAGATCTAGCCAGGTAAACCATGCAAAGAATAAATTTCTGCCATGACCGTTACTTTGGTCATGAAAATAGTTAAAAGATCTCTTTGTATCTTTGTATGTACCATACTTGTGTGGATATTTTGTGATGCGGTTATTAAAATTGGAAGAGGGCATGATACACCAGCTTGAAAGTATATTTTTAGATTCAGGCCTGTGCTCCATGGTGGTTACCATGATTGCATAAGCCATGGCTGCTTCTGAAATACCTTTGCCATACTTAACTTCTTCTGATTTGGTTAGCTTACACTGTTAGCATAATTATTTTGATATGGAAGCACCCTTTTCATACTAAGTCCGTGCCTTACAAGTTTAAAAATGATTCACCATGCAGTATCAAAAAATAAAATGTTTTTACTGCATTCAACAAGACACATAGGGTAGCTGTTTGGGATGAAGATGAAGAAGAGTGGGTTAGGAATGAGGACTAGTAAAAGAAAGTTAAAGTAAAAAGTTGTTTCCTGAGATTTATTACTTCAGGTATTATATTTGGATTTTGGATTCTAGTTTTTAGAAATATAAAATCTCAGCCTAGAATAAGGAGCTCTACATTTTATTCAGTTAGAAAGTTTTGATATATTTGGAGAGTTATGTAATTTTCCTGTTACCCAAGTAAAAATGGCAATGATTTAATACCAGATCATGGAAACTATATGTGAAGATGCTGAGTATTGATTATATAATAATCAGAAAAAAGATTTAAGTATTTCTTTGAATTTTTAACTTCATATAAATCAATAGTATTTAAGTCATATCCATGTATGTTTTAAGAAATCTTAGTACTTTACTAAAGTGGTAAACTTTTATTTTATACAGTAGGATAGGGCAAATATCTTTGTGGATTTTGCTGAAGATCCTGAATACTGTGTCATTTTTTTCAAAAAATGTAGATGTGGCCTTAATGATATGCAAATAATATTGTTTTGTAGTTTTTCTCCTAAAAGTTTGAAAGTCCAGTTTTCTTTTCTAGGTGTGTTGAAGAAAGTTAGTAAATTTTATCTTCTGGACATTTTGACAGAAATAACTCCAAACCTCAGGCAAGACTAGTAAGAGGTATTTTATTAGATAATTTTTTCACATTGATGTAGTTGTCTTAATTTCTTTCTTTCAAAAATTGCTTGGGCAGACTAAGTTTCAGTATTAGTGGTTTTAAATAACATTATTTATTTTCACTGTGTACTCATATACGTTTTTTCATATACAGAGTACTTTACAGTCATTTATTTAAAACCAGGCCCATAAGATAGATATGAAATTAATCAGGAAAAATAGGACGGCAACATTCACTTCCTGCTTTGCTTTCCTTAGAGTTCTTCAGAATAGATGTGTTTAAGAGCAAATCCAAACTGAGTGTCTTACTGTGCATACCCCTTCTTACCATTAGGGTGATATTACGTGGCATGGTGAGCACTTAAAAAGGTGAGCAGCCTCTTGAATATGCCAGAGTAGTTTAGGCTCTATTCCCAGATCCAACACTATAAACCAACTAGCCCTCACAAACATCTATAGAACAGTCCACTCAAAAAGAGCAGAATGTCCATTCTTTTCAAGTATATATGGAACATTCTCCAAGATACACTATTAGGCCATAAAACAAGCCTCAGTGCTTACAAAAAGGATTGAAATTTTACGAAGTATGCTCTCTGACCACTGTAGACTACAGTTAGAAATAAGTAACGAAAGGGAATTTGTGAAATGCACAAAAATGTGGAAATTAAATAATACACTCCTGAATAATAGAGTCAAAGCAGGCAAAGGAGAAATTAGAAAATACCTTGAGATAAAATAACCTAAAACACTATATACCAAAATATATGGCCTACAACTTAAGAAGTGTTTAGAGACATTTATGTATAAATGCTTAATTTTTAAAAAGAAAGTTCTCAAATTGATAAACTTCCACCTTAAAAACCAAGAAAAAGAACAGCAAACTAAACCTAAGCAAGCAGAAGGAATAAAATAATAAAGATTAAAGCACAAATAAATGAAATGGAGAATAAAAATCCATAGAGAAAATCAATAAAAGCTAAACTTGGTTCTTTGAAAAGATCAACAAAATTAATGAAGCTTTAGCTAGACTGACCAAGAAAAAAGAGAACACTCAAATTACTAAAATCAGTAATGGAAGAAGGGATATCACTACTGACTTTACAGAAATAAAAAAAGATTATAAAGGAATACTGAGAATAATTATATGCCAAAATATTAGGTGACTTAGATGAAATGGACAAATTCCTAAAAGGCAAAAACTACCAAAACTGAGTCAAGAAGAAATAGAAAATCTGAACCAGTAACAAGTAAAGCAATTATAATTTAAAAACAAAAAACTTCCTACACACAAAAAACAGCCCAGGCCCAGATAGCTTCGTGGTGAAATCTACCAAAAATTTAAAGAAGAATTAGTACCAGTCCTTCACAAGCTCTTCCAAAAAATTGTGAGAGAATACTTCCCAGTTCATTCCATGAGGCCGGTATTGCCCTGATAAAACCAGATGAAGACAACACAAGAACACAATAGACCAATATATTTAATGAATACAGATGTCAAAATACTAGAAAACCTAATCTAGTATCATATAAAAAGAATTATAAATCAAGACCAAATGGATAAATCTCAGGAATGTAGGATTGGTTCAATACAAGAAAATAAATCGATGTAATACGTCTTAATAGAATAACAAACAAAAGCCACATGACCATCTTAATAGACACAAAAAGCATTTGACAAGTAATTCTAACTCTCTTTTATCATAAAAACACTGAACAAACTAGGAATAGAAGGGAACTTCCTCACCCTGATAAAGGGAATCTACGAAAACCTCACAGCTAATATCATACTTAATAGTGAAAGACTGAAAGCTTTCCCACTAAGTTCAGGAAAAAGACAAGAATATGTTCTCTTACCATTTCTATTCAACATTGTGTTGGAGGTTCTAATCAGGACAAGTAGGCAGGAAGAAAATTAAAAGGCATCCAGATTGGAAAGGAAGAAGTAAAACTGTATTTGTAGATGACATGATCTTGTATGAAAAAATATTAAAGAATCCGCTAAAAAGCTGTTAGAACTAATACATGAGTTCAGCAAGGTTGAAAGATACAGAATCACTATAAATATTGATTGTATTTATATACACTAGCAATGAACAATCTGAAAGTGAAATTAAGAAAACAATTACCTTTACAAAAATATCAGAAAGAATAAATACCCAGGAATAAATTTAACAAAAGTATAAGATTTGTACACCAGCAACTAAAAAACATTGTTTTGAGAAATTAAAGACCTAAATAAATGGAAGGACATCTATGTTACTGAGTTGGAAGATTTAACATTGTTAACATGGCGGCAATACTTCCCAAACTGATCTACAGATTCAGTGCAATCTCTATGAAGATCCAAGATGCTGCTTTTTGTAGAAATTGACAAGCTGATGCTAAAATTTACATAGAATGCAAGGAACCCATAATAGCCAAAATAGTATTAAAAAAGAAAAAATTAGAAGACTCCCACTTCTCCATTTCAAGACTTACTACAAAGCTGCAGTAAAAAAGATACTGCAGTGCTGGAGTAAGGATTGATGGATAGATGAGTGGAATAGAATTAAGGGTCTAAAAACAAACTGTTACATTTATGGTACACTGGTTTTCAACAAGGCTGCCAAGACAATTTGATGGAGGAAAGAATAGTCTTTTCAACCAGTAGTCTTGGGATAACTAGATATCCACATGTCAAAGAGTGAAAAAGGACCTTTAGGCCGGGCGCAGTGGCTCATGCCTGTAATCCTAGCACTCTGGGAGGCCGAGGCGGGTGGATCGCTCAAGGTCAGGAGTTCAAGACCAGCCTGAGCAAGAGCGAGACCCCGTCTCTACTAAAAATAGAAAGAAATGATCTGGACAACTAAAAATATATATAGAAAGAAAAAAAAAGTAGCCGGGCATGGTGACGCATGCCTGTAGTCCCAGCTACTCCGGAGGCTGAGGCAATAGGATCGCTTGAGCCCAGGCGTTTGAGGTTGCTGTGAGCTAGACTGACGCCACAGCACTCACTCTAGCCTGGGCAACAAAGTGAGACTCTGTCTCAAAAAAAAAAAAAGAAAAAGGACCTTTACCTCATACAATAGATAAAAATTAACTAAAAATGGATCAAATAACTAAATTTAAGGGATAAAACTATATAAAACTCTTAGAAGAAAACAAGGGCCAAAATCTTTATGACCTTACCTTGTATTAGGCAGTAGTTTCTTAGATGAATACCAAAAGCATAAAACAACTAAAGAAAAATAGGTAAGTTGGACTTCACCAAAATTAAAAACTTTCGTGCTGAAACACAAAAAGACACCATCAAGAAAGTCAAAAGACAACCAACCCACAGAATGGGAGAAAATACTGCAAATGGTATATCCGATAAGGTACTTGTATCCAGAATATATAAAGAACTCTTACAAGTCAATCATAAAAAGAAAAAGAACCCAATTAAAAACTGGGCAAAGGAATTTAATAGATAATTTTTCCAAGAAGATCTACAAATTGCCAATAAGCACATGAAAAGATGCTCAACATTATTAGTCATTAGGGAATAGCCACAGTGAGATGCTACTTCATGCCTATTGGAATCGCTATAATTAAAAAATGGGCAAAAACAAGTTTTAGGATATGTGAAAATTGGAAACTTCATACGTTACTGATGGAATGTAAATGGGAAGTTTCTTTAAAAAATAGTCTGGCAGTTCCTCAAGAGTTTAAACATAGAGTTACCCTATGACCCAGCCTATACTTACGTGGAAAATCTATTCCATTCCTAGGCATAACACTGTTAAATGGTGAATTTTATGACAAGTGAATTATATCACATATAGCTCCTCCTAGGTGGTCTGTTACTATGCCAGATGCTTAGGGTACATATGAACACAAGAGGATGTGAAACTTGCCCTTCTAGAGCTTCTTTTCTGTTCAGGGTGTAGGCCATTACAATTGTGGTAAGTGCTATGAGGAAAACGTGCAGGATCTACTGTGACTATTAACAGGGTTGTCTAAACCAGGTTGGGTCAGGGACAGTTCTCCTAATGAGGTGATTTTGCCTTGAAATCTGAAGGATGAATCAAAGTTATCAAGGCAAAAAGGCATAAGAAACATTACAGAGAGGGGGCCAACATGTATAAAGACTGTTGAAAGAGCCATGGTATGTTCAGGAAACTGCAGGAAGGCCAGTGTGGCTCGGACGCAGAAATTCAGGGGCGAGGGGTGCAGGGCGAAGCCAAGAAGCAGGTCCAGACTAGACTGTGCAAAGCCTCAGCAATGTGTCACAGCTTCGAAGGGTTTTCAGTCTGGCATGATAGGTTCTAATGTGTGTTTTATAAACATCACTGTGGCTGTGTTGGCTAGAAGGGGCAGGAGTAGAAGCTGGGGAGACCAGTTAAGAGGATTATGGTCTAGGCAGAGGGTAATAGAGCAGCTTGCACCAGGTAGTTGGCAGTGGAGACAAGGGAAGTGGACATATCCAAGGGCTTTTTAGGAGATAAAATTGACATAATTTGGTGAAAGGCAAGACAGAGGAAGTGAGGGAGAGAGCTGTAAGGCATGGCTCCTAGACTGGACTTTTGTAAGTGAATGGATTTGGAGAGCTATTTCTAAATGTTTTCCTTCAAAATATTCTTGTTATGAACAACTTCAAGTAACATGAATGGATTCTTGTTTCTGTTGACAAATAGCTCCTTCTTGCCAGGGCAGTCACATGTAATACAGAATTGTGTGATTTACTGATAGCAAATATTTGGGAAGAGTACAAATTTGAGACAATTAGACAAATTTTGTTGTATTTGCCAGGTGAATTTTGCTCTGGGAGTCTCTTTTGTCCTAGGCTACATCCTCAGTGTCTTTTATAATGTATTTGGCCTTGTTGGTTATCCCTAGTGCTATGGAGATCATCTGTTGTTTAAATTTCCTCATTTTGATGTAAGTAATGAAAATAGACTCTGAAATAATTTTTTGGCAAGTAAGCACCTTCCAATGAGGAATATCTGGCATGAATTCAGTTTTAGCAATTTCTTATTTCCTTGGCCAGCCAAAGTCTTAAAATGTCAAATTCTTTAGTGATGTTTTTATTCTGCAGTTATGTAGAAGTGATAGCGTTTTCTTATAACTTCTAAAAGCCCCTTTGACAGTTCAACAATTTACTGGAATAAATTTTAATTTATACCCTAAAAAATTCTTCAGATGACCCCTGAAGTGTTGTTTATCAGACATACACTTATGTTTGGAATACTAACACACAGAACCACCTGACAGGTGAAGACCCTGTGTAGAAAACTGTGCAAATGGGTTATGGTTTAGGTTACACTGTAGCTATTATAAGAAAGGCATCCCCCTGGTTATTAGTGTTTTATTGCTAATATATAAATAATGGACAAACAAATTATAAATCTATAAATCTGTAAATGTCAAATGCCACAGGCAGATTTATATCAGGACAATCAAAGGAGTCATTTTGAGAAAATCATAGTGATCTGCCTTTTGCAGCCCTCTTCTGGGGCATTTTCACGAACGTTTGTTCTCATGAACCAGCACACTCAGTAAGGAGAAGTCAGGGACTGTTGTTCCTACTTTTTCCATGAGGACACTGAAGCTCACATCCATTTGAATCAAAATTCCATTTTTCAATATAGGCTCAATCTAAAGATTAACTGTTATTGATGAGCATTTAACTATATTCCATTGTTTTCTGTATGTACTTATTCTAGTGTGCATTTTAATTTGTGAGAATTGTTTGTCATTTGAAATGCAAACTTTAAGAATGGGGAAATTTTTGAGGTTAGAGAACAGAACCCAGTACCTGCCTTCAAACCTCAGCTTCACATTTACTAGCTGTGTGAGCTTGGATAAGTTACTTAACTTCTCTGTACCTGAGTTTCCTTCTATGTACAGTGGGGATCATAAAATAGTCATTAAAACTAAAAACTGATTCTCTAATTAATGAGAATTAAATAAATTGGCATATACTTGAAGTGCAAGTGTTGCTGTTGCTGTCATTATGCCAATAAAATAGCTAAGTCCTACCTGAAACTTTAGAGGTTAATTCAGTTATGGTTGTCGGTGGTGGTTTTCTTTGTTGTTTGGGCTATTTTGGGTGGAGTAGGACAAGGTTACATGGCTAGTAAGTCGTATAACCAAATTTACTAAACCATTGATTTAGGGCAGGGATTAGCAAACTATAATTTGCAGGCCAGATTGGGCCTGAGTTAGTATGACCAAGCTAAGAATGATTTTTACATTTCTAAATGATTGGGAAAAAAAATAAAAGAAGCTAATATTTTGTGACACATGAAAATGATATAAAATTCCATTTTGGTATCCATAAATAAAGTTTTACTGGAACTTTATAAATATCATTTATATTGCCTATGGCTACTTTCTTGCTACACCAGTAGAATAGGATAGTTGTGACAGAGCCTGTAGGGCCCACAAAACTGAAAATATTTACTGTCTGGCCCTTTACAGAAAAAGAAAAGAAAAAGTTTTCCAGTGTCTGCTTTGTGGGGTTATTAGTTATGTCGATTAACTGAATGAACTTCTGCCTTTTACACTATCTTACTTTGACAAAAGATATACACATATAAGAAAACATGTGACTTTATTTATCCTTGTGGCTAGAAAACTTTCGTTTTGATTTATAAAGAGTATAACTTTCCACTTTAGTTAAAATTCTCTTGAAACTGACATACAAATTCATGAGTAGAGTTAATTCAGCTCTAGTAGATTGTATAACTGTGCCCAAAACGGTACATATTCACTGAAGACTATTAAGATTTGGATTACTCTGAAGAATTGTTAAGACCCAAGTCTGACTCTGTGTATGTTAAGGATACTTGCCATCCCATAATTCTTTTTTAAAGTTACTTGAAATATAATGAATTCTGAAAAAATCTGTTAATAAGATGAATTTTTCAGTGATGTGTACATTGAGAGTACAGTATTATAATCCCATCTCATAAGTTACTTGTGGTTATTTCTTTAAAGGCTTTGGCTTTGTGACTCAGAGCCTAATATTTATAAGGTATCCTAAAACTCTGGAGGCTTTTAGCGATTGTACTTGGAGAACATATGCTTTAATTTTCTCACACCAGTCATTTAGGCAAATAACCTTTCATTCCAGACTTATGCTATTTTTAAGTTTGATGTGGATCTTTTTTGCTTGGTTGGTTACATAATCTTTAATTAGGATCCGTTTTACCCTTGAATATCTGTAAAATCTTATAACTGCTTTATTTCAAAATTTACATCTTTCAAAGTAAATTCTTCTATACTTTTGAAAGATTTCTCTCCAAGGCTCTGGGGCTAATGGGAGCAAAGACAGACTTGGACTCTGCCCTTGGAGAGTTTTGAGTTTGTTGAGGAAAATAGACATTAAATTAATGTAAGTATGGTTAGTGTTGGGAAAGGATAATTAAATTATACAAAGAGAATATAGAATAACAAGGCCTTACCTAATCTAGAGAAGGCAGGGAATATTGTTTCTTTGGAAAATTTTTTTTTTTAATTTGTGCTAATTTTGAAAACCTATCCTTAACTAAAGGCCTGTTACTAAGTTGAAATTATTTTGAGTTTAGAAAAAGTATTGAAACAAGCATTTTAAGAAATAGCATAAAATATCCCTTTTATTCATACAGGCACAACCTACTAAGTGGTTGACGGATGGACCCTGTGCATTTGATTTTGCCAGGAAATTATTTATTCAGTGTAATGGTCACTGTCAGATTGGAATGAGGAAAACATAAAATGAAAAAGGACTAGCATTTAGTTTGTTAGTTGCTACTTGAAAATCAAAATGTCTGTTTGTTCTTGAATAGAAATGTATTTTTAAAGTGGATTCTAACTAGCATTTTCCCCTTTTAGAACAGTTATTTATTTTTAGTAAAATAATAGATGGTTATTACATATATATTATATATAGTTAAATATATACAATATCATTATATGTATGTATACATGTGTATACACGTTTGTATGTATATTATACGAAAAAAGGGGAGAGTGCCACCAACCCAAGCCCCCAAACAATTTGATGTTTCTCTGTGGGAATACAAATTTTTTTTTCTTTTAAAAATAGATGGGATGAGAGTATACCTACTATTCCACAACTTTTTTCACTTAAGATTACTTCATGGACATATTTCCCTCATCTGTCTCTAGATCTACTTCATTCTTCTTCTTAATAATGTTGTTTTAAGTTGTACATCCATAAGTAAACCAGCAAAGGATTTACAAAAGAGTGTACAGTGGAAAGTCATTTTTCTTCCCAAATGTACTTCCCAGTTCTCCTCTTTCCAGAGGCTACCACCCTGAGCAGTTCCTTGTCTTTTGAAATAATCCTGTTATTTTTATATACTTTTACTTAGACTAAAATAACCCCTGACCCAGTCATTCACAGGAAAACCAAATGCTTAGTGAATTTATAGTAGCAACCTATTGATTTTGTAATATTGGTGTTTAAGATTTTATACAAAGATAAGAAAAGATTTCCTGTTAGTTGTATTTCAAGTTCTGGTTTCATGCTGTGTGATGAATACAATCTGTAGGTGAACAATCTTTGTCAGCACTTTAGATTCTTTAAGTGTAATTGAATGTTTCAAGAAAAGCCCCACAAGGCCCTGTGAGCCCCAGAGCACTGCATTTCACCTGCCCTCGTGCATGTCTGCTTGTCTCACTGTCCTTGTGAGTGCAGACGAGGGGAGCCCAGGAGGGAATGGCCTTGCTTTAATCTCAAAGCTAATTTAGGGGTTTACAGCTAATTTCTGTGATGCCATATTTTAATCTGGAACCACTTGGGTTAACTTGGTTTCCTCAACTCAACTCTGATAGTGCTGGAGTCCGGTGAGTATGGTGGTGGCTGGGGTGGGTGCCTTGAAGTGGGATAGGGACCATCCCAAAGCTAAGGAGATGTTATTCATTGAAGCACTTTCTCTGTAACACTGGGGTTTTGTCAGCTGCTAATATTAAGGTAGCCCTATGAACAAGATTACTTGGAAAGCCCCTGCCTTTCCAATAAACTCACCAGAAAACACAAAGTAATAAATACTTGAGGGATATAGAAAGAAATTTAACCATATTGAATCTGCAGGGTGGCTATGTTGATAGACTACAAGGCCTGAAGAGCCCTAGGCTAGGACTTGTTGTTTGTAGGCAGTATTTACTTTTTATAAAATATTCCTCAAAAAAATACACAAATATACAGTGCATAAAAGTCAAAAAATAGACACATGCTTTTTGGGCATTAAATATGAAATGTCCGATTTCAAATCAAATGCGTAGTTTATGATACATTAAACAAGAAGCAGTACAATTAATCAAAGTATGAGCGTAAACTGTCGACACAGTTTAACCATCTTAATGGTAGCTTCTTTATGCCAGAAGCGAAGAAGCCTGAAGAGTGAATGGCAATGAAATCGTGAAAGGCATTTTCCAGAGCTTGTTGAGAATTGAATATTTTTCCTTGCAAGAAGTGGTCCAAAGCCTGGAAGAAGTGGTAGTCAGTTGGTGCAAGGTCTGGTGAATACAGTGCGCCTCTGTAGTTTGAGCAGCGTTGTTTGTGCAACATGTGGTCAAGGGTTGTCTTGCAAGAACATTGGCCTATGTCTATTAACCGATCTCGGCTGCTTAATTGCAAGCATCCTCGTCATTTCATCCAGCTGGTCACACTAGACATCCACTGTAATTGGTTAACCAGGTTTCGTGAAGCTGTAATGGATAATACCAGCACTAGACCACCAAACACACCATTAGCTTTTTATGATGAATACTCAGTTTTGGACTGTGTTTCTGCACTTCATCTTTATCCAACTGTGTCCAAACACTCGTAATTGTCAAAAAGATTCCATTTTTCATCACATGTAACAATACGGTGTAGAAATGCTTCGCCTTTATGTCATGAAAGCAAAGAAAGGCAAGCTTCGAGATAATTTCTCTTCTGATGCTCGCTTAATTCATGCGGTAAGCATCTATCCACTTTCTTGACCTTACTGATTTATTTCAGATGGTCCAATATTATTGGAATAGTAATATCAAACCTTGCTGCTAATTCACATGTAGATTGAGATGGATTCGCTTCCACCATAGCTTTCAGCTCATCATTATCCACCTTGGTCTCAGGTTACCCATATGGCTCATTTTCAAGATTAAAATCACCAGAATAGAACTTCTAAAACCATCGACATACTCTGTGTTCATTAGTCACATCTTTCCCAATCACTTTGTTGATATTTCGAGCTGTCTGTGTTGCATTGGTTCCGTAACAGAACTC
This sequence comes from Propithecus coquereli, assembly GCF_000956105.1. Lineage (NCBI taxonomy): Eukaryota > Metazoa > Chordata > Mammalia > Primates > Indriidae > Propithecus > Propithecus coquereli. The sequence continues at coordinate 5,635,811 of NW_012150285.1, forward strand.
ATACTTTAAAATAATGTGAATTTTTGACTTATCCATGGTTTCACAAAAATTGCTGTAAAAAAAATTTGGAAGATAATCACAAGCCAAACCATGCATTTGAAAGAGTGAGGATGTACCTTCACAATAAAAATAAAAGAAGTGTAAAGTGAAATGTCAAAGATATCAACTGTCAAACTTAGTGTTAAATACTTAAGGAAATAGGACATTTCATACTTAATGAAAATAGCCTAATCTATAAGATGTTCCATTACCAGAGAACTAATAAAACAATTTTATTAGTTAGTTTTAATGATATATTCTTTTTGACATAGATGTATGCCTCGTTTAAATACTTTGTAAATATTCTTTAATCTTATCATTTTGCTTCACAGTTGGGCACTTAACTTAATGCCTGGCTTAAGTCAAGTGTGCTTCCAGTAAAGGTTAAAGATTTGTCACCTAGAACATCCTGAATGATTGCCGTTTTTGCTTAAATTAATGTCGTTTACAAGACCTATGCTTCTTATCACTAGTATAATCACATTTACCTTTTTTATTCTGGTAAAAAACCATGTAATATAAAATCTACCATCTTAACCATTTTTAAGCGTACAGATCAGTAGTGTTAAGTATATTCCCACTGCTGTGCAACCAAACTCTACAATTTTTTCATCTTGTAAAACTGAAACTCTGTTCCCATCAAACAACAACTCTCTCTTTCCCTCTGTCCCGAGCCCCTGCCAACCACCATTCTACTTTCTTTTTCTATGAATTTGATTACTCTAGATATATCATGTAAGTGGAATTGTACAGTATTTGTCCTTTTGTGACTGGCCTATTTCACTTAGTATAATATCCTCAAGGTTCATCCATGTTTTAGCACATGTCCCAGTTTCCTTTCTTTTTAAAGCTACATTGTATGTATATATCACATTTTGTTGAACCTTTTATTTGTCAGCGAACACTTGGGTTGCCTCACCTCTTGGCTCTTGTCAATAAAGCTATGAACATGGAGGTGCATATACTTCTTCGAGATCTTGCTTTGAATTCTTTTGGATATATACCCACAAGTGAAATTGCTAGATAATATGGTAAATGTATTTTTAATTTTTTGAGGAATTGCCACACTGTTTTCCATAGTAGCTGTGCACCATTTTATATTTCTGTCAACAGTGGACAAGAGTTCCAGTTTCTCTAATATCCTCACCAACACTTGCTATTTTCTGTTTTTTTGTTGT
>NW_012150285.1:5637507-5651974 GCF_000956105.1 Propithecus coquereli
TTTTTCAAATATGTAGGATTTCTTTCTTCCTATTGGCTACCTCTTGAAAGTGGACTCTTGGCTGGCAAGGCTGTGCTACCATGCTCGAGCTTGAAATGTTGCTTCATCAGCTAATGTGAAAATATGCACATTTGCAGTACAAAATGAAGCTTGATATGTGGCTCTATAAAAAAAATAGATTGTGGGAAATGCGATCAAATGTATGAAAATGAAGGATCAGGAAAGCACTCCTAGTCATATCCTTTTAATCAGAATCCCTGTATGTCCACGATAAACCATTGTGGAAATCCTTGCCAAAAAAAAAAAAGTCCTCTGTTGCCTTCGACATTCTTATTTTTCTCATCTTTCCTATGTGGTAATGCCTCACGGTTAGGTAAAACTTCTAAACAAGGAGAGACAACACACACAGTATGTCGATGATTTGAAAAGTTTTTATTTTAAGGCTAACTTTAAATTTAAACACGTAAAAGATGCTCTTGAAGTATTTAACTTTATCTCAGCTTAAATTGTAATAAACTATTGCAGTTGATCAGCAACATGACCATTTATACCAATTAGTAGTTATTGACTATCAAGACTATCAGCAGTACACAAAAAGTACAGTAAGCATCTTCTCTAACTGCAGTAGAGTACACGAAGTAGTGCTTGAATGGTTTTCTGTATCTTCTGAGGTATTTAAAGCAATTGGAATTTAAGTGATTTTTTTTCCATTCACATGCTATTAGGTAATGAAATATGAAATGTCTGATTATATTAAATATGAAACGTAATGATATAAATGCCTTTATGTCGTGACAGCAAAGAAAGGCAAGCTTTGAGATGATTTCTCTTCTGATGCTCGTTTAATTCATGTGGTACCCATCTGTCTATTAATAGCTTCTTTTCCTTGCCCATTTGTTTCAAATGGTCCAATATTGTTGGAATAGTAGTGTCAAATCTTGATGGTAATTCACATGTAGGTTGAGATGGATTCGCTTCCGCTACAGCTCTCAGCTCATCATTATCCACCTTGGTCTCAGGTCACCCACGTGGCTGATTTTCAAGATTAAAATCACCAGGATAGAACTTCTCAAACCATTGATGTGCTGTGTGTTCATTAGCCACATCCTTCCCAAGCACTTCGTTGATATATCGAGCTGTCTGTGCTGCACTGGTTCTGTAACAGAACTCAAATTCGAAAATAACACGAATTTTTGACTTATCCATGGTTTCACAAAAATTGCTCTAAAAAAATATTTGAAAGATAATCACAAGCCAAAACGTGCATTTGAAAGAATGAGGATGTACTTTCACAATAAAAAAACAAAAAAAAACACAACAAGAAATGTCAAAATGAAATGTCAGAGATATCAACTGTCAAACTTAGTACTTAAGGAAACCGGACATTCCATACTTAATAACCTAGTATTTCTCCTTTTAAAATAATGTTACCATTGTTCCTTTTTTCCTCCCACTCCTTTTTTCTTTCTTTTGTAATTACTTCTTACTCATCCTTCCCTTGCTCATTAGTGCTACACAGATGTTGATCCTACTTCTCCTTCTCCACCCACTCAGACTCATCATTCACTGTCCTCAGCCCCCATTTCTGTCTTCCAGCATTTATAAGGATTAAAATGAACCCAGCAGAGTCCTTGTGGATATGATTCCAGTTTCAGAACACTAGAGAACAAACACAGCAAATACTTCCCACGTGGTAGATCAGGCAGCTTCCCCTCCCACCTGGTGCTCAGGCCAGGTGTTGGTAAGGCGGCAGAGGAACCTGAACTAGCAGGAAATCATTAAGCTTAGATGTTGCCTCTGGACCATCTTGTCCTCCAAACACCCGAAGCAGTTTGGTTCTTAAAAACTTATACAGAAAAATAAGCTACTGAGATATATTCCCCCTTTATTTTCTTTTATTTCTTTTAAATAAATAGTAATGGTTATTCTACCTATGTTAATCTTTTACTTCTTAAATAAAGCTTTGTAACAAATGTAACATTTTCTTCCAATAGAATTCATGGATGCTTGTTAATACATTAAACTTTCCAGTTAAACTTTAGGTTAATGAAAATTCAGGTTTTTGAGTGGTCACTTCTGCTAGTCTTCTGATGAACCATTTTGCTCTATGCAAGGGTGCAGTAATCTTACTTGAGTAGTTTTACTCATTAACAAAAGGTACCAAAATAAATTCAGTTAGGGTCACAGTGTTTAATTTAATAGTATTATGATAATAACTACCATAATTAGCTTCAGATTTGCCTTCCTTCCCAGAGGATAAGGTTTTTCTAGTTTTTATGCCTTCTTAAGGCATGAAAATGACAGCAAAATTAATGTTATGACCTTTATAGCCTGTTTATGGTTTTTCCATGTTTTACCCTAAAGAATTTAGAGAGTAGTGCACATCTAAAATAAACCACTTAGTATGGACAAGTTAAAAATTGGGTTAATTGGGTTCACCTGATCCTCAGCTGGTAGCACCTTAGTCAAGACACCATTTCATCCATGTTAGACAAAAGAGCATGATTTTTACACTATAAAATTATCGTAAAACTATACTTGTAATGTCTTAAAAAGAAAAAAAATTTTTTAAAGGTTACTTTTTCAAATATGTAGGATTTCTTTCTTCCTATTATTGTAACTGGTTTGTCTTTTTCAACTAGGAAATCTATTTGTGTTTTCATTTTCATAGCAAGAATGTATTGATAACAACCAATGAGTCCTGCTCTATGAACACAGTACCCACTTTTGGTGATGTTGGTCAGCAGCACTGTCTCTTACAACTGACTCCTTTTCTCTTGTCTAGTTTGTCAGCAGGACTGCCCATGAACAATCACTCTTCTAAATCCTTGAGATGTGAAGCTCGGTTTTCATTTTGTCGTCGGGGTTTATATATTTCAACAAAATGCAGTATTTGCATATTTAGCTGAAGTTGAGAAAAATATGTAGGCCATGTTAGAATCTTTAAAGCTTTTGGGTAGTTGATTGAAAAATTCCTGTGGCAGTTTTTGTAAGTAGTGGTTTTGAGGCACTTTCATACATTGTTGGATAAATTGGTACAACTTCTTTGAAGGAGAATTTAGTAATATACATAAAAATTTTAAACAGACACATAAATTTCTTACTGTGACTTTATCCTGCAGATAGACTTCCACATGTTAGCAAAGATATGTATATAAGGATGCACACTGCACCTCTGTAAGAACAAAAGGCTGAGAATGATCCAATTGTCAGTGAGTTAATAAATAATGGTTCCATGTGTTAAAATACTATGCAACCTTTAAAAAGAATGAAGATTTTGATAAATGCTGATATGGAGAACTCTCAAAAATATATTAAGTGAAAAAAGAGCAGCATGTATAATCTGCTTGAGTTTGGAGAGGGGCGGAGGGGTACAGAGCATATTTCTGCACATTAGCTTATATACATACACACAACCTGTTTCTGAAAGGGGCTTCACAGTGGTGCAAACAGTTGTTGCTTCTGAGGAGGGGAATTGGATTAGAATGAGATCAGGCTTATTTTTCAGTATACTCCTTTATTTTTTATTGTTTGAACTTTTTATTTTTGCTTATACTTATATTTTTTAAATTAAAATGCTAATATGGTATTATAAAAATAGTTTTTGAAGACTGTATCAATGGAAGCAAATGTTTAATATATAAATACAGTAGTCCTGCCTTATCCATAGTTTCTCTGCCCCAACCCCATTTTCAGTTACCCGAGATACAGTACAATAAGACATTTTTAGAGAAAGAGAGACACCACATTCACGTAACTTTTATTATAGTACAGTGTTGTAATTATTCTATTTTATTATTAGTTGTTGTTAATCTCTTACTGTGCCTAATTTATAAATTAAACTTAACCATAGGTATGTATGTATGGGATATATAGGATTTGGTACTGTCCATGTTTTCAGACATCCACAGGTGGTTTTGGAATGTATTCCCCCATGAATAAGGGGGACTAATGTACATTTTTAAAACAGAGTAAAAATGATATATGCACTACAATTGCAGGTATTACAGAAACCAAAACAAAAAAGCATAGAAAGAAATTAGGAGTCAATACACTAAAATGTTAATAGTATTTGTGTTAGACTGTTAGGATTGTGGATTTTGTTTGTTGCAAATTCAGTAATAAGGTAATATTTTATTAGTGGAAAATACAAAGTACCAGGTTTCTCTAGTTCTAAAGTGTCATGACAGATATGCGTTTTAAATAATATGTGCTAGTTATCTAAATATTGCCACAGTTATATGTGTTCATCTTTCAGAAATGTATTGACATTATTATAATGTACAATAAGAGCTGCTTTTTGAGAAATGAAAGCGAGAGAATTCCAGAATGCGTCCTTCTAACCTGACAGCCGTCGTCCTGTTTGTTTCTAGTGCGTGTTCGTTTGTTTAGCTTCTTCTGTGTTGGAAATAATCGTAATAACCGAGTGTCAGACAGAAGCCTTTGGGACCAGGGAATAAAAAATGTTCAGATGATGCTGGGGAGGTAAATCTGTGATTGGAGTACTCCAGGGAAAAGATGGCAGTTTAAATTATTATTTTAAAAGAGGAAAAGTCACCAGAATAATTTATTAAGTGCAGTTCACACACTCACAGGAACACGAGAAAACATAAAGCATGGCTGAAGTTAGCCAGAAATGGAGTGCAGAAGCAGGTTTTTTAATTGAGTAGTCATTGTAAAGCTAATTGATGGGATTTTAATTTAAGGCAGAAACTGGAAAGAAGGAAAAAGCTTAGAGGTAGCAACAGCTGAGAGAGACATGAGTGGAACCAGCAACATTGTGAGTCAGGACGGAGGAGTGGCACGAGGCGGAAATGCAGTTTGTTGAAAATACACTGATTGGTCTATGGTGATGAAGCCAAACTCACATCGTCCTTTGCAAAAGGTAAGATTTCAGAGAGCAAAGGAATAGGAGGAATGCAAAATAATCAATTTTCTGTACATTTGTTTAGTTTAAAGATGATTTTGGCACTGAATATAGACCAGAGAAGAGCAAAAATGGTGGAAATGTGATCATTTCAAAAGTAATGAATTAAATCCAAAAACTGATTGAAACACTACCAGCCAGCCTGCTTGAGGTGAACAAAATAATGAACAATTTTACAACATACATCTATATCACGGAAGTGTAAATGACAGCCTCTTTACTTCATGGAGTTTATTTTGCTGCTGAGTATCTCTTATTACCAAATGGTGCAAATCCTTTTTGAAATGCTTCCTTCTTCATCATGGTGGCAGCCTCACGGGCCTGAAAGACGTCTTCTTATTCTTAGCGCTGGGAATCCAGGCTGGAAATTCCAAGGATGTTCTGCTTGATGTGGAAAGAACCAAATATTTTTCTTGTATCTATATCCCAGACATTTAAACAAATAAGAAACAGAAGGATGCTTGTTTGTTAAAACTTGCCTAAAACTTCCATCTTTTTAGACTTAACTAAAATGCACCAAGACGTCTAGCAAGAGAGCAGCATTATCAGTGTATTGCATTCATAGATAATGTTGGAAATTGTTTCCTAGGACTTGTTATTTATAGGTGATGAAACCTAAAACAATATTGTTATATCTGAAAAGCCCCCAAGCCTGACAGTAGAGAAATTCAAAAAACTAGAACATTTTTTACATTTACATAAAGTAAGTTTTAAATCATTTTAGGAGTGCTGCAGGTCTTCTAAAAACACAACCAGGCAGTCCATAAGACTCAAAGGAAATTTATACTTCAAATTATCTGCCACTTTTGGTTATGGAAAAGTATGTTAATGGAAAAATTAGTAAAACATTGCTTCAATTTTTAAAAATCACAGATTGAACACAATTAAAACACTGGAAGATAAATTTAAGGAATTTTTTCAGAAAGCAAAATAAAAAAAAAAGAGATAAAACATAATAAAGGAAAAAAACAATATAACCATCCAGGGAAGTTAATCAATAATAGGAGTTGAAGGGGAGAAAAAAGAGAGCAAAATAAATGAGGAAATCTCAGAAAAATAATTGAAGAAACTATCATAGGAGCTGAAATGAACAAATTTCCAGATTGAAAGGCCCCACCAAACTCTTGTCAGATGGATTAAAATAGGCTAAGACACTTCTTTGTGAAATTTATAAACATCATTTCCATAGAGAAAAAAAATAAAAGCAAATTGCATACAAAGTACCACAAATCACAGTGGTTTTGAATTTCTTCACACCAACATCGGAAACCAGAAGACAGTAGAGCAGCACCTTTAAATTTCAGTCTGGAATTCTATACTCAGAAAAAATATTAATCAACATTTTGTTGATGAGAGATAGAGCAATAGTAAATCTTCATTCATTCTCCATAGTGCAACATCAATAGATAATGTCTAAAACTAAACAATCCACAAGTGATGGGCTGGCACAGTGGCTCATACCTGTAATCCCAGCTACTCTGGAGGCTGAGGTGGAAAGATCAGTTAAGACCAGGAGTTCACGACCAGCCTGGGCAACATAGTGAGACCCCATCTCTAACCCCCCAAAATACAAATGAGATTATAAGCATGTTATTGACAGTAATGGAGGTATACAGACTAGAAGAATCTGTTCTAAGAATAGAAAATGCGTATCTCTGAGGGAAAGGACTTGATGACTGCATTTTTAAAGTCATACGCTGTACAGACATATTTAATGTAACTTTTGTTTAAATGTTCTTAATTAAAAAAAGGGGGAAAATAATTCTAGCTGTGTCAGAGAGAATAGATTGCAAGGATGTAAGACTGGAGGCAGGAGGACAATTTAGGAGGCTGTTGTAGTACAGGCAAGAAACAGCGAAGACCTGACCCAAGGCAGTAATGATGGGAGTAGGACAGAGGAAACACTTTGAAAAATACTTCAGAGGAGGAGCATGTTTGGAGGCAGGAGCAGTTTGGTGATAGCCAATTGGAGATAGGTGGTGAGCAGAGAACATTTCACCCTGGATCCTGGGCACGAAAAATACAAATTTGCACTTGTAGTTAGAGCCACAGCAGTTGGAAGAAAATTTACAGAAAATATGTAAAGGGACAATAAATAAGGATCTAGGTTAGAACAATGTTTTTCTGAATAGATTTTTATTGAGGCAGAAAAATGCCCTTCCAAACATTATTAACCTACCTACTTCAGTACATGTGTCACATGTTAAGGACACAGGTACCCTTTATGTGCATGCATTTTATAGAGGTAAATGATCATACAATTGGAAATAATGTTGTTTGTACTTTTAAGTATATTCTAGTATATTCCATTTTTTTGGAAATGCCAAAGATGGTAATACACTTTTCTTTTGGAAGAATCTGGAGAACTTTATTAATATAAATTTTAACATTTATATTAAACAAAATATGTTATTATGTATTACAAAATATTTTCGACGTATAGTATCCAGTTTAATCATTTGTTCAGCCAAATGGGTTAAGTATTATCTCTCCCTTTCTAAGTTGTGGAAACTGAAACAAACAAACAAAAAAATTAGATGACTTGTCCCAGATCATACAACAAGAAGTTTCAGTTAAAAATATACATGTCTCCACTTGGTTCATTAATGTTTCCACAAGTTTTTAACTCATTGCATACTTGAAATTAGACTAGAACATGATCCTGAAAATTAAAGGTCAGTCTAGTCTTTCAGAGTTTTTAGTTTGGGGTTAAGCCATGAGCATCCAGAGAGACCACCTTAACAGCAGGTCTAAGAAATTAGGTAAAACAGAACTACTTTCAAGGTTTTCCTCACTCTAACTAGAACTGGAATTGCCTTGAAAGGGTCTTAAACTAGTCTCCCAGAGTAACTCTATAAAGCATTTTACTCTGTCAGTGACTGACATTTAGAAATATCTGAATTTTCTAAAGCGATATTTTTTATCAAACTCATTAGCAGTATGTAGCCATTTAGGGAAGGAAGAAGATTCCCAAACATTAATACATTATATTAATTCAAATATTAATGTAAGCATTAAGAATTTGCTAAGTGGATCAAAATTTATTCTGTAGGTCAAGTTTTAGCTTCTCTAATCCTTTAGTTCCAATTTGAGAATTTTATTTTTATTTGTGTCCCAAATAGGACAGATTGAAATAGGAATAAGCATTTATTACAATTGAGCAAATGATGAATATTATTAATCAAGCTTTATGTATTTCATTTTAACAAAATTGAGCCTTAAGATATTTGGATCCTGTTGATCTTAAGAAGCATGAATTCCATCATTGCTCGAAGAGGTAGACTTTTTAAATCAGTGAAAGATAGTACAACCACTTTGGAGAACAGGCAATTGCCTATAAAGTTAAACATGTATTTAATATACCACTTAGCAATTCTAGATTTTTACCCAAGAGATATGAAAACATTTATATACAGAAAAACTTAGACACAAATATTTGTATTTATTTGTGATAACCAAAAACTGGCAACAACTCAAATGTCCATCATTGGGTAAATGAATAAAAAAAATAGTGTTATATTCATATGATGAAATACCATTCAGCAACAGAAAAGAATGATCTCCTGATACACATAGTAAAAGAATATTTACTGTTTGATTTATATGAAATGATACAAAATTCCAGAACAAGCAAAACTAATTTATAGTGATAGAAAGCATCAGTGATTGCCTGCAGCCAGGGGTGAGGGATGAGGATTGAGTACAGAAGGGTACAAGGGAACTTTCTGAGGTGATACATATTTTCATTAGGGTGATTGTCTTGAAATGTGCTTGGGTTTGTTTCAATGACGTATGGTAAGGTGACAGGCATGGAGACAGCTGCCTTTGAGAGAAGAGTTTATTACTTAAAATTCCCAAGAGGAGGAGACACAGCATGCCTCACAGGGCCACATGGGGAAGCACCTGGGTTAGTCAGGCAGGAATAACAAGAAGAAAGCATGGCCTAGAACCTTCATTGTAGATTCCTGGGAAAGACAAGACAGGACAGGGTAAACAGTTTACAATTGGCTAGTTTGAATGATTTCAGCGGGCTCTGGGCTATAGGATAGTGGTTAGTGATACCTGGCTTTGGGGTAATTTAGGCCAGGGAATATAATGGCTTGGTGTGTGATAAAGGAGGTGGTTGACAATATGAGTTTTGGATTGGTTTTTGCATGTAAAAGACATGCTCACTGGGGAGTCATTTGCAATCTCTAGGAATTAGCAAGCTCTGAGAGGGACAGTCTCTTCCTAGCTGGCAAGGCCCCCAAGATGTCAAAGCATCATAAAATATAGAAAAAAATGAAAAAAAAATATTTAATACAGTGATCACTACACAGGTATGTACATTTGTAAAAACTCATCTAACTGTACACTTAAAATGGGGTGCGGGGTACATTTTGTTGTATGTAAATTATACTTCAATAAAGTTAATTTGAAAAGTTAAAAAAAAAATTAAATGTACAGTCCCTGACTTACAATGGTTCAACTTACAATTTTTTGACTTTATGATGGTGCAAAAGCCACATGCATTCAATAGAAATGTTAGTTTGAGTACCCATACAACCATTCTGTTTTTCACTTCCAGTAGAGTAGTCAATAAATTATGAGATATTCAACACTTTATTATAAAATAAGGTTTGTGTTAGATGATTTTGTCAAACTTTAGGCTAATGTAAGTGTTTGTTTAGGATAGGCTAGGCTAAGCTATGATGTTCAGTAAGTTAGGCACATTAAAAGCATTTTTGAATTATAATATTTCCAACTTACAATAAATTTATCAGGATGTGACCCCAACATAAGTCAAGGAACACCTATAACGGACACATGAAATTACTTAAAACAAGCCAGGAAAATTCATCCTCAAATGCGTTAACATTTCAAACAATACCTGTGTATAGAAAAGGCAAAGAACAGCACTAAATACTGGAGAATTACAAGTTCATCTGGAGAATTCCTATTTTTACTTTTCTGTGCCGTGACCATTTTCATTTCCTTAATACAGCAATAGAAAGGTGGCAAAAGAAAAGAACGGTGGCTTTTTTCAGTTATATGATGTCTGAGGTTATACAACATTTTGGAGTTCTTTCCTGCCATGTCCTTAAGGTATACTAATGTGTATTTATTTTTAGGGATGAAAATAAAAAGCTTCAGTCAGCTCTGCTTCAACATTTTCAGTGATGGAGTTCGGATCTAACCCATAGTAGAATATCAGTAATCATTAGACAGTTTTTTCTTATATCCAGTTTAATTTGCCTCTTCATAATTTTTTCTTCCTCACTGATGCTAGTACTGTCCACTGGAGCTATTGAGAATTCCTCTTAATCCTGCTTCCAAGTAACAGCTCTTCAGCTATTTAAAGGTGGCTGTCATTTTCCCCTGAATTTATTTCCCAGGATCACTCCTTTCCCAGCTTTTCGAAATCACTTTTTCCTATTACTTTGCTCTTCCCATTCTTTGTTTCACTGACTTCTGTTTAATTCTAGTATTCAGCTTATAGGCATTCTGTATAGATTTCAATTGACTTGGTACGCACTTCTGTTTGTGTACACATATGCATGACAAAGAAAAAGGGAAGAAGAATAGTGGGAGAGAAAGAATCTACACGCAGGAGAGCATGAGCATATGTGGGGACTTAGAATTCAGACACACTTGGGATGAATTCTGGCTCATCTGAGTGACCTTGAGCAACTTACTTAATTGTTTTTGAGCCTCAGTTCCTTAACATGATAACAACGCATATCCTCATGTGAGGATAAGAAGTGTGTGTAAATTACCTAGTAGTGGGCCTAGCATGTAGTAGCAGTCATTGCAATAGAGCTATAGTGTAGAATGCAATCTAGGTTAAGCTGTCATCTGTGGATTCATTTACTGGTTCTAACCTAAAACCTAAAATCTTGTAGAACTATCAACGTGTTATGCTTTAAAATCAAGAGACACAAGATCACAGTAGAATCAAAACTAGAGGAAGGCCTGTCAAAAGAGCAGCTGCCCAATCAGGGTAGGTTAGTAGCATTATATCAATGTATAAAAAAGAACCTGTTTTAAATTACCAGTTGAAAAACACCGAAAGACTCATTACCTTTTTTTATCTATTACTATTTCAAGTAGTTCTGGCCAAATTTGTTAATGATACTTATCTGAAAGACAGTATGTCAAGTGATATATGACATGTTTATTTCATAGGAAATAGTTTCCTAGAAATAATAATCTAGATCAACATCTACATTGCAACTCTGTGATTGTTACCTGGATATACACACAGAACATGTACTTACACACATATTCACAACATGGGTTAATGTTAATAAGCTTGTTGAGCATGGGGAAAATGACTTTCTTTTATTCTCTAAGTTTCTTTGTCTAAATTTATGTTTATTCACCACATAAACAATTAAAAACCATGTAATCATTTCAATAGATGCAGAAAAAACATTCAATAAAATCCAGCACCTCTTCATGATAAAAACCCTCAACAAACTAGGCATAGAAGGAAAATGCCTCAAAATAATAAAACCCATGTATGACAAACCCACAACATCATACTGAATGAGGAAAAGTTGAAAGCATTCCCCCTAAGAACTGGAACAAGCCAAGGATGTCCACTTTCAGCACTTCTATTCAACATAGTACTAGAAGTCCTAGCCAGAGCAATCAGGCAAGAGAAAGAAATACAGGGCATCCAAATTGGAAAAGAGGAGGTCAAACTAACCCTGTTTGCCAAGGATTTGATCTGACATCTAAAAACCCTGAAGACTTCTCCCAAAGACTCCTAGAATTGATAAATATATTCAGTGAAGTTTCAAGTTACAAAATTAATGTACACAAATCAGTAGCATTTCTGTATACTAACAGTAGCAAAGATGAGAATGAAATCAAGAATTCAGTACCATTTACAATAGCTACAAAAAAAAAAATAAACCTAGAAATACACATAACCAAGGAGGTGAAAGATCTCTACAAGGAGAACTACAAAACACTGATGAAAGAAATCGTAGATGACACAAACAAATGGAAAACATCCCATGCTATGGATTGGAAGAACCAATATTGTTAAAATGTCCATACTAGGTGATTTAAAAACTCAGTGCAATTCCCATCAAAATACCAATGTCGTTTTTCAGAGAATTAGAAAAAAATATTAAATTTCATATGGAATCATAAAAGAGCTTGAATAGCCAAAGTACTCTTAAGCAAGAACAAATCTGGAGGCATCACGTTACCTGACTTCAAATTATACTACAAAGCTATGGTGACCAAAACATCATGGTATTGGTATAAAAAGGAGACACATAGATCAATGAACAGAATACAGAACCCAGAAATAAAACCATATACCTACAACCAACTGATCCTCAATAAAGCAGACCAAAACATACTCTGGGGAAAGGATGCCCTAATAAATGGTGCCAGGAAAATTGGATAGCCACATGCAAAAGAATGAAACTGGATCCCTGTCTCTCTCTCAACATATACAAAAATCAAATCAAGATGGATTAAAGACTTAAATGTAAGACCTGAAACCATAAAATTTCTAAAAGGAAACTTAGGAAAAACTCTTCTGAACATTGCCCTAGGCAAACAGCAACAATAAAAATAAATAAATGGGACTTAATTAAACTAAAAAGTTTGCACAGCAAAGGAAATAATCAACAAAGTAATCATATGACCTACAGAATGGAAGAAAATATTCATAAACTATACATCTGAAAAAGGGCTAATATGCAAAATCTACAAAGAACTCAGACAAATCAGCAAAAAAAAATAAAAATAACCCCATCAAAAAGTAGGCAAAAGACATGAACAGAATTTTTTCAAAAGAAAATAGACAAATAGCAAAAAAAAATATGAAAATATGCTCAACATCACTAATCATCAGAGAAATGCAAATTAAAACCACATTGAGAACCACTCTACCCCTGTCAGAACAGCCGGCCATCATTAAAAAGTCAAAAAACAATAGATGTTGGCACAGCTGAAGTGAAAAGAGAATGCTGATATACAATTGGTGGGAATGTAAACTAGTACTATCTCTGTAGAAAACGGTATGGAGATTCCTCAAAGGTAGACCTACCCTTTGATCCAGCAATCCTTCTACTGGGTGTTTACCCAAAGGAAAAGAAGTCCTTCTATCAAAAAAACACCTGTACCTGTTTGTTTATAGCAGCACAATTCACAGTTGCAAAGATACAGAATCAACCTAAGTACTCAACAACTGATGAGTGGATAAAGAAAATGTGGTGTATAAAAATACACCATATACTACTGAGCCATAAAAAAGAAAATAATGTCTTTTGCAACAGTTGGATGGAACTTTCCAATTACTGGTATATTAAGCTTCCTGGTTGTCCTGTAGTTCACTGATGCTCTGTTTCTGTTTTTGTTTTTAAACTCTCTTCTCACTGAGTTTCATTCTGGATAGTCTCTTTTGCTATGCCTTCCATTCAGGTTTGCTAATATTTTCTTCTGATATGTCTAATATGCCATTAATCCCATCCAGTGTATCTTTCATCTTATATGTAGTAGTTTTCATCTCTATTTCTAAAATTTCTATTTTATATGGGTCTTTTTTATATCTATTCTGCCTGTACTTAACTTTTTGAACATATGAAATATATATATACACTTAATGTCCTTGTCTGCTAATTCTAACATCTGTGTCAGTCCTGGACCAGTTTTGATTATTTTCTACATTATGGATCATATTTTTCTGCAGCTTTGCATGCTTGATAATTTTTTATTAGAAGTCAGTTATTAAGAATTTTACTTTGTTGGGTGATATATATTTTTGTATTTCTGTAAATACTCGTGAGCTGTGTTCTGATACATAGTTAAAATACTTGGAAACAGTTTGATCCTTTTATGTCTTGCTTTAAGATTTGTTATATGAAACTAGAGAAATGCACAGTCTAGGGCTAATTATTGCCCACTGATAAGGCAAGACCCTTCTGTGTACTCTACCCAATGCCCTGTGAATTAGGAGTATTTTTTCAGTCTAGCTAGTGGGAACAGGCAATATTCCTGTCCCTCTGGGAGTGTTGATCACTTTGGACTTTTCTTTCCCTTGGCCTTGAGGAGTTTCCTCACTTGAATGCGCTTGATCATTGCAAAGATAAATTCTAGATGGGGGCCCTTTCTGTTGTGCTCTTTCTATGCAGCTTTCTTTTCTCCAGTATTCTGGGAATCTCCACTAGGATGTTTCCTCCCATTGGGCTCATCTCAATTGTTTCTTGTCTCTCAGGGATCAGTTTTTCATGACCTGATGTCCAATGTTTTGAAAACATTGTTTCATATATTTTGTCTATGTTTTGGTTGTTTCAGGCACAAGGGTGAATGTGGTCTCACTGTTACTCCATCTTGGCTAGAAGTAGAAGTCATGCCTTTTAATTTTGTTCAATTTTTTATTGTTTAAAATGCATTTAAAATTTTTTTTTTATTTCAGCATATTATGGGGGTACAGATGTTTAAGTTACGTATGTTGCCCTTGCCCCTCCCCACCCCCCTCCCCCCCAAGTCCGAGTTTCAAATATGTCCATCCTTCGGGTGGTGCACATTGCCCTC
>NW_012150285.1:5655141-5762078 GCF_000956105.1 Propithecus coquereli
CAAGTAGCACCTGGGCGGACTGGCGGATAGGGAACTCGCAGTCTGAGTACCCCTCAGTCTGCTGTAGGGCCCCAAAAGGAAAGGTCTCGTTCCTTGGAGATGCCTCCGTGTGATGGCTAAGTTGTCTTTCTGGGCACACACGGGTAGGGAGGGGGAAGGAGAGAATTTAGCAGTATGGTGTCTGCCGCTAGGTTCGGTGCGCCCAGGGAGGTGCCCTGAAGGGGCTGGGAGCCCGGCACTGAGTCCGCAAGAGGCCACTGCTCACTGGCGGCAGCCGTCTCTGGGCTGGTGTCGGCAGGTCTCTCCAGCCGCTCAGGAGCCACCAGCAGTCTGAGATGCAAGGGAGGGGGAAGTTAACCGCTCCACCTACCCTTGTCGCTGGTCTCCAAGCCTCTCGGGACCTTTCTCCTTCCAGTTCTCCTCCGCAACGTCTTCCCGTGGAGTCTCCTGTAGTTTCAGGCACCCTTCCTTCTGACCCTCACCCGATCTATGTTTCTCTGCTCGCTTATTTTTTTTCTCTTTCTTCGAAAATTCGTCTTTTTTGCAGAGACCTTCTGACTGACTGTCTCATCCGCCATCTTGGCTCCTCCTTCGTATTTAAAATTTTAAATGGAAAAATATCAATCTTTACCTTATTGATTTCTGTATTTGGTATCATGCTTAGAAATACTTCTATGTTTGAAAGCTTATTAAAATATTTACCTATAGGTTTCAAGGATTTTAATTGTCTTATTTTTATATTCAAATATTTTATTAATATGGAGCCCCACGTTATAGACAATTTGGAAAATAGCTAAAATTAAGGAAAAAACATTTCTAATTCTATCACTGAACACAATGCCAATATACATATTGACATATTTTCTGCCATGTGTTTTTCTACGCCTTTATTTTTTGTATAGCTGTAATGTTAGTGTATGCCATTTCATATGTTCATTGTGTCGTCAGCATTTTTTATGTTGCTACATAATCTTCACAATCACATTTTAATGACTGAATTATATTTCATCAAATGAATATGTTGCAGTTACATTACTTTTATATTATTAAGCATTTTAGTTATTTTTTTCTTCAACAGAATATATGAAACAATTATCAGGTAGGGCATTTTCATAGGATATTAACTTTGCCCACTTGCACATGACTCCGTAAGAGCAAGATGCGGGTGAGGCCTTCTGACTCTACATGACATTGCATCTCTCTCCAAGCCCACTCTAGTACATTCAGTAAAATCCTATCTGTCAAAACATAGAAAATAAAACATCATTCTTAGTAGCTCAGTCCATTTCTTACTACTCACGTAGGTATAGATAGAAAGACTTTTAAAAATAACTTATTTATATTTTTTGGTGTGCATCAACAAGACATCCCAATTATTTTCTAATTGTTATTTGTGCTTGTTTATTTTTAGGAAAGTTACTGTTCAAATCAAATACATCATAATGCAGAATTCTTTATCAGTACCACCAAAAGATCAAGGTAAGATAAGCTATCTGACGAAAATGGTAGTGTGTATGATATATATAATTTTAATTGATACATTCCATGTCACTGCCCTCTAATCAGAAGGTGACTTATTTCCTAGAATTAAAAGAAAATTATATATGAAATTTCATTTCCTTTGGTAAATTACTTGATTGTACATGGATTCCTAAGTTATAAGGACGTCTCCTTTACTAGGCTAATAGCTCCTTGAGGGCAGGGCCATCTCATTCCACCCAAAACTCACAGAAGCCAGCCTATTAGCTGGCAGTTAGCTAATCTAATATATGTCAGTGGAATTACGAAATATTGACTTTACTGAAGCAAAATGACACAGGTATTTTAGTAAGTACAAGAATATATACATTTATATTTATACATGCATATGCACACATCTGTGTAGAAAGAGAGGATGCAAACAGTATTTGCTTATACATTTCTTTGACCTGTTTCTTCCCATAACCATTTAAAAAGAAATAGAAAAATCATTTCCCCTCTGTACCACTTATAAAAAATAAAATTATGAATTCTTTAACAGGAACTTCTGGAACTTCCAGAAAAACAGTTTACAGGTAGAGGTAGAGTTCTTTATTAATAAAGAATAATTAAATTGTCCTCACTATGAAGGATACACTCTAACTCTTAGGAGAAATACAAGTCTTTCCCTGCCCCTACCTAGTCTCTTACACATGGAAGAGAAGTTTTGACATGTGTGTGAGAAAAATCATATCTTTAATGATACAAAATTGGGCTGCCTTAGTGGAGGACGTAGCTTTTAGTGAGAGAAGGGAATTTGCTATAAAGATCCCTTAAATAGAGCAAACACTTTTTGATATCTCTACCAATGAGAAAAGTAGTATTGTAACTTTTAAGAGCACGGAATCTGGGTTTGAAACTGAATTCTACCACTTAATTGTATAACCTTAGATACACCACTTGACTCAGCTTCCTCATCTGTAAATCTAGAAAATGAAGAAAATAAGTCCCGCCCTATAAGATATGTGGAGTCTAAAGGAGATAATGTATGTAAATCATTGATCATACTATCAATTGCATAGTAGGCACTTATAAGATGATAGTAACTATTGCTCTTAATGGTTATTATTAATATCTGGGTTCTCTCCATCTCTGGAGGCTGGCCAGTGAGATAGGCATGAGGCTGCCTCTTGCTCGGGATGCCTAATAGCCTTAGAGGGCCAAGCATGATCCCAGGGGGACTCATGGGAAGTAAGCAGGGAACAGACCCCTTGGCTTGGTCTCACCCAGGCATAGGGCCAAGGGGAGAGTAAGAGTCCATGAGACTCACACAGAATCCAGTCTGGAACACTAGGACAAGAAAGGAGAAGGGAGTGGGGGAGGTAGGCAAACCCCAACTAGAAATACAGAGCCTGGCTCCCCGGTGAATGCTCTCTGGTATATATCCTTTGGAAGTTTAGTACAGTCGTAAGTAGCTGATCAACGGTTTGGAAATTCGGTGTCCCATCTGGTGTCACCTTCTTTTATCCAACCAAGAAAGGAGAGGCATAATTGCTTGGAAGAAAGAATAATGAACTGAGTATCAGGAAAGCTAGACTCCTTTTCCAGACCTGCCTGCAACCAGGATGGAACTTCAGACAAGTTATTTTGCCCCTAAGCTTCAGTTTCCCTATTCAAAAATGCAGAATCACTAGATATTCCTTTCAGGCTCTAAAAGGTCATGAGTCTGTGAGTAAGCAGTGGTTCTTGGCTCTGGCTGAGAGAGGGAAATAAAGCTTCTCATCAGGGTTTGTTCTGTTTTGTTTTTATGTCCACCTCTCCCGGCTATTGTGTAAGCTTAGTACCTCCATTGACTTGGCCAGAAAAGAAGACCTGTTGAGCCTACCTAGAGCTCTAGCAAACTTCCTCATCAGTCTTTTCTAGGACCAAAGACGCTTAAGCCCCAAACCTGGAATTTGACAGAGAAAAAGATATAATAGCTAAAAGCTCATTTAGTCAAGTGCCTCCGGTGTGATAGCCACTCTACTACAACTTTACATCATTTATTTTATTTGATCCTCACAATAAATTGGATGCAGTCTTTATTTTAAAGATTCAGGAAGATTAGGTACTTTTGCGAAGATCACCAACCAACCAGTAAATGACTGACTTAAGATTTGAACCCAGATCCATCAAATTCAAAGCTCACTATTTGTCCTTAGTATCACACTGTAAATTTATAAAGAATATTCTAATATTTTTTCATCATCCCCCTTGTCTTCTCTGATCAAACATATTATGCTTAATTACATATATGAATTTTTAAAGCCATTTTAAACCAAAGTAGGCAGAAATTATAACTTATATTATGGGAAATTACATCATTAAGGAAAAATAATATACGCAAGTATGCATGAGGCCTAAAAATTGCCCAGTTGTTCATTAATTTTCTCATCAATTTATTCAAATGCTTTCTATGTGTCCTGGATTACTACTAATATTTTTTTAGCAAACAAAAATATTTATTAATTATAATTCTGTTTGTATTTGTCATCAGATATCATTTATGTGACATAAGTTTGCTGGGCATGTGCCATTATTAATTAAATGCTGATCGATTTATTTAACAAACCATTGATGACTATAAATTATGGTACTTTTGAATTTCTGATTTATAAACACACACACATATTATATACATTTATGTATGAAATTCAGGTAAGACATCACCAACAGAATTATGGGGCTTGAGGAAAATCTGCTACACCAGCATACTGCCGCTAACAAAATTTCATATGGTGGAAGCAGGTTCAGTGATCACCGAAGTGATTCATATCAGGAACTATGTCAGATGCTATGAGGAGCCCAAAGATAGATCAGACAGAGCCTGAGCTTGTAGGAAACACAAAATGCTATTAGAACACCATACATGTATGTAATTAACTAGAATAGAGCATGATAAATGCTATACTAGAAGTGAGTATGATATACTTTGAAAACCAGAATGAAAGAACAGTTGGGGAAGACAGATTTTGAGGCTGGTTAGGAAACACAATGGAAAAAATGGCATTTGCTCAGAATTTGAACATATGTGTAGAAGTGAATCAGGTAGACTTAGGGGCCAAGGGATGTGGGTTTAAACTAGGAAGAACTGGCAGCATTACCAACAGAAAACTAATGAGAAATTCTAGTTTCTTCTATTTAAATGTTTTCTAATTTGGGGTAGGGATATTTAACATTGTAATATCACTCTAAAATGATAATTTATGTATTTTAGGTGGTTATAATTTAGTGTCATCATTATTCCTTTCTGTGTGAGAATATCAGTTATAGAATCTCCAGAAGTTCATGAGACTTATTTTGTTATAATTTTCTATCTCATTCATTCCAGATTTGGGGATAGGATTTACCATTTTCCCATAACTTTCTTTTTTTCTTTTATATTTTTATGATAAGCTAAATTTTGTTTTTCAAAGAAAAAAAGGCATGAAAACAACATAAGGCCAACTACAGTTATAACTTCCACTTTAGATTTGTTGAAGGAAAGACAAAACCACAACAATGATTAAAAATTCAGTGAATTTATTTATCTGCCCCATAAGAAAACTGACACAGGTGAGCACCATTGCCAAGTGGTTCTCTGACAGATACCATTCGTGGTTTTCTATGTGCTAAGAAGGTAACGTTCACTGTGGTTATGCCAATTGATGACTGAAGTTTGTATCTTGGATAGGGCAGGATGAATTTTAAGTCCCTACACGGTTCCTTAAAACAAATCACACTGTTCATTGGTCAGGAAGGAGTCTTTAGTTAAGTCAAGTGAGGGTCTATCTTACTGGAGTCACTCATAATTCTGAGTCATTTGCCAGCTCTACAGTTCAGTTTTGCCATTTCCTAGGCAAGTCTGCTGCAGGTAGAAAGAAAGATCTTATACAGGTCTTCTACCACTTTTCTTAACTTTGTCATATGTTTGCATTGTTTAAACGAAGTTTTCAAATTGTGAGTGCTGTTTCTATGTAATGAAAGTAATGAGAAATGGCGGTGAGGACGGAGTAAATGCTTTGAGGCAAAGACACACAAATGGCCCCTCCAGAACCATTGCAGTTAGCTGCATGTGAGCCGTACACCTACTAGTAATTTTCAAAATCTGTGCGTTATTTGACCACAAAACCACAGCAATTACTATCATGTGAATTATGTGAATTCATATTTGGATCTTTAAAAAAAGACCCTGTATTTTCCGATGCAGTAAAATACTTTAAAAATAAATCATGTGGTACTGTCTAAAAATATATTCTTATGTCTTACAGACATATAAGTATATATTTATTACAGACACAAACATTTTGGTATTAGTGAATATAGTATTTTAGAACTCAAGTAAGGAACACTTGGGAGTAGCTAGTTAATATGCTTATCTTTTTGTTTAGAAGAAAGATCTTACTTATTTTGGATTCTTAGTGTCAGTTAGGTCTTTCATAAATTCTTGATGAATGTCATATCTTTAGCAGGGTTTAAAGCACCCTGGCATATAGTGGGCTCTCAAATATATATTAAACTATGTCAAAAATGTTTTAAACTCTCAAACATTTTTTATAAATCACATCAGATGCTGTGAAAACATTTTAATCTTTTTTTGTTTTTTCATATAACACCAATCTGGATGAAATTCTAAGGTCAATGAAAGCAAATGTTTGTTTAACAAATATTTATTGCCTTTTAAGAAGCGATAAACAAGGAGCAAAGGGGGGAAAAGTAAAACCAAACTAAGCCCTGTTCTCTTGCAGCTGTTTTAATTAATAACACTGGGCTGCCTATCCAAGCAGGAGTTTACTTTTATGGGGATTTAACCTAAAAGTGATTTATTATCTTGTTATCTAACCACAGTTTCACTCTTTCGAACATGATATGAAAGCTATTAAGCTCCCTTCCTATTTTTTCTTTTCCCCCTCCCCTATCATCTTCCTCTCCTCTCCATTTGATGAAAGAACACTAAGCTGGACAGCTGAGTCATTTTTATGTCCTTTTTAGGCTCTGTGATCTTGGCTAAATCAGTAAACCCCAGTCCCTTCATCTTTGCGGTAGGGATAATAATTCTTGCCCTGTAACAGTCCAATGAGATAAGGTACTGTGACTCCTTGTTATTTGCAGCAGTTGTGTTCTGTAAAGTCACTGGGAACACTGATTAGTAAATACTGAACCATTGCTCCTAGGAGACACGCAAGGTTAGGTTCCTGTGGGCCTCTGGTCACTGCATTTTTGTCAACGATTAATATATAACCTTGTTTTATAGGTGTTTCTGTTTAAAGACACCTTATTAAATATGTATTATTAACTCAGAGACACAGCACTATAATTTATGCCTGAACAAAACTTACCTAACACAAATATTTTCTCCATAAAGCACATCATGGTCTTTTTACGCTTAGAACACTGGCAAACACTTGAGCACTATGCCTAAGGGCCATGCTAAACAGTGAAATCACCTAGAAGAAGCTCAAAAATGCAAAAAACAAGGCACAAAATAGACCATGAAAAGGGTACATATTTAAATTATGAGAGCTGAAACAAGAGAACAGAGCATCACCTTGTTCAGCCTCAGCTGGGAACGTGCATGTCAGGTGGGTCAAATTCTCCCTACTCTGCACGTGCCCGTGAATGACCACAAAAGCACTGAGTATTGATTTTGGGGTTACAAATTTAAGTTTAAGCAAGTAGGCAAATTTGCAAATGTAGAACCTGCAAACAATGAGAATCTACTGTATATGAACGTAAAAACTCCTTAGAAGCACAGTAGAAGTCTCAGTATAATTTGCAGAATAGAAGTTATTTTGGATGACATTTGACTCAAATATAATGACTTTGTGCATAGTTGATATTACAAATTTGAAGTTAATAAAGTAATAAATACATTATTTGAAAGTGACCATAAGTTCCTAGCTCAATAAAGCTACAAAGAAAACTACTATTGCAACTTCTTTGACTCTCCAGGCCTCATACTTAATATACAGTAGCAAGGAGAACCACTGTAATATGGTGCTTTGCCTTAAGTGGTTAACAGTGCTTTGTGACCTCATTATTGGGGGGAAAATCACTCCCTCTGTATTACCAAAATATTATGTTTCCAAATATGTGAAATTCATATGGAAACATTTTGATCTTAACAAGTGGTGTAAATGCCATTCTTGGACTTTTGGTACCATTTTATGCTGCAGACTAAGTACAGATTGACATTTTCAAGCTGGTTTTGGTTAACTCCTTAATGTTGGAAATTGGAACTTTCCGATGTAATAACTTCTACAAAATACCATTGTGTGTTATTAGTATGTTATGCTGTTGACAGAAGAACAAATGTAAAATACACACATACCTATAAAAAAATCCTTGTAGGATGAAATGGAAATGATGTGGGTGGCCTAAAACTTATAAGTAAACCTTGTATGGAAGTTATTTTCTTATTTTGGGATAAAATATTAGATAATAGTTCAAAGTATTCTTATTAGTAAATTCAGATTATGAGTGTTTTTGTTGTTTGAAATGGCCATATTTCTAGTGCTTAAAAAGCAGTCTGGTAATCGCATAATTTACTTGGGTATGTATCAATGTCACTGTGGCCGTTTGGCAGCAGAGTCTCAGAAATTCCAATTAACCATGTAAATATATTTCATAGCATCGCATCTCACACTGTCAGAACCCCTGCTGCCTTTATATCATTAACATAAATGCAGGTGCAAATAGCATTTATGTACTTTGATAGAAAGCAGTTGGAGACATTTCACTGTGGGACACAACACTTTCAGATTGTGTACATCTGTTCGAATAATATATCCAGCCCCAGTGACATGAACACAAGGATGGAAACATCTGCCCTTGAGACCATTTGCAATAGACCAGATGCTTACATCTTTATTTATGCAGATGGTTGGTGTGATGAGTTGAGCAGGGATAAAAGCAAAGTTGTTTGACAGGGTGTTTAGTATGTTATGCAAACAAAAAATATAGGCTAAGCATTTTTTTCTTTCTAAAAGTCTAATAGTAATAGTGAAATTCATAAATCTAGTAATGCTTTTAATAGGGTAGACATAATGTTCCTGTCTTTAAATTGATTGGAATCAAAATCCTAAAAACATTTATAGAAATTCCAGCATCTAACTTATATTAATTAGAAAGAGCAACTTATGATTATTTTAGTTTTGATAAAATACTTGTAAATAATTTTGAATGCTTTTTGTTAAAATCCTTTACAAACAGTGCTCTATTTTTTTTTTTTTTTAAAGATTATAAAATACCAAAAGAATCTTGTGTTGGTATTTCTTAAAATTGGAGAAAAAACATAAATGTCATCAGTTTGAATTTATGGAATATTCCATAAATATAAACTCAATTTATGTAAAATAAGCTTCTAAAGCATTGTGTATTTGTAAGATTTTTGTTAAGCATTTTATTATTTAATCTGTATTCTAACATTGTCAGCTAGTGATATTTTAAAAATAATTAATATTTTTATTAGACTGAGTTACCATTTAACATTTTATTATCAAAACTCTCTCCTATTGATCTGCCATATTATTCTCAAAGGAACAAAGGTGAAGGGAATAAAAACCTAACAACAAAAAGCAAAACATTTCTGCATTTGATTTTCTATTCTCATTCTCTCTCTCTCTCTCACTCTCTCACACACACAAATAATCATAGAATCTCAAAAGAGATGGGAAGTTAGATTTCATCTAGTTTATCAGTTCTCAAACTTTAGTTTCAGGATTCCATTATACTGTGAAAAATTATTGAGGACTCTAAAGAGCATGCATTTATATGGGTTATTTCTATCAATAGTTGCCATATCTAGTGTTTATAAGCAGAAAAATGTGGATATATGAATTCATTTAAAAATAACAATAAGCTAATTACATCTTAACATAAATGACATAGTTTAATGAAGTAGACTATATTTTCCAGAACAAAAAATTAGTGAGAAGATGGGATTTTCTGCAAATATCTTTAAAGTCTGGCTGCATTGAAGACAGTTTGAGTCTCATACCTGGTCCTGCATTCAGTCTACTGTGATATTGTTTATGTTGAAGTATTTGAAGAAAATCCAGCTTTACAGTAGCTAGAAAGGGAGGGAGTATTTCGAATAATTGTGGATATGTTTCTTTGATACTACACCAAAACTTGTCGGATGGTAACTTCTTAAAGTTTAGTTGTAATGTGAAATTTGAAACCATATCAGTGTACTTTTTGTATTCTATTACATTTTGGTCTGTCTTAAACTTGAATGAGTCTTCTATGCATGCATGTGTCATCATGCCTTAGTCATTTAGAAAACATTAGTTCACAGAGTTATCCCGATCTTCCATTTACTTCATCGTACAATATTTTAAGAATCGCATTTATTAACATAACCACCAGTCTCATCTGAAAACTCATTAAGTAATGGGAAGCTTCAAGCTCTTGGTGGTAAATTCAAATTTTCCAAAATTCTGATTGCCACTGGAAAGAATGATTTTTATCATTGACAACAAATACTGTTAGAAGTTTTTTCTTGTAATGACAAGTTCCGCTCTTTTGCTTTTGAGAAAATGTCTGCCAGATACCCAAGTCTAAATATGTTTTTTCAACATATTTCAACATACACCTGTCAGATGTTCTTTCAAGTAAAAATGGTATTCCATGAAAAAAGCAAGTAGTTCAGCTTCGCAACTGAATTGAATGCTTTTTCTCAAGGCAACAGTCATACTTCCATATGCAGCGGAAGTTTACTAAGAGCGTGAGTCATTTTATCACACTGAAGATTAAAAAGGCATGTCCTCAAGGATCAAGATTTCATAAAACTAAAATTTTGCACTGCTTTTTTGTTCTACTATGAGAGTGCAATGGTGAAGTTTGGACAGTTTGCTGTCACTGCCTTCATTCAGGCTACCGTGCCAGAATTTTACCCATAATCTCGTTTGCCCCGTGCAAATGTTAACACAATGGAAAAGAAGAATGAAAGCTTAATATCAGTAAGAAAAGAGAATGCTGGGACCCTCCCCAAGGTTCTGCAGACCATACTTTGAGAAACTGTGATCTAGTTTAATCCTTTCTTGATAAAGGAAAGAAACTAAGGCCATTGAGGATAAAGGATTGTTATTTTGCTCAAATTCATTTCAGTAGTAAATAGAAGAACCAAAGCCAGACCTCTGCTCCCTGCCTTACATGTAATGCAGTTTGTCTTGTTTTCTCTGAGAAACTCCTCTCTCACTCTCTCCAAAAAAAGAAAATTCCTCAGATCCAAACCGTATACCACAGCACTGATTTTTTTAATCAAGTTTACGAAGGGAGCAGGACTTGCCACATGAGGAATATAGAAATTCTCTTTTGGCATTTTTAGACTTTTCTTTCAGTCCCAATGTTCTTTAGTGACCTCAATTTTAGAAGTAGGTCATATGGAATTGGGAAGTATTTAAGAAATTTTCATTGTTTTTAAAATTATAAAAGACCTTAGTAATTATTTTTCCCTTCACTTTTGCTCATCAAAAAACTACTTTGTCAGTGCTTTAAAAAGTGTCATTAAATTTATTGTGCAGTTGTTGCTTTTAAAAAGTTACATTCTGGGGGTAAGCTTCATTTGGTCACCAGAAGCTCTGTAAAAGGCCACTGATTTAAGAAGCTGGCTTTTAAGTACTAAGGCATTGCTAACTGCTCTGTGCACATTCCATTAACTACCTCTCCAGCAACCAAGCTGTACATTTCTGTTAGAAGGAAGCACTCTCTCTTTCCTAACAGTTACACTTCCTGATTAGAAGAAGGTTAGTCAAAAAGATCTTTATTTTCTCAACACTGAGATGGATTATGTGGCGCTCACTAGCCAGTGGAAGAGACTGTCATATAAACAGATAAATTGCTAAAGCACCTCAGTAAGTTCACTGTGTTGGGATGGAGGGAGAGCAGCTTTAGTGCCAGACAGACCTGGGTTCAAATCCAGCTCTCACCAACTTTGTGAGGTGCTAATGTCAAGAGTTGGTGGAGGATTAAGTGAGATCATTGATTAAGCATTTAGTCTGACTCCTGAATGAGGGGCATTTTCGTCCTTCATAATGGAATTTGAGGATTCTACAGGTTTGGGGAAGAATAGAAATTGCTGCGTAGAGACGGAACATATACAAATCTATAGTAAATTTTCTCATGAAGAAAAGAAAGGAGGTAGGGCTCAAGGACTCTTTATTGCTGTCGTTACTCCTTTTATATTTTTGTGTTCAGTAAAAGCATAGGAGAGAACATGTCAATATGGTGTCAAGAGTAAATAGTTTGCTCATTTGGTAAAAAACAAAACTGTTATATGCCAGATCTAGAGACTGAGGTCCTGGCAGTGAACAAAACAAGCCCCTGCTTTCTTGGAGCTTGCATTCTACTGGGAGGAGACACGTAATAATATATATTATAAAGATAAGTACCACAAAGGACACTTAAAGCAGAAAAAGAAAACAGCAAGTGATCACACGGGGCTGAGCAGCTCCTTTTAGATACAATGGCCAGGGAGGGCCTCCCTAGGGGCACGGGAGCCACTGATGGTGCAGGAACCCTGATGCAGCTCAAGGGGCCTGCAGAGAAGTGTGGGGTCCAGAACAGAGTGGGGAATACTCCATTTCCTTATTCTAAGATGTACCCTTTTTTGCATTTTAATGTTTCAAGAGTTGAGGTGGATGAGTCATAAATTGAGAGCGATGGTGCTTCTCCCTCCATTCTCCTCACCCCAGAAAGGGTTTTTAATAAATTTATTTGTGTGGTATAATGAAAGACAAAAGGAGAGTTTAGAAGTAGCAGGAAGGGACAGTGAATGAGTTCCCACATCATGGCCTCTCTTTTCCATGAAATCAATGTCAAAAATCACTGGCAAGAGAAAGATGGCCGGAGTTCGAGACCAGCCTGAACAAGAGCGAGACCCTGTCTCTACTAAAAAATAGAAAAATGATCTGGACAACTAAAAAATATATAGAGAAAAAATTAACCGGGCATGGTGGCGCATGCAGTAACTACTACAAACCGGCTCCCTCAGTACCAGTCAGTGCCTGGGAGGGACTTCATGTTCTTTTTCTTTAATTCTTCAGAGTATCAGTGTTGCAGGGGTCTCTCTATGTTAAGGAAAGACATGCCTTGATTAAAAAAATAAGTAACAGTCAAGAATTACCAGAAGTGTCAGAGAGTGATTATCCACATAAGAAGGGAATATTTTACTTCTTAGAGATCCATGGCTGTCCACCCTTTGCATTTGTACTTACAAATCGTGTACTATTTGACACAAAAGCTGAGGTATAGAAAAACTTACAGCAAAAATATTCTAAATCATTGTGAGTTGAAGATAAATCAGATGTGAAGATAAAGCATCTGTAGAACTATACCATAAAGCAGTGGAACAATTAATTCATTTTTTAAAATGAAGTTTGCACACTCCTCAGAAATGCCTCTGCTAGATAAAGTAAACCTACTTTTGAAATTACAGTATAAAAATAATATCTTTGTGATTCCAGCCCCTTACTTTTAACTGTGTTATTGTTGAAATGTCGTGATCTTTACCACTTCAGTTTCATAGTCATGGTGTTTTGACCAAAGGCAAAAAATGTCCAACACGTGTCCTAGTTTAATTGTTCCAACTGACTACACATTCTGATGTTGAAACCTTATCTTTCTGTTTATCCCACTAAGGAAAAGGTTTTCTTCACCAACTGTCATCTTGTTAGTCATCCCAGATACTTAACTGTTCCAACTGCTATTGGAAAATAGAATTTAAAAAGAAGAAAGGGGCCCATTTTTAATTCGCTAGGGGAAGACTTCTTACCATGAGACATTTGTGCAGCTCACCAAAGCTCTTTTGCAGGAGATGCCTCCGTGTTTACCAGTCCTGTCGAGATACAGCTGACGCGGGAAATGTCGGAGATTCCCAGAAAGACAGTGTGCGCAGGTATTTGTTACGGGAATAAGCCCTCAAGTGAAACAATCTGCCGCTTATCCCATGTTGAAGTTAGTTATCAGGGTCTAAATTTCAACTGTGGGATGCAACTGAATATTAACAATTCTAGTAATATGAACAACAAAAAGAATGAGAGCATGAGGTTAATAAAGCCTTCAGAAATTTCCATTTCTCTTGACTAGTGTCCTTGGGAAGTCATTAGCTCTTTAGTTAACTCTTTATGCTACTCAGTCACTTTTAGATTTGGGTAAAGATACTGACTCGAATGTTTTATAATAATGAATAAAATCTTATGCATATGACAGATCATTTTTGCCAAGAAGGTAAACAACTTAACTTTATCTTTCTAAATGTATTTAAAACAAAAAAGGATTTCTTATGGTTTTCAACTGTTTTTCATCAGAAGCACTTCAAATCAAAAACAATTTCTTCCAGAATAAGAACTAATAAAAGGGGAAAAATTAAAATGAAGAAGAAATTCATTGAAATTGAGAGTTATTAAAATGTATTTTAAATAATAAAGCTTTTTAAATGTACCTTTCATTTGGGATATTATATGGCTCCAAAAGAATAATTAGTTACTTGAATTTAACAAACCACATTATGTTATTTTTTTCTTTTACTGCCATTAATATTTTAGGTAATTGGCTTTTAAATTCTTTCATATATAATGCTTGTTTCCTCTTCCTTCATGATATACGGTCAGCCCTCCGTATCCATGGGTTCAGCCAACCGTGAACTGAAAATATTTAAAAAAAAATTGCATCTATACTGAACATGCACAGACTTTTTTTCTTGTCATTATCCCCTAAACAATGCAGTATAACAACTATTTACATAGCATTTACATTGTATTAGGTATTATAAGCAATCTAGAGCTGCTTTACGGTATAAGGGAGGATGTACATAGGTTATAGGCAAATACTAGGGCATTTTATATCAGGGATTTGAGCATCTGTGGATTTTGATATCTGCGGGAGGTCCTGGAACCAATCCCCATGGATACTGAAGGACTACTGTATTTACATATCTAATTTATTTAATTTTATGAACTATAGTTTTCCTTTTGGTACCCATTTTTCTTTCTATAGGTAAGCTACCTTAAACTTATTTCTTAATGATGTACTCAGCAAAATACTAAAATCTACAAGGAAGTACCTTCAAAGTTCTGGTTGCCCAGCCCCTACCTGCTGTGAGAGCCCACATATTTTCCTTCAAATTGAGAAATCACATAGCCATTGCTCTCACTGCCCTCCAGAGATGAGGCAGGTGTCCCTAGCTCTACTCTAGGCCCCATCCCTCCTCACAGGGCCACCGAGATCTGCACTCACCCCTACTTCCTGAAATCTACTAGGGTAGTTGCCTTTCCTGCTAGGTTTAGGAGCAACAGTTGGCCTCACTACTCAGTATAAACAACAGTGAGAAGGAGTGTCCCCATAAAACAGCTCTTTAGAATGCACATGTGTTAACTCCTATTCACATTGAATGGTTAACCCAATTAGCACTTTGGCAACTGAAATACAGAAGTAAAAGAACCTGAAAAGATTGATCCAATGTTAGGAAAGGTCAAGCTGCCAAAGTGGATGTCAGGAGAGAGGCACAGGGAAAAAATACAGTTTTACTGGGAGCATTATTTATAAGAGTAGGGGCAAAGGAAAACTTCCCCTGCAGTCTCTGAAGGTTCACTGAAAATCAGTGTACAAAAGACAGATTAATAGGAGAGAAGGCATACAACTTCATCTAGTCAATTGTTTTGCAAATGACACAAGAGCCTTCAGAATGAAGACCTAAAGATATAGGGGAAACTGTTTTTATAGGTTCAACAAAGCATCAGCAGTTGTGTAGAAATATGATTGGACAAAAAGGGTCTGATCTTTTGCTAATAGACTGAGTAGGGAAACCCAGCAAGGCCTGTCTTTCTGGATTCGTCTTGGCCTCTCTGTGCAGCGTGCTTCCGAGTGTGGGGCAGGACCCTCTCTGGAATGGGGTCTTAGGACCTATATTCAAACGAGGTAGGTCAGATAATTTCTTTATGGCCAGTTTATTCACAGAAAGCGGTGGGGGGCGAGTATTATGTTTAGGATTTATAGTTGGCTTTAGGGAAAAGGGGTTTTGGTTTCTGTGCCTTACCTTGTGGAAGAGGGAGTCTAGTTTCCATGCCTAGCCTCAGGAGAGATTGAGTGGCCAGAGACAGGAGGGCAGAAGAATGGCAGAGAGAAACTTCTGCTTCAGAAGCCTTCATTTTGTGGTAGTGTTTTCTGAGCTCCAGCACAAGTAATAGCCATTTCTTCTCCCTTTCCTTGCCTCAGAGTGGAAACACCAGTTTAAGGATTCAGAACTATTTCCGTGTGATGAACATTCAGGATCTGGGCCTTTTTCCCCCCAGCAAAAATAAATGTCAGGAACCTCATACTTTCTGGCAAGAGAAAGTAGAAAACTAATATCTATCTGCTGATCATCTAACATGTGGTACCCCGGCACCATTATGGGTATTTTTCTCATTTAGTCCTGCCAGTGACTTTTGCCAGACACTATTAGGCCCATTTCATAGATGGTAACATTTAGGCACAGAGAGTGATTTGCCAAAGCCACAAGTATATGACAAAGCCAGAAGTTGAAACCAAATCTGTCTAAACCCCAAACCCATGACCTTTCTACCAGAGACTCTGGTGTTTGCCATAACCAGAGTTGACAGCTTACAGTCAGCATGCAGAAGTGGGAAGCGCCCCGGGAGTCAACTGGGCCAGGATTTGAGTTCCAGCACTGTTTCTTAGCAGCTTAGAAATCTTTAACTATAACACAGATGTAATGGTAATTCCTAACTCAGGTTACTGTGGGGATTAAATGAGATAATGCATGTACAGTATTTTGTACAGTACCTGACACATAAAATGCTACCTGTCATTAGGATGATGTTAAAAGAAACAATATTGATAAAGAAGTTTAGCTCCTCAGAAAATGAGAGTTTCCCTGCTAAGCTAGGAAATGATGAAAGAACTGTTTGGTGATGAAAGAACCATTTGGCAAGACAGCTCTCAAAGGCCTGTACTGAGTGAAAGGTGCCTGCATGTCACTGGCTTTGTTACGGAAAGGGAGGAGAGTTAGCTAAGAGCATCGCTGAGCAGAACAGGAGAGGTGTGCTCAGGATAATGGACAAACTAGACTCAGGATAGAAAGTATCCAATGGGGAATGTGCTTGTTTCCTTTGTATTATCTCAAATTTCCTGAAATTTGAGGCAGAGATATGATGAATCTAGGAAGTCTTCCTGCTGCAGATACACGGAATAGAAATGATATTTGACGTCCTGAGTCCTTAGAAACAAAAGAACACTTGTTCCTGTTGCCAGCACATTTTATAGTGCATGCTCTGCAGTCAGCGCTCAATAAATTCTTGTTGACTCTGACTGCTGCAGACCCTGGACAGTGGCTTGGGGAGATGGTGGGCAATGGCTAAATGTGTTTATAGGTTTTTCAACAAAATTAAGTTGAGCTCCCTTGTGTTATGAGACATTTCTTTTATCCTAGACTTCCCCAGGGTTTTACCATATTTATTTTATCAAGAGACCATCTTGGGAAACAGTTTGAACCCCGACTGTAATTTATTATTTGAAAGCCAAGTGGGAAGGAGAACAGGGATGCCAACAAATAAAATTGAAAATAGGGTTTTTCAGTTTAATAAAGTTAAAACCTAAACAACACCTAAAAGTTTTGGCTCTTTAGTGGCTAAGACTTGGCAGCTATTCTGAGCCTGGATCCAGGGGACCTGTTTCAAGAACAGGGACACTCCTCTTTCTCTGCCTGCTCCCTCCTGCATGCTTAGCAGTCGGCCTGTGGGCCCCAACAGACAGAATAATGGAACTTTGCCCAAACCAACTACCAGACAGGCAGGAACAACTTTGTTCAGAAGGAACAAAGCAGGCCTTGGTTCTGCCAGTGGAAATCAGGAAGTGAGTTGTTTGTAGCTATCTAGAGAATTGTCTCGTGTACTCATCTCTTAATACTGCTTATGCTAGCTGCACTGTGAAACAGTTTGAAAACACTGGGTTAGACAGTGACACCTAGTGCCACTGAGCCCCGTTCTTCCCTCTGCTGCCTCTAACTTGCAAACGATGTCCATCAGATCCAATCCTTTGGTGGGAATGGAGGAGCAGGAGGAGGAGGACACACGTTGCACGTTCTCCAAACAAGTGTCCGGCAGCCTTTCTGGATTTGTCAGAATCCTATGGATAGTAAGTGGCAAATTCAAATATAAAAATCTGCTTTTGCTTTCAAATGAGAACTAATTTTCTGTGAATTCTGTCTAATAAGTGGGCTGAAAGAATCATTTAAATGGTGATAGAAATTTTAGGATATGACAAGCCATTTCTATTTCAAGTTTTATTTTCTTTTTATTTTCTCCTTAAGATTCAGAGATGGTATTATAATTTGAGATTAATTAGGGCAACTTTGTATATAATTCCCCCCACCCCCACTTTGAGAGGAGAATGAAGGAGGAAGGTCATGGCTTCAAATTGTAATGGACAGATCTGGGCTGTGTAGACTTAGGCATATTTTTTAACTTCCTCAAGCCTAATTTTTGTAAATCTGTAAAAGGGGATCAGTAATACTTGCAGAGTTGGGGTGAGGATTTAATTAAAAGACCTAACACATATTCTAGACTATAACAAGGACTCAACACCTCCCAGTTTCCCTTTAATCACAGTTAGATCAATTTTTCACTAACTATAGAATGTCTTTTTTCAAAATAGTTATTTTAACATGCTTAACATATTAAAAACAGCCCACGTTTAAAATCTGATATTAAGTATTCTTGTTGAATAATTATGCAAAATTGATTTTACTGAGTGAGCCTTTTATGTCTTCAGTTAATAAAAGTCCATGTTTAGTGCCTTAGAGTCCTGTGAGCCTCTTTAACCGTGTTATGGGTAATTTTGCAGGATTTCCAGAAATTATGAATGTCAGTGGAAATTTCTACTTCTCATTATTTAGTGCACAGTTCTATAAGATCTGTAATTTAGTAGGTGCAGGTGAGGGTTTTTAGATCACACCATCTGTGAAAGGCCTTGTAAATGTGTAGTGCAATAAACCAGTGTTGTAACTCTATTGCCAAGAAAGACTTTCTACAATCACACCATCTTAGTATTTTAGAGTTTTAAAAAACTTAGTGGCATTTTCAACTTCTCTAAGGACTCCTGTTGTTCAGTCTACTTTAAAAAAAAAAAACAAAAAACTGTAGTTATTCTAGCATAACTGACCTTTATTGCAGATTGCCTTGTTTTATCCTGAAGAGCCAAATGTTTGCAGGAACAATTCTTAGGACTCCAGTTGTCCTTGGGAGGTAATGAGCTCTAATACTTCTCAGTGCTTGACTTTGGGGGCAGTTATGCACTGCCTGTCAAATTGCTAGATTGCTTCCCTAATCATTAGCAGTTCTTGTCATTAAGGGGTCAAGAAAAATAAAAGATAGGAGCCATTCTCCATGTGTGTATCTAGATAGTCATGTACATATAGACACATATTCATCACTAATATCCTGAAAGATACAGCTTTTAAAAACTGATCCAAATAGGGAAACTTTCATTTTCCTTTCATTCATTTAACAGATATTTATGAGCACCTCCTGTATGCTGGGCACAGAGGATGTTCAGTGGGAAGTAAGCACCTGTCCCATTCCCGACTTCTTAGTCCCCCCAGGTCCCCCCACCCAGCAATGGCCACCACTAACACTGGCTTCTGTTGCTTCCTTTCAGAGATATTCTGTATATATGCAGGAATATATTTGTGTATGTATCTTCCCATTTTTTAAAATCCAAGTGATAGTATACTGTAAATCTCACATCTTGGCAAGTATTCCATATCATTCCAATTCATTCTTCATTCCTACTGTTGCATAGTATTGCATCGAATGGTTAGATAATTATTAGCACCCTGTTGATGGAGATTTTTAAGTAACTACTAGGGTTTTTTCCCTCTGTTTTTTGTGGTCTTGCTCTCTTTCTCCTGCCATGTATTTCTTCTCATTCATTGGTTTCATTTTCCATACTTAATGATTCTTGGAAATTAGACTCAACACCACCTTTATGGAGACCCTCACCCTTGAATGAAATTTCTCATAGTTCCAGGCAAGCATAAGTAAGTTAAATATACTCAATAAGAACTTATCTTTTTATGCTACAGATTCGTGATTAGCTTGTGATATTGATCATAAGCCAACTTTTCTACCCCAGCAGCCACCTCTTTAAATCGCCAGCAGCAGCTGGGTACAGTGGCTCATCCCTATAGTCCCAGCACGTTGGGAGGCCAGGGCGGGAAGATTGCTTGAAGCCATGAGTTCAAGACCAGCCTGGGCAACATAGCGAGATTTTATCTCTGCAAAGAAACTTTAAAAATTTTTTTAAAAAATTAGCTGGGCACGGTAACATGCACCTATAGTCCCAGCTACTCAGGAGGCTGAGGCAGGAGGATCACTTGAGCCTGGGAACATGAGGCTACAGTAAGCTGTGATCATGCCACTGCACTTCAGAGTGGGCAACAAAGCAAGACTCTATCTCTAATAAATAAATAAATAAATTGCAGGGAATTTGAGGAGAACAGACTCAGTTTGGCAGATGCCATCTGTGTCATCTTGGCCTCTGTCATTTCAGGTTGCCAGACTGCTTACACTCATCTGCTGGGACAGAGCTTGTTGCCCTCAGGAGTGTCCTGTGCTCCCAGACCACAGTTGGCCTCTTTCTCTTTGAATGTCCTTGCTCTTCCTGTGTGATTTTATTTCCACTGTACTACAGAGACTCTTGAAGATCAGTAGAAGCACATTAACTTTAAATGTATCATAATTAGCTTACTCCCTTTTCGTATGGCTCTATAAGGTATATATCTGGTTTCATTTCTGCAAACCTGAACCGTCAGAAGGTTGCCTTCTCACACTTGGTCATAAAAAATAGGAAGCTCCTTCCCAGCTTAAGTCTTTGGAGACTTTGAGGTGACCTTGACCACTGCTGTTGCTCCAGCCGTGTTTTTCTGCTCTGTGTTATTTCTGTTCTTCGTGTTGACATTACCATGCTCCGCCTCTGAGGTTCAGTTTTCCATTCCCAGTTGTTCCTCCTGTCTTCACTCTAATCCCCCCACTCTTCCCTCTGTGCACATGTCTGTTTGCTCTAAAGCAGTTTCTTCTTCAGAGCCTGCTTGTTTCTTTGACTATTTCAGTCTATACCCCAGCAGCATAATTTACTGTTCTCTTTTATTGTTTCCTCAGATGGTTATCAGTTGGCCTCACCTATCCCCTTTAAAGGATTGTATCATGATGCTAACCTATTTCCTTATTTTGGCAGTGAATAAAATTAAATTGAAAAAAAAAATATTCCAGAGATATGTCTTCTATTTCCTTTTTAATTTTTAAAATTTTGAAATTTTAAAGACCATTTTTAAATTGTATTCTTTTTTTCCCTCATATTTTACAAAATTTCCTAGGCTCAATCTGTAAATTTTTTTATTTTTCTCATTGATCGCTTTATTACCACTTAACAAATATTCAGCAAATATTTACTGAATCCCTGCGACGTCCTGAACACTGTTCTAGGCCCTGAAAACACAAATTCCCTGCCCTCTAGGGATTTATTCCAGTGAGGGGAGGCAGACCACAAATGTCATACATTAGATGGAGCAAGTGTTCTAGAGAAAATTACAGCAGGGAGTTCAGAATGGGGGTATAGTTTTAAATGAGGTAGTCAGAGAAGATGCTCACTGGGAAGAGGCCATCTGAGCAAACCTTGAGGGAAGTTACGCAAGTGCTGGTGGTTCGTGGAAGGAAGAGTGTTCTGGGCGGTGGGAATAGCAAGCGCAGAGGCTCTGAGGAGGTGCCCGTCTAGCACCTGTAAGGAACAGCGAAGAGGCCCATGGCCAGAGGGGAGGTGAGTAAAGGAATAAGTCAGAGAGGCTCCCGGGAGCCCGATGGCATGAGGCCTTTTAGGCCATTGTGAGGATTTTGGCTTTTCTCTGAGTGAGGTGAAGGGCCATTGGACAGTCATTGCTGAGAAGACAAGTAAGGTAGTAAGTAGGTCTTGTGCTGTGATGCGGTGTTGTCACAGTATTTCAGGAGGATTTATGACTGATAAAGGTCAAAATAGCCTTTGTTCTAGCTCTTCTTGCAGTAAATATTTTCTGCTCAATTAGGAGCAAGAACTAGGTATAAATGACCCAATGTTCTTTCTTCTCTCTCTCCCCTACCCCAGATCCGTTGTGTAAATGCAAAGACCATTATTATTGTTAATGTAATTATTTACTAAACCTTGTCTCTAGGTAATCAAAAGCCATCAATAATTTTAGGCTCGCTGCAAAGTTTCTCCATCCTGATTTAATGTATTTCTTTACAACTTATTTCAGTACTTCTTCCAGAAAAAAATCAGAAAGTGAGGTTTGAAATGGAAAACATTTAAATTTAAAGGCTCTGAAAGTAGAACTTAGAAATTAAAATTATGTAGGAGGAAGAAACAAATGTAGCAATCCATTTAGGTGACTATTGTGAAGTAATTGACCACTCAGTTTACCCATGGGATTCATGGTGGCAAAACTAAGAAGGAAAACAGGAAAATTATCCTCTGATTTTTCCAGACCACAGCACTAGTTCTTTTATTTCTTACTCTAATCCAAGCTACCTTGGGAAATAGTTTCATAACATCCCAAACACTGATTACCTTCTAAAATAAGTTGATCAGTACACATTTCAACTTATTTCTATTATACTGTGCTACTTATTTGTTTGGGGAGTGTCATTTTTGCTGAAAGAATCAACTTCCTGCTAAAATTGTTAATCCTGTCACCATAGGCATTAAAATCAAAATGATTTTAAATCTTTAATTGCCTATGCCACTAGATTATCAGCTGCCTACCTTTGTATCCCTGTATCCCCTAAACAAGTAGTTCTTCAGCCTCTCACCCACAACTCCAAAATCTAAAAAGCTCAGAAAACAGAAAAGTTTATCCGAAGTTAAGTACGAAACTCATTCAGGGGCAAAAACCTGAACTGAAATAAAGCTATTCAAAAATCTTCATTTGCCCTATTTGATATGAATACTTACATATTTTGCTACAGAAGTGGTAGTGCCCTATGAATACTTACATATTTTGCTACAGAAGTGGTAATAGGTTTAATTATGAGTGCCCTACGATTCGGCTGGGTGTTATGTAACATTTGGTATATGTATCTTACTACGTTTCTAAAATTTGAAAGTATTAATTTCAAAACACATCTTGCCCCAAAAGTTTCAGAACAGGGATTATGGGCTTGCAACAGCCAATCCCTGGAATAATGTAGGTGCCTAGTAAATGTGAGTTGAAGTGAGGTTTGATTAATATGAGATACTTAGAAATGAGAAACTTTTCTACAGCCAGGCCTTGTGACCTGGAGGCCTCAGGGAATAAAATAGACGATTCAGTCCTTAGAAACAGGGCACGAAAATGTTTCCCTAATTGTTCTCTTAAGGTAGTGGTAATTGGTCTTAGGTCAGGCTAATAAATCCAAGAATGAAGTATTATTATTCTGTCAGTTAGAATTGTTCCTATTAGTACCCTAGAAAGTGCTCTTTATGTGATTCACATATTTTTAATGTTGTCTTTGTATCTTTACTTATCATTTGGTATCTTTTTGGTTTTGTTCAAATTTTTTAAAGGTGCCACATCAGCTTTTTGATACTGGTGATGTAATTGCAGAAGTACACATAAACAGTTCGAAAGGTGTGAGGAGAAGTTCGCAAGTCACATGGGGAAACAGCAACAAAGCTCGCATTCAGTCTGGAATTCATCCACTGTGCAAAACAAATTGCACTGCCAGTGGGTCAAATGGTGTATCCTGAAACTGAGTGAAAAAGGAGTCCGATACAAGAAACATTTGTTTCATACCAAGGATATAGTGGGAAATACCAAGATGAATTAAATATAGACTTTACCATCACAAAACTTGAGTTTCATAGGGAAAGCAGGACATATATATATAAAGTAAATAAAATATACAGCAGAACATACCAGAGGAAAGACTTTGCAGCTCAGGAGATCAGGAAAGATGGGGTTTCCCTGGCCTGTGACAATGAGTCAGAATCACAGAAGTGGAGAGGAAGGGCTTGTGGGGTACAGGATGAGAAGGACAGAGTCCTCACTCTCAAGAAGCTGTGTTTAGTAGCGGAGACACACATAAATACCTGAATTATTGTAGAAAATGGTAAATATTATAACAAGGGCTATGGAACCATAGAGGAGAATAGTAATCCTTGGGGAAGGTGGGCAGAAATTGACCTTCAAGCTCGTCTGGACGGACACCTAAGTTTGCCAAGAAGGGTAGGGGTAGGCCAAGGGATCTGTTCTAGGTAGAATAAATAAGGTCCTTATTTGAATTCTCCAAAACATGACAGTTACTCTACAGTGATTTTTTTATGTTGTATTATCTTTGCAGGTGAATCAAACATTCCTTCTGGAAAAATACAAAGTGGGAAATGTTTGAAGAGTAAGAGTCAGTTTAGGACCATTGCACCGAAAATTGTGCCCAAAGTCCTAACATCCAGAATGCTGCCATGTCATTTACCATCACTCTCTGATCAGGTGACTCTGGGACTCTCCATCAACTCCAAGCCACTGGGGATGTCCACCCAGAACTATGCTCTGATGCAGGTTGCTGGCCAAGAGGGGGCATTTTCTCTTGTCGCTTTGCCAAATGTTGCCTCAGCTCAGTCAATTCAGAAACCCAGAATGCCCCTGCCTGAAAACCTTAAATTGCCTATTCCTCGATATCAACCCCTAAGAAATAACAAAGAATCAAGAAAGAAACCTTTCCTGAGCCCTCCTGAGAGTGGCTGTAGCAAACCTCCTGCCCAAACCCAAGTGTGTCCTCAGATGTCCCTGTCCTCACCTGACCACCCTGAGCTCCCGCGCAAACCCAATCCCTTTGAACAAGTGCCATCACTAGAGCCAGCCCCAGCCAGCATCAGCACGGCTACACTGACCAATGGCTGTGACCATGGGGACTCGAGGCCTCCAGGGACCAACAGCTGTGGTCATCTGAACGCTGCTGCCACCCCAACCTCACCCACCCCAGAGGGGCCCTCTGCCAAGCAGGGCCTCCCAGAGAGTTCAGGGAAAGCAAACTCTGCAAGCAAGAGCACAGCCAGCAAACCTGCTGCCGTCACCAGTGAAAACCTCGAAGAACAAATTGACCCTGCAAAAGCCACGACCAAGTCACCCCCAGGTGTTTCTGGCAGTGCAGTCCAGTTGACCACCGCAGTCCCCACAGGGAAAGTGCCAATCTTACCCTACCCAAGAGTGAAAACCGCGGAGGCTTACGACGTGGAGTCAAGTGCTAACTCTGCAGGTTTCTCTCGACTGGGGCCCGGGGCAGACTGTGATAAGACATCCACCATCACAGAAGGCTTCGATGCGGCCACCAAAGTGGCCAGCAAGATGCCTGTTCCACAGGTGTCACAGCAGAGCCCCTGTGAAAATGCCTTTTGTACAACCACCAAGCTAGATCTCAGCCACAGAACAAAACTGAACAGCGGGACAGCAAAGAGAAGTGGAAGAAAACGAAAAGCACCAGATGAAATTTTGGCACTTCAGGGAAAAAGGAGAAAATGCATCATTAACAAGTATAGAGATGGTAAAGAAAGAATAAAAACCGATTCCCAAGAATCCAGAGACCAAAAACCTGGGGCTGTGAAAAAATACCGTAGCATCATGCCCAAACCTGTGATTGTCATACCCACCTTGGCTCCCCTGGCGTCTCCTGCAGCTGCAGTGCAATCTCAAATGCTCGGGGGCCTAGGACAGGACATCCTATTAAATAATTCACTCACTCCTAAATGTCTTGGCCCTAAGCAGAACAGCAGCCCTTCCCCTAAGCCCAGTTCCGCGTTCAGAAATGGATTCTCTGGCATTAAGAGGCCTTGGCACAGATGTCACGTCTGTAACCACCACTTCCAGTTCAAACAGCACCTTCGAGACCACATGAACACACACACCAACAGACGGCCTTACAGTTGTCGGATTTGTCGCAAGGCCTACGTACGTTCTGGCAGCCTCAGCACACACATGAAACTTCACCATGGAGAGAACCGTCTGAAGAAACTCGTGTGCTGTGAGTTTTGTGCAAAAGTGTTCGGTCACATCCGAGTCTATTTTGGCCATCTGAAAGAAGTGCATAGGGTTGTGATCAGCACCGAGCCTGCCCCCAGTGAAGCGCAGCCAGGAGACATGCCAAAGAACAGAGACACTAGTGTGCGAGGGACGGAAGGCTCGCTGGAGAGGTGAGTGCTAGTGGAGTGGAAGCCTGGCAAGAAAGTCTGTTTTGATTTGGTGGAGAGGGTAGGATTTCATATTCAGAAAGAAGAGTTTGTAAAAACATTTTTTGGATTAAGATTCGTAAGGTAGCTCCTAGTCCTCCTATTTTGTGAAGAATGATCTCATTCCTCTTGGATTTCTGATCAGTCATCATTTTTACTGACACTAACCTGTGTAAGCCAAAGCATAAATGCCGGTTTGAGTTATGCTGGGGACAACTGGGTGACACAAGATTATTTTTGCTTCTGAAAATGAAATAGTAAATTATCATATGTAGTCCTGATAGTCTTTACACTAATTTCCCCCAAAACATCATGTCCACCGAATTTGTATCTTAATAGCATCATTAGCCCCAGAACATGGCATGACCCATGGTGGGGACTCAGAGTGGGCCGGCTTTGTGGACCCACCCTCAAGCTCCCAGACCTCACGCTCTGCATTTGCCCTGTTTTTCCCATCAGGTTTGGTTAACTTTGTCCTTTGTCATTCCTCTTTGCGGGTACTGCTTCCTAACATTATAAACAAATAAGCTAAGCAATTTGAAAGCCTGGCAGACAGGCATTAAGCAGTAATTCACCAAGGAAGCACCCTCAGTCTGGGCTGTGTATCCACTTCCCACTGAGGTGACTTGAGGGCATTTCACGCCATCAGTTCTCATCAGCACCGGAAGAAGCAAACCTTTTGCAACGCTTCAGATGCTCCGCACTTCGTTGTTCATAACTGTCCCAATTACTCTAAATACCTTCCATTCAATTTTGGCTTACTCTGTCATACCTGATAAAAATAAGGGATGCCTATCCTGTTTCTTCCTTGCTATTCTATAATATCTCTCTTTTTCTTAGGCATTTCTGTCCTCTTTCAGATTTCTGTACTTTCCGCTAATGGACAAAGAAACCTCACTTCTTACTTGTTTTCTTACAGTTAGATTTTGG
Source organism: Propithecus coquereli (assembly GCF_000956105.1). NCBI lineage: Eukaryota > Metazoa > Chordata > Mammalia > Primates > Indriidae > Propithecus > Propithecus coquereli. The sequence goes on from NW_012150285.1 coordinate 5,681,776, forward strand.
ATTTTAGGTATCATGTCCATATTACATTCTGTGCTCAAGGTTAGGGAGAGCCACAGTGGGTTATGGGACAGTTACTTCGCCTGAACCAAGTGTGTTCCTATAGTGCTGCATTTGGTATTACCTGATTTTCCATGTTGATTACACCTGTCCATGTGGGAACTGAGGTGAGTTAGCTCACCTGGGGGAGGTGCATAAAGGTAAAGACTCTTTTACCAAATGGACCCTGGTAGCTTAAGAAATGTATGGCCCCAAGCAGAAGTGATAGTGTTCACTGTGGCCTTTGCTGAAGGTCTTCCCAGGCTCTCTCTGTCCACGCCATCCTTAGTACTTGTCATCAGGAGTGTGTTTAGATACCTGAAGACTAAGAGCTGAACAAATAAGTTCCAATTATGTTTTTCCATGAAATCTTACATACACTATTTGTGCCCTTTTCAGGGAAAATAAGTCATGCCTGGAAGAAGACTACCTTCTAAACCAGGCAGATGAAGTCAAATTACAAATCAAATGTGGCCGTTGTCAGATCACTGCTCAGTCTTTTGCTGAAATAAAGTTTCATTTACTTTATGTTCACGGAGAGGAAATTCAGGGTAGGCTACAAGAGGGGATCTTAACGGGAAGCAAGGTCGCTCAGAAAGCACTGGTTAAACACTCCACTCCTGACTGGAAACGGCATCCCGAAAGAAGAAAGCTAGCAAAGCATTGTCCCTCTGAGGAGGAGTTACATGCACTCCCTAGATTAAAAAGGCAGCTCTACCTTCATCATCAGAGCAGTGTGGAAATACTCGTGAAAAACGAAGGAGCCCAGCCAGGAACCAGTGAGCCCAGGGAAAGCCCCCAGGACCCCGAGGGTCCCGGCCTCCACACTGTTCTCCTGTGGTCCCATTCCGGCTTTAACTGCCTCCTGTGTGCACAGATGCTGGGAAGGAAAGAGGACCTCCTCCTCCACTGGGAACGCCAGCATAACTGTGAGGACCCTTCCAAACTGTGGACTATTTTAAACACATTCTCTAACCAGGGAGTGATTGAACTTTCCAGTGAAACTGAAAAATGAGACACCAAGACAAGCTTAGTGAGAGTTTTGTGCTTTATGGTGGTGCTTAATTAGAAAGATCAAACTAGTTAGGATCACCATTAATGAACAGAAGTGACTTTTGTGCATAGTTTTATTTTCTTACAAGATAAAATATATGTTCGCGATACATATTTTTCTAGCCATATGCAGTCTTATTTTAAAATTCTGTGTATTGACTCTTAATAATTTAGACGTTATTTCAGAATAAATAAAAAGACCAGAATTTGAGAGTGAAATGTAAAGGACTCTAGGCTGTTCTTCAAATATAGTTTTCAGTAAAAATGTGTGTGTGTGTGTTTCCTTTTGTTCTGATGTTTTCTGCTTTTGTAGATCAACAAATGTGAAAAATATCCAGGTGGCAAAACCATTTTAGTCTCAACCTTAGTGTTAAGTTAGATGGTAAATGTTGATATTAATTAAATACTGTGGTTATTTGAATGTGCTGTAGAGTAGTATTTTAATAAGATTATCATCTACAGTAATTTAAAATCCATGTTTTCAGGACTTAGGTGGGGTTTTTTTTGTAATTTTGCTGTTTTCTTAAATGTGCATTACCTTGAAGATTAGGTGTTGGCAAGTCTTATGGCTATAGTGTTCCATATCAAAATAATAAAAAAAAAATTAGTACTTCAGCTAATAAAAAAAAATCTGCCTTCTTGGTAAAACATTATTTTCAAATAGTCTTAGAGGCCAGAAAATTTACAACCTGGAAAGTGAACTAGATCAGTCCAGATGTGTAAGTGTCTCAGCTGCTTTCCTCTCTCCTGAGTACTTCAGAGGGCTGTTGCCAGCCGATCAAGTTTGGATGCAACTGTGCCTTTCAAGCCCAGCTTCTCTTTGACAGTCAAGAGGAAATGATTGCCTCTTAAATTCCTGGGAACTCACCTTGAATCAGTAAAGCTGCCATTTGAGGCTCTTGGCCATCCTGGCTGCAGAATCATTTCTTAGAAGGGGGAGTTTGAGCACCCACCTGCTGCAATCTCGGACTGCGATGAAGCCTCCGTGCATGCGGCCCACCCGTTTGCTGCAGGCCCAGGCATCTCATAGCATTGTGCTGTGCTAAAGGAAGTTACCAAAAACAGAACTAAATTCTGATTGATAAGCTAGTGAGCCTAAACTGTTTCAATGTCTAGTTTTGAAAGCAAGTATTCATAGGCACAATTTGCCTCAAACAGTATAAAAAGGGAAAACTTAATCTGTGCCTTTTTGCAAATAGTTTTGTAAATTTGAGAATAAGAGGGTGGGGTTGGAAATCTCTGACAGATTGTGCCATGATTTATCAATTCATCAGCCAGTTTCATAAAGACAATATCAGATCTCCACTGTTTGATAGTTTTAGAACTTTCTGGGTTAGTAATGAAACAGCTTTACCATTTAATGCAGTTCCTAGTTTTTGTTCTGGAAGGTTGGTCTTGAAGACATTACCAATACCAAATGAGTTCTAACCATGAAATTTTAATTCAAACTATGAAATAATTTATAGACTGCCCAGTCCTCAGATGCTGAAGAGTATTTTGGAAATACTGGTGACAGGCAGAGTAGTGGGTCTGGAGTATGTGTGGAGACGAAGGTGTGAGGACATAAGGCGTCCACTCAGCACTTATGACAAGTCTGAAGTCCTGGATTGCGGAGCGCCAGCCTGTGGCGTGTTTAACCTCATATTCTTATGGCCAGAGCATAGGCAGTCTCTGGGAAGAAATACAGGTAAGAGCGGGGAAGAGAGCGAAGGTAGGGAGAACACATGCTTGGCTCGGGAGTAAGTGTCTGTCTGGATCCCCTTCCAGAGTGCATTTCAGAGCAGCAGCCCCACTGTCCCAGCTAAATTAGGGCAGCTCATCTGTGTGCTGACCCGTGGAGGTGGGGCAATGCAACACTCACCTTTAAAGATACATCTGAGGGAGAAGGAAGCTTGGGGTGCATAGGGTCCTCACTGGGTGCCATGCTCGTGGGTTGATTGCTGAGACGGCGTCACAGTGCTCAGCCTCTGGAAACACTCCCCCGCACTACAGTGGGAACAGCCCCAATGCCACCCAGGATACAGCATTTCTGCTCCTTACTAGTACTTCAGTGAGCATGGTGGGAGGAGGGAATACTGTGAGGGAGGTAGGAAGACGAGGGAGTAAGGTAGCTAAAGTAACTTTGGGAACAGCTCAGAGCCTTCCTTGTGTGTAGAAGTGTTACTGGCACAGTCCTGACCTGTATACTTAACCCAGAGACCATGTGGTGTAGATGAAGTGCCCTAATACTTTTTGTGACCTCAAGAGAGTCCCCTCTCTAACCTCCGTTCCCATAAGAGTGCAAATGGTCCTACCTCAAGGCATCATTGTGAAGAGTCAAAAAGACGTTACATGTCTGGCGTGTTGGGCCATATGTAGTACCCGTGTAATACCAGTGGCTGTATTCATCATGCTTTTGGCCAGACTTGGAAGAAGAGGTGTGTTATACCCATATAAAGATGATGCAGAACAGCTCGGGTAGACTTGACGACAGAATTCAAGGGTGAAAACTCTACCGAGAACCACAAAAATTTGCATCTTTTCATACAAAGTGTATTTTAATTTTTAACTAACAAAACCGGGATTGGATTGCACAGAGATTTGCTAAGTGTCTATTTAATCAATATAGAAAGCAAAATGCACTAAATTCTTTCACTTCCAGTCTCCACTTTGGGGCTTATATTCCTCAGGTCTCAGCCTGGGCAGTACCTCCTCCCGGCAACCACCCCCGGCCCTTCCCCAGCCCCTGCTCTGCTGTGGTCTTAGCGGTCACCCCACTGTCCAGGCGCTGACGGTGAACTTTCTGATTCCTACACTGGACTACAAGCCTCTTGAGGGCAGAGACTGTGAACAGAGGTTCAGCACAGAGCCCCGGAGGGTCCAGTGCCTGACATGGAATAGTACACAGCACGTATTTGTTGAAAATAATGGATACGTCAGCTAAAAATTGCCACTTTCCTTTTTATGAATAAACCAGCCTTAGAGGCAACCAAACTTGTAGCTAGAAAGACACTGAGGCAAATTCTGTCTTAAACTCAGCACATTCATTCTGCTTAATGTCTTTCGCTTCTTGGAAAATTGTCCCAATGCCAGCAAAACTAGATTTTTTTCTTTTCTTTTGGCCCTAAATTATTTCTGAAAGTTACAGCATTTTAGATTTGTATTGTTTTATTACCTGTCATTTTTATTCATGTCCCCTTTTGTTGCTCTCTCACTTGGACCTCTTCCTAGTTTAGCTTGACTGTTCCTCTGTTAAGCTGTTCCTCATATGGAAAGTTGTCTCTTCATCAGCACACCATAAATAATCAAACCTGGGTGCGTTCCATCGCCTTCTCTGGCTGCAGGCTCCTCCCCTCGCCAGCTGTACGGCTCCAGTTTTCCCTGGCCCCAGTGATAGGGTTGTTGGCAGTAAATGCTCAACTTCATTTATTTCTTAGAATTCTCAGATCTGGACTGGTTTGCTCTATTCGAGCCGCTGACATGCTTTGTTAGGTACATACTTTATAGAGTCTCCCTTTTGCACTGAGTTCCTGAGAAAAATGTCCTGGTAAGGATGAACTGGGATTTAGCAGAACAGCTTTTGAGCTTCAACTTCATACTGACTTCTGTGACATTAGACAATCAGCAGCTTATCTGGGCTTGTGGTTCAATCTAACATATATTTTAACCATATCCATCTCTTCGGGAATGTTAACTTTTGGAGTGAAATGTTTATTGTATCCCATATTTGGTCATGGTCATAGTTATCCCTATAGTAAAACTACAGCCACAATTTTTAGAGCATATTTTAAATTTGTGTTTATTATACAAATACTGTCTTAGGAGTACACATTTTCCATACCCTGAAGTGTGAAAATATTTCAATGTGTTGCTTAACTGTAGGAAAAATGCTGTTCATTGAAGGAAACCAAATGTGACAACTAAAAGAAATGTAGAGATTACTTGTTCTAATTTTGATGTGAAGCTAAACCAGTTTTTTTAAATTAAATTTGTTCCTGTCTTCAAAATTGCCCCACTCCCTGTTAGCTTAGCAGTAAAGAATTCACTTACAAGATGACAACACTTGCCTTTTCTATTATGTTCCAAAACAAAATTGCAAGTTATTAGGATTATAATAGATCATATTTTTGGTAAATAGCCACTAAGCTCAAAAAAAAAAAAAGGATTTTGCCTTCTTTCATTAAATATGAATTTAATCTCTATGTGGAGTTGCAAGGAGACCAGCAGGCACTCTACTGGCATTTTCAGAGACAGAACAATGAACTTGGTCTGATTACTGCCTGAGTTGTAATGCATATCTTACTACAAGAATTTGGCCATGGAAGAGATCCAGGTGACTCAAACACATGAACTGAAAACCATCCCAAAGATCTGGCTATCTCTAAAAGAAATATTTAAGAGTATGTTCTTAGGAAACTATCACACTATCTTTCCCCCATCTAATCTAAATTAAAGTACAGTTAGATTTTTCATAAGACATTCATTGAACCAAACCTTTTTGATAATGGTTATACCCAAGGGAAGTTATTTTAAAATGCCCAAGAAGACTAAGTTTTTCAACAGTCTTTATTGTTTCTGGAAGTTAAGAATGGGGAGGCAGAAGCAAGAGGGGATGTCAAGAAATGGCACCAGGAGCTTTCTGGTGATAGAAGGCCCAGTGGGGCACTGTCAGGGTGGGGGGACCCTGGCTCCAGCGTTCAGGTAGCACAACGCTGTAATGTTTCAGTGCAACCTCAATGGAGAGAAATTTGACAGCATCTATCAAAATCTAAAACGCACAGACCTTTTGACCCAAGAACTCCACTTCTGGGAATTTACCCTATAGCTATTACTGCACAGATACATAGATAGATGCATGAAGATGTTCACTGCAGCAGTTTATAATCAAAAGACTGGACACAAAGGTCCATCAGAGCTGGTCACGAAAAATTAGAGTATACCACATAATGGAACGCCATGCCAGAGTATAAAAGGTTGAAGTAGCACTTTGTGTGCTGCAGTCTGTGTTGTGTGAAGAAAGCATAGTGCAGAACACTGTATAGTGTGCTCCCATTTGCTTTTTAAAAAGGAGGGAGAATGTACATGTGCTTGTATATGCATAGAAAATTATGGAAGGAGATCGCACTTCTGGAATGTTTTTGCTGCATTTTAGTTTTTTGATTGAAAAATGGCTTTACCAGATTAAGCTGTAGCTGTGCTGTTATCATTAGGGCTGGCCTCAGCAGAATTGTGAAGGAGGGAAAAGCTGTGTTAGCCCCTCAACTTTGGTGCCCCTGAAGCATTTTCTCACGGGAGCCCCAGCTGCGTCCAATCCTGAAAGGCCAGTGACCCACGTCTATAAGAAAGACACATCCGTCTGTATACACATGCACAGATACTACGACCGAGACAAAGGTTCGTTTTCATAAAAATGCAGTTTGCATAATAATGTACATTGCATTTGATGTGTTCTGTTCTAATTCATTTTTCAAAGGCTGGCTACCTTGGACTCAATTGGATTCATGAGCCACCAATGAACAAATACGATCTGAAATATATGGCTATAGACTTGACTCTCTGACCCCTCCCCTACTTCATTATGGCCTTTCCGGGCTCTCGCCCAGTCCCTCAGATCCCTGCTGTCAGATGCCTGGTGGCTGACTCTAGTCTCTCCCCACAAATATGCATTTTATGGGCCTTCGGAAGGGTGGCCTCAAGCCGAAGGGGTAACGAATGCTGGGGATTTCAGACATCCTGTGGCCAATAGGAAGGCCTTTTGGTGCCTCCCCGTAAGGCCCTGAGTTGTTCTCCACTGCCCCTCCAGAAAAGGGCAAGGCCATCACCAGGAGACGGTGCTGCCTGTCTGGGGCCACCCCAGTAAGTGGCTGGATTAGAAACCCTTTTTCAAAGTTTTACTTCACTAGAGTTACCAACTGTTCGGGTTTGTATTGGATTTGAAATCGTCTCTCATTTCTTACCCTAATTCAAACAAAAAGATGTGGCAGAAATCAAGTCGTCTGAAGAAGACGCAAATTCAGGCAGTACTGGAACCAACAGCTTCCTCTCCTCTCTCCCCTTCTCTTCTGTTCTCCTAAGAAGCCCACGTCTGGCCGGCTTTGCTCAGTATGAGGGTTTGGCTCCGGCCTGCTCCTCCTCCCAGCGTCACTCTCCTGTTCTGCCGCGCCCGGCCTGCGGGTTGCAAAGGTAGAACGTGGTCACAGAAAAGGGCTCTTGAACTTCATCGTCTCTCCAGGGAGTGGTTCTGAAATGAGACTGTGTCTTTCATCGAGGCAAACAAATGCTGCTGCCTTCTCACACGCAACGTGCCCAGTGCCACTGCGAAGAGGAAATTCTGCTCTTCACTTAGCTGTCACATGGCCCAAGCCATTCAAAGGCAACACCTGGTCAATTCGCATACTCCTGTGTGTACTCCTCAGAGGTCCCTCTTTTTCAATTTTAATGTGTTGGCTTAAAGAAAATAGGTCTGGTTTCCCTTTTAATAGTAGCTTAAGTCTGTCCCAAGTTGCCAAAAAGGCGTTTATGGAACAACTCACAGGTCCTCCGGGGATCTTCCCAAATCAACACACACCGAGGCCTCAGGCTCACATGCAGAGCCGCACGGCGTGTCCACTGGGGTCGCTGACCTGAAGAACCAGCCTGGCACAGCGCAGCCCCGGCCTGCGGAAAGTCTAGACGCCCAGGCGGGGGGTCTACCCGGGAGCTGCTCCCGCTGAGCTGCGCTTGTCCACGGCACGTCCTCAGCTCTTGCAACGATAGTCAAAGGCACCAGGGCAGAAGGAAATTGGCAGATACTAACTGATAACTGGATGTTTCCATTTTGCTTTGGTTGCGTCAGTGTGCTGAAATACTACCACAGACGCGCTCATCGTCTTATATGGGAAATAATTACAGCAATAATAATTGTTACAACTCCAAGGGCCTTTATTATTGAATGAGGGCAGACTTACGCTATTATCACAAAGGACGCGAATGCTTTTCTGGACCCTGTGGGATTAATTGGGGATTTCAGTCCAGTTACAATTGGAAAAATTTCCACATCACAAAATCCATTGCTATAATAGACACTAATTGGCCTCCTTGTTGACAGTCCCAGAAGAGAAAGCCCAAGGCCTGAAAACTGAACGACCCACCAAGGAGCTGAGACAGTAAATAGGAAACCATGCTCCGCGGCCCACGAGCTGCTCTCTTCGGGCACAGGGAGAGTGTGCAGGGCTGCGGGGCCGTCAGTGTCGCGGGCAATCCATCAGAACCTGCAAAAGGCCTTCTAGTGTTACAAGCAACTTAAAACTTGTTCAGCAAGACCCTAAGCACACTCCAGCATTAACATTCTTTTAACTTAGGAAAGAAACCGCTGAATTTCAGTTGGTGGCAGAGCTGACGGGGTAGATGAAAGAGCCGGATCTCCTGATGGGAGTGTTCGACCGCATTTCAGGAACGCCGCTGACTGCTCCCTTTCCGCACAGTGGCTGCGAGGTGTGATATGTGAGCGCCATGCTGGCCCTGGGTAAAGTGAGCAGCCTCTGCCACGTCGTGAGGTTTGAATTAACCTTTCACAACTGCAAAGCGCTGCAGTCTGAATCCCATCAGATCATTAGCTAATACCTGCATTTCCTGCCAGGTGCAGTCTGACGTTGCACAGTGCAGCCAGCAGCGAGCTCGGAAATCTCCCAGTATTGTCTGTTGGATTCATCAATACCTTTAGGAAAATGTCTTAAATGCACAATTTTTCTAGAAGACAAAGTAAGAGAAGATGGACAACTACTGAAAGTCTGTGAGCCTGAAGCAGGCAGGAAGTCTTCTCCCCATGCCCCACGGGCTATCTTATGTCCCCGTGGAAACCAATACTTGGGGCATACCCATGGCTTTACCAGCCACAGCGGGACACAACGTGTGCTCTCTGGGGACTGCGGGTGGGAAGGACAGCGCCCTTGTGCTGTGACACCCGCGTCCCCCGTGGAGTTCGGCCTCTCCCCACTCCCAGCCCGGCCCTCCCCCTTTCCCCTCTGGAAGTCAGGGCTGATGGGCTCCGCTCTGCAACTGTCCCACGTGCCCAGTTGCTCGCTCACTGGCACATCGTCACCTGTCACCGCCCAGGAGACCCCAGGCCCTCAGAGGACCCAGCTGTTCTGCACTCCAACCACAGGCTGAACTCCCCCTTCAAACAGTAAAACAGTGTTTTCTTAGGTCTCAAACTTGCAGGTAGCCCTCAGTTTCTTACCCTGACCTTGCGTTGCTTGTGCACCCTCTTTCCCGGGGCGCGCTGTGGGAAGGCGCTGTGACCCGCCAAAGCCCTTCCTCCCAGCAGCCTGTGAGCTCTGTGCCCAACCTCACCACCTCGGGAGCCTTCTGCCATGGGACCTCCATCCTGGGGCTGTCACCTCCAGCGGGTGTCACCTTTCCCTCCCAGGCCTGCTCCCATTCCACAGAGCAACTCCCACCCGCTTCCTGCTATACCGTCTATACCGTGAAGACTGTGCGTCTTCACGCGCACAGTCACGTGGCCTCCAGCTGACGGAACATGGGCCAAACGCAAGGCACAGTGCTCGTAATGGAGGGAATGGCCTGAAGAACAACGTTTTAAAAGGAAAACAATGAACCTCAACATTCCCTGAATGAAAGGCAGGGGGCTCCCACCGACGTGGGAGCAACAGCAGCGTCTCTCCAGGCTCATGCGCAGTCCGGCATGTGCCCTTGGCAAGTAGGGGACAAAGGCATGGCCTGTGGGCTCCTGGCTGTGGCGTCTCCCCCTGGCTTGCCCGCTCCCGTGCATCGCGCTGGGGCCCGACCCGACTCCGCGAACGTCTTTGCTGTAGTCCACCAGCTCCCAAGGCTGAGGAAACCGGCTAAGGGCTCTGATTCCCTGGGTAATCGTGCTCCTCAATGTCAAGGGCCAACCCTTGACATGTTTCTGTCCCGGAACCATGATTAACAACCGCTTAAACAAAGCGAAGACGTGACTGGGTGCGCAGCTCAGGTGACAGCAGGGTCCCTGCTCAGGCCAGTTTCCTGCTCTTCCTGCCAGACGGGTCAGAGCAATTAAATGTGTGAACCACATTCTTTATGAGTTTCCAGGGCTGTAAAAGTCATGGCCGTGCTAAGGGACCAAAAATACATCCCTTGAACACCACAGCAAAGGCTGTCTTCTTCCACATACACAGATACTCCCTTCTCCAGAGTCAAAACCGTCACCAACTCGAAAAGCCCGGATGGCTTCTGGCAGGACTAACCCTGGATGGGTGAGCGGTGCGGGGCACACCGACAATTGCTGATTGTGATTTATTAGCGGAGGAAAATTTGGAATTGGACTTTACCATTGGGATTTACTTGCATTTGAAGGCAATGCAGTTAGTAGTCCGTCTTTCAACACTGAATGCGTTTTCTCCACTCTTACATCTTTCTGATGAATTAAGCGCTTATGTAAGGTGAGGGATTGAAAACATTAGCGGCCGAATCTCTTAGAGGATCTGCTTGCCAGATATGGCTGTGTGCAAAGACACAGGGGCCGACGTCACGTTGTTCCTCCGCCAATTCATACCAGCCGTGGGCTGCGATGCTTTCCCCAGGTCTATGACGGGTGGATAATAGGAGGTCCTTGCCCTCCAGGTTTCCTGGCCGCTTTGAACAAGGTCTACTAATTGAATTCAGTTGTTTGCAGTTTTAAAAGTTCATGTTTTCCACAGAGCAAGAATATACTAAACTCATTTCAGCTGTCATCCAAGAAGAATTGGAGCCTGCATTTTTATTACCAACTGACTTGTGTTCACCTTGATCCCAGATTCTTTTTTGAAATGTTTACAGTGTAATTAAAAACAATCAAGTCAAATGATCTATTTGAATTGGTCCCTTTGGGGGAAGATAGAGGAGGAGAAAAGATACCTACAATTGCTTCATTTTTGCTGAGCATTTCTGCGTTCTCAACAGAAATACATCATGTATCTGCTCTCCAAGAGCATTTTGTAATGTCACTGGTGATTTAACAATTACAAAATATTGTAATTAAATGTTCGAATGCTCTCTTCTGTTTTCCCATTACAAATGACCATGCAACTTGATTAATTTCAGCCGTTGAGAGAGGACCTGGCTTTGGTAATATTGTTTCCTGCAATGCACACCTCCGGGGGAAACCATGATCTGAATCCTGAAGTCAGAACCAATTAAACACTCCCATTTCCCCCACTGCGGCATGAAGATGAGCCGCATTTTTCAGGCATGGCTCAAGCAGCCTTGTCAGGTCTCCAGGGCTCAGTGCCTCGGGCGCTGCCTGCCTGCTGCCAGCTGTGAAAAGCGTCCTCTAGGTACAGTCGCATAACAGGGAAGGAAAGTGATAAATCCACAAAGGCAGGGGCCGCAGTGGGTGGTTCAGCGGGCAGCCTGGGCCTGGCCCTGCCTCCTGGGACGAGTCTGATCCTCTGATGGGCAGAGCAAGCGGGCAGCTAAGAATTTGTGGAGCAGGAAGGTGAAACCTCTATATTCTTAAACGTCAGAAGGGGAGACACGGTTCAAACAAAATTTGCCTTTGGGCTGATTGAATGCAGGAGCAGATCCTTAGATAAGCTGTCATATAAGAAATTAGCAAGCAGGGAGGGGCCATTGATCCTATTTTTAAGGTTAGTTTTAATGATTCCCCAGATGACAGATAGGAACAATTTTCACGTCCTGAGTTTCTTCTCCGGAGAGTTGAATGTTGTGTAATTTTGCTCCATCTGACTTTTCCCCGATTTTGGTATCAAATAAACAAACAGCCACCACCACCGAAACCTACAGTATAATTAGGATCTAGCAAATGACTTGTCAAAAGAAAACGGCCTGCTCCTCCCAGGAGAATTGGTGCCAGTCTGTTTGCTTTGGAGGATTTAAACAGCTCTTTCCTGCTGAGCAATAAATGCAAACCCCAAATTTGCTACACAGACTTTTTTTTAACTAAGGAGATTGGTTTTTTTTTTTTTTTTTTGCATTTTCCTCTTTGATCTAAAATAAGAGGTCTTTGAGGTGTAATATAGAAGCCAACGTCTTTTATCACTCAATCTGGAAAGCAATGGGCTGTCAGGTTTTCGAGGCAGCAAGGATAGTGATGAGGTCCTAGGGAGCCTGTCCCCTCAGTGTCCTGACACCAAGGCCCACCCAGCTCGCAGGTCTGTTTACCAGAATCCGCTCTGCAGTGTCTCCTCCTTCCTCGTGTCTCCTTTTTCTCCTCACACCAGCACATGCCAAAATATTAATAAATCTTTAAGATGAACCCAAATCCGTGTAGACGCTTCCCCAAAGCTCGGCAAATAGTGTTTTTTAAAATGTGATTTGAGCAATAATTACCCAATTCTTTCTTATTAATGCTGTCTCATTACTAACCAAGCAGAACACGGCAGCACATCATTTGTATTTACAAAGTCACGATTCTTCTCAAGGTAACAGCCTCCCAGATGTGCACCACCCCTGGGACAGAAGGGAGGCGCCATGCGGGGCACCCCAGTGGGGACAGCCTGCGTGGCCCAGAGCACCTCCAGACGCCGCCAGCCTCCGCCCATCCCATCTGAGCTGCGACACGGGAGCGCTCCAGTGGCCATCGGCCCCAGTGAAGGGTCCCCTCATGGTCGAATGTCCGAAAAGCTACTGCAGTACCGCCTGCAAAGCCTGGGGCCTTGGAGGCACCTGTTCGGGAGGGGAAGCCAGTGCCTGCTGACGTGCCCGGCACACAGGAAGCGCTTGGTCCTTCCTGCCCCGGCTTTGTTTCCCGACTGCAGCATTTCGAACATGCGAGTGGCTTCGGACTCTCAGACTAGAGAGCCCAGGCTGGGCCGAGGCTCTTTCTAAGCTCCCGGTGGCTCCAAGCTTGCCAGCCACAGGTAATGTGTCCACGCAGGGGACCCACCTGGGCAGAGGCCTCGAGGCCTGAGAGCTCCAGCAGCAATTTGAGAAGGAGGCAAAGTGTGAAAGGGAAAGGAGTGGGTGGGGAAGACGGTTCTCTGGGATGGGAGAGAAGTGGCCTGAAGGAAAGAGGCCAGTGTGGAAGGAAGGCCCCTTCCCAAGCCTGCCACCAGCTCAGCCTGAGGACGGGGCCCGACGGAGGCCCCAGCGACCAGGAGCAGCAGCCACTGTGCCTGCAGGACCTGCCTCCCCGCTCCTCACACGGGCGGAATTAACAAAGGCGAACCTGCTAGACTCAGCACCGTCGCTCGCATGAGGGATGCTTGAACTAAGCCAAATTCTCCATCTCGGTGCTTCGGGAAAAAATCCCATTATAACTTCTGAAGCCCCGTCGGATTTATGGCTAGAGAGGCCGCAAGCGCCAGGATCGCGCTGTTTGTTATGCCCGCCCCACCTCCCTCCCCAGCCATCACCCAGCAACGGCAGGTTCCAGGTTCGCTGCAAAAACCCTGAGCTGGTCTGAAATGCACCTTGCTCCCTCCCAGACTGTGGAGATAAAACAGGATTTAAAGGCAACGCATTTTCTACCGGGGCCTTATCTGGATTGACTGCGCTGGGTTTGCAGCTGAGTGTGAATGTGAAGGATAATTGCCGTCCTGTGTTACCTGAGATTACAGGGTTGTGTTCCAACTAATGACGCCAAGAGAACCAAGCAGTTGTTAATATTTAATCAGTCTCTTGGCTTAACAATTGGATAAATGAGGTGTGTAATTACACAATTATAACAGACATTTCCGATAGGAACGGTACTGTTATTAATACTGGAGGTGAGAGCTGGTGGAGGTGGACCACTGGGTCATTTCAGGTATGTTACCAAAGAAGACCTCTGGGGGAGGCTCCTGTATGAAATTTTAAGCGCAGATCTCAAATGCTTTTCCAATGTGGACTTTCTCTCTTCCTTCTGGGGCTCTCAACATGGAACATTAGGCCAGATGTTTTGCTGATCGCACAGGTAACTGTCACTGGGTCTAGGTCGGACGAGCTCCAGAGTTTTATTAATCGCATTCCGAAGGTGAGTCGTGTTTAGTATACTAGCTCCACGTGCCTGTCAATTGGTGCTTGCTTGTTAATTTCTTTATTTTCGGTTGACATTGGGAGACACTGAGCCAAAGCCCAGGGCAGTGACCACCAATGCCACCTTCTTGGGGCTGTGCTCTTGCCTGTTCCTCCCTCACACACCTGGTCTACACCACTGCTCCTGTGCACACCTGTCGGCCCAGAGAGCAGCCGCGTTGTCCCTGCTGGCGGATGCTATGGTCCACCTGGGGGTTCCATGTCCTCTCGGGTGCCAAAAGCGCCTCAGCAAAAAAATGCCACTTTCTAATGGAGGGGCCCAGGCAGTCAATTAGCCGACTGTTCCTCCGTGGGCAGTGCCTGGAAAACAGAGTCTGCAGCCGTGTGAGGCACCTGGACATTTCGGCACCAAATGAGAGATGCTGCCAACCAGGATGGCGGCCATCCCATGTGACACGGATCGCAGCGATGTGTGTGTAATTTATTATGGTCAGATCTGTGTCCCTCGAGGGTCATTTGTCAAAACTGCAGAAACGCCCTTCTCCCTATGCTCGTTTTGTCAGTCTTGTAAGAATCACTGAAATGGCATCGGCCCCATTCTCAGAAACGCAGCAGTAGCGGCTGGGACACCATCTCCAACCTCCCCGCCAGCACCCGAGTGCTCCCGGCCTTTCCGTCCTTTCCGGGCTGGGAGACCTGTCATTTGAAGGAGCCTCTCTCACCTCTCACCCGCGGCCAGGCCACTGGCACGTGCTCCCGCGCCGGCAGAGAGAGGAGCGAGGGCGCTCCTCCGAGGGCGACCGCCAGGACTCCAGGAGATGGGAGCGGAGGGAAAGAAATCTGGAGACAGGAAGTCCTGGTTCACGCTGCAGTGCAACCACCGCCCTCGCTGAGGCTGTCCCCAGCTCCCCCGCGTAGAGGGTCCACCCGCCCTGCTCTGGGAACCCCATCTCCTGCGCAAGGCTGCATGGCTCGGGAGACAGACACATCGGGTTGGCTTCTGGCTCTGCCACGCGCGAGGCCGTCCTCACGGCAGGACGGCGGATGCTCCTGCCCGGGGCTGCAGGGCAGAGAGACGGCAGGAGCCCAGCCCTCGGCGGGCTGTCTGCCTCGTGCCTTCCTGCTTCTCCTCAGAGCGCTCCCCTGCCAGGATCACACGGCGGCGCCGACTCCAGGTCCTCGAAGGCGAGGGACCAACGCTGCTTCCGCCCTGGGCTCCTGGCTCTGCCGCCATTCGAGCCCGAGCCGGTGCTCGGTGAGCGCCAGCAACGACTCCGGGCTATTTCGTTTTTTAGGGTGGCTCCTGTGTCTTTCCTAAAAATCACAGCTTCACATTTTACTGTCTCTTCTCAAAAGCTGAGAGGAAGGACCCAACACAAATTCTCCGCCCAGTCGTCCGGGGGCGAGCGCCGAGCCGAAGGCCTGATGAAGCCACACGCTCTCGCGCCGGCCCCACGGCGCTGTGGAGGTCGCTGACGTGTGGGTGGGAGAGCCTGCCATGTGACAACCAGGCTCGCAGCTGACACGCACATAAGCAAGTGCCCCACACGGGGCCCACCATCAACACTTTGCGGTAAGAATCATCCGCCCCACACGCTTTGGCTTTACGCATGAAAAGAAGCACATTAAGCCTCTTTGGAAACTCAGGAGTTTCCTGGAACACTTCTGAGCACGTGCACACTTCAACTGTCGTGGATGCCAGAGAAGCGTTTAGGCCACGATGATCGCTAGTCACGGCTGGGAACAGCAAGCCGCTGAGGGCTGCCGCTGCATGGTGCAGTTGTCGGCTGCTGCTGAGCCCGATCGCGCAGCGCAGTCCTTTCTTAAGAACACAAGGGGAGCCCTGCGGTCCCCAGTGCCCCACTCCCAGGGCTGGCCGAGTGGGAGACACGCCCAGGGCATTGCCGTCCTACCGGGAGCCCGGCCTGGGCTCCTCTGCGCTGCCATCGCGAGGCAGCTCTCAGCCAAGTCAACAATGTCGGTGTGAAGCCACGGCTCTGGGAAGTGAGTTAATCCTTTCTCCATCAAACTCCCCGACAACAATCTGGGTTTGTTTAACCACTTGGTGTCGGTATTTCGGTGAACACTAAGGCAATCACCCACGTGGGCCAGGGTCCAAGGTGCCCGTCGCAACCGGTGTGTAGTCACTCGTGCTCGCAAGGCTGGCCGTGCGGTGCCCTTCTCGTTAGAAGGTGCTCGTGGCTCTGCGTGGTCCACTGGGGCCGAGGAGGTAAGTAGCGCGAACTTGGGTAGCACCTAACGTGTGCCCAGCACAGGTTAAGCTCTTTGCACGTGGCAGTTCCTTTAACCTCACTACGTCCCTCCGAAGTTGGAATTATTACTATGCCCACTCTACAGATGAGGAAACTGAGGCAGCGAGAGGTTAAGTAACTTGCTGTCAAGTAGTTGTTGCTGGAGTCACACCCAAGAGCCCAGCATGCAGAACGTCTGTTACCTTCGAGCCTCCCTGGTCAGAACGCCCCTCCTGACACCGTGCACTGCGGAGCCTCCAAAGTCTCGGGGGGCCCACAGAGGGGTCGTGGGCGTGAAGAGGTGTGAAGGCCTTACTCGGGTCTGAGAGGCTTCTGTCACGCTGCTCGTGCCCCGGGGGCTCTCCCTCCTCACCCTCTCCCAGTGCCCCTCGCCTGACGCCACCCAGCATCACCCACACACAGCTCCACACTGGCTTTCATGACTTTGTCCTCGGTGGCCATCTGCCCATCCTCCTTCCTGCAGGAAGACCCCAGTGCAGGGGCTCGTGCCCGGCCAAACCTGGCAGAGACCGGGGAGGAAGGTGGTTTGCAAACCAGCTACAAGCTTGAGGTTCCAACCTCGATGCACGTGCAGTGACATGCCACAGCTAGGGACAGTTCCTTGTTCGTATCATGGGGCTTTGTGATGTTCTCTTCCTGCTGCTTCTGGGAAACAGACGCCCAGAGATTTTCTGCTCAACACTGAGCTTTCCTGAGGAGTTTTCTAGAGCAATTTGCATTTTTGATGATGACACTGAAGTAAGTTTCCTGTGTTGCTCTAAGTATTTACTTAGACATCGAGTCGTGCTTTAGGGTGACGTGTTCTAGCTGCTATTAGTGCGTCGATCTCTTCTGCAAGACCACGGGCTCCCTGGGGCTGCATCTGTTGTGTCTCTGTGGCCCAGTTTTGAGCTTGGCACAGAGGAGGTGCTCAGAGTGCCCGCCGCCCAGCTGGTTGAGTTTATGTGATAGCTCGGATTAAAGGGAAGAGCGGGAGAGGAGACAGAGTGGTCGCCAGCAGATTGAAAGAGGAAATTTCTCTCCCGTAGTCACCCCAGGGACCTAAGCCATCACCCCCAGAAGCCCCACGGAACCCACAATGTAAAAGTTGGGCAGAGTATCTCCTCACTAACCCTCCCACGCCCTGTCTCTTACCCGCCCGTCCTCCCCCACCTCAGTTAGACACATCCGTCCTCCCAGCCTTGCCGCCTGCTCCCTGACCCCACCCCGAGCCTCCCTCGCCCCCAGGGCTGATCTGCAGGCGTTCACCTCAGCTCTTCCCAGCTGCTTGTGTTGGCGTCGTTTACGGGATTGCCACCGTTCATCCAGCGCTGGAAATGCAGGTGTCTCTTTGCCGCGAGCTTCCTCGGAAGTGTATTAGTCACACAGGTCGCAGGGACCGCAAGGCAGCTCAAACCCCGCCTCGAGGCCAAAATAAGGTGGGGGTGGGCAAAGCGTTGGTTCACCCGACCGAAAGGTTCAGGGACCTGCCCACGCCCTGACACCAGGCTCCGTCTCCTGCTCCAGAGACCTTTGAGCAAAGCTCGGGCTCTGCTGGCTTCTGCAAGCGGACTCCTCATGCGGGGTCAAGACGGACGCCCCGCGGGGCCCTGCCCGCGGGTCCGGGTTGCGCGTCATCTCTGAGGAGTCTAGGCCGTGCCCAGCCTGAGTCTGGGCGGGGGTGTGAGGAGAGACAGCCTCCCCAAAGCAGACAGGAGCACGTGCACTGCGGGGGTGGCTTCCTCAAGGCCCCTGCCGGACAGGCGGATTCGGGGTCCTTTCCTGCAGCGCCGGCCCTGCAGCGTGCCCTGCCTCCCGGGTCTAGGGCAGGGCGGGGTGGGGGTAGGGCCTGGGGCGCATCCGCTGCCACGGCGGCGTCAGACAAAGGGTGTCCATGTGAAAACGTGAATTGTCCCAAGGGTGCGGCTTCGTGCTTTCGCTGGAGCAGCTCGGGCCGCCTCGCCCGTGGGGCTCGCGCGGGCTCTGCAGAGGTTTCCTGAAACACGCGCTGCACGCAGCGGGCCGCGCCTGCTCCGCCGAGGGTGACAGCACCCCTCCCGGGAAACCTGCTCTGCCGCCGGGCAGGGAGGGAGGGGAGAGCTCAGGAAGGGGAAAAACCGAAACACCCCCCCCCCCCGCCGCGTGTCACCGTGGGACCGGGCACGAGTCCCACCGACTGAGAGGGCGCGAGCTCCCCCCTTCCCAGCCAGCCTCCTGCGTCCACCTCACCCCACCGACTCCCTGCTCCCTCCTCCCCCCCGCTCCCCTCCCCCATGTTGCTCCTGTGCAAGCTTCTCTCTCTCCCTCCATCTCCTCTAGAACATTCGACGCCCCAAAAGCTGCCAGAGCGGCCCCTCTCAGCTCACACCCACTGCGGGCCTCAGTTTCCTCCTCTCAAAAGGAAATCCTCGCACTAGATGAGCTCGAAATTCCTCCCCGTTTCTACCTTCCACCCCCGTGCTGAAGCCACCATCCCGTCCTCACCCCTAGCCCTAAGAATATGTTTCGCAGGCAAAATTTCCCAAGAATTCTAGAATAATAGGAAATCCCTAGGTTCCCGCCACCCTCCCTAAAAAAAGCTGGAAAATTTTCTTTAGCTTTTCGGAAGGACAATTTCACTGCCGTAGTCACACAACGCGTTTGCTCCTCCTTTTTCTGCCCCTGCTCGAAGGCCAGAACGAGCGGGCAGCACTTCTCTCCCCGAGTCCGGACGGTGCCGCGCAGTCAGAGGACACTTGGAGCAAAGCTACCAGGGAGGAGGGGACCCGACCTTGACCGGGGTCCAGCGTGTCAACCTGCCTCTATCTCCGGCCGTGCATTCGAGACTCGGCCTCCACAGTCAGCGCGGTTTTGAGATCCTGCTCCTGAACGGCAGAATCCGAGGGGAGCTGTCCCTTTGCTCCGTGTCACAAGCAAAGGGAGTTTTCTCTTTAACTCTGGTCACTTCCCTGGGCCGGCCCAGTTCTCCTGGGTGGGGGCAGGTAACAAGCACGGGGCCAGAAGGTGAGGGTCTGTCAAACGCGGGCAGAGCCCCGGCAGCGGGCAATCCGCCACCCTCGCAGGGCTGGTTCTGGGCCTTCTGCTTTGACATCCTCACCGAGCTTTCAGGAGAGAAGATCCCCAAACCGGAGGCGGGTGCTAATGTGGGATTCCTCCCGAAATCCCCCGGGCTTTGGTGCATGACGAGCACAGCTACCTCAAGGATTTGTTACAGGGATGCTTTACCAGTCCAGTATGTATTGATCATTTCTGCCCTGGCCTGTTGGACTGTGCTCCTAAAAAATACCCCAAAATATATTAACAGAGATGCGTCTCTGAATAAAAAAAGGTCAATCCAAAACTGATTTCATCAAACGCAGTCACCTTCTAGGCTGGAGGTTGAAGGCCTGCCCGGAGAAGGGGGAAGGGGCAAAGTGAACGGAGCTGGCAGGAACACACCGTTACCAAATCCATCTCCTGTCAGCGAAAACAGGCCTGTGGCGTGTGAGCGAGAGCGAGTTTCGGAACCGAATTCTCCCAACGTGACGCAGGGGCTGTCTTTCTTATGCCAATTTCCAGTTTGTTTTTATAGATGGATGAATGAGGGCTCGCGGCCGAGCCTAATCCCCAAATGAGGAACGAGCACATCTGACATACCGTGTGAGCGCGAGGCTTAGAGGGCTCCTCACCAAACCCAGACAAATGTTTGAATGCGGTTTTGGAAGGAGAGATAACGTCCAGTTGGTCTGCTTTGTAATGAGTTCACGTAGGGGGCCGGGGGCGGAAATGGGATTTAAAAATAAAACCGTTTACTTCAGAGACTTGGGTTATAAAAGCATAGGTTTCTCTTTCAGGACTCTCTGAAGTTGGAAAGTATGAATTACATATACTCATTAAAACGTTTTATGTTAAATTCAAAGAGTAAAATTAGAAGCCCTGCTAATGATCCAACCATGCAACAACTGGCCGACAGATGTGGGAGCCTTATGGTTAAGAGATTACATGGTTCGAGCTGACAATTTACTGTATGTGTCCCTGGCAGAAACGAGGTGTAACAAACATATTATCAGACCCAGAAAATATGCAGCTCCAGAAAGAGGGAACGTGGAAATCGGGCTGCCTGCGATGCTTTCAAAGCTGCACATTTTCCACTAAGCTGCTATTTCAGAGAGTTGGGGTTTTTTCTTTCCTTAAGAATGAAGAGTTAATCTTATCCAAGTTCACAGAGCCAGAAACCTGTCATATTAAATCACAGCGAAGCCCGACATTCTTTCCAACTTCCGTGCTTGAAATGTAGCTGAGTTTTCCAGTGATCCGCAAGCTACCTAGCTGTCTTGCAAAATGGAGCCGTTTGTCGTGGCTTTGGGGGTCTCTGGGATTTCAAGCTGGGGGCAGTTCTCCTGGTGCATTGGTTTCCCTTTGGGGAAAGAGCCCGGCAGCACGAGGAATGGAAACCCAAGAGAAAGGCCAGGACGGGCTCCAGGGCACGGGGCAGAGCCTGTGTGCGGCTCACACGCACCAGGAGGTTATAGCTGGTCCCCAGCAGTGCCAGGCACCCGCGGAGAAATGACCCAGGCTCCAAGCCTCAGAATTAGACTCCTACCCATCGAAGCTGCAAACCAGCAGGAAAAGGGAGAGATGCCAGCGTGCCGTGAAGGGCAGGGTGTTCCCTTGGTGGGGAGAGAAGACCAGGATCCGCCATTCAGGGATGAGTGTGGGGAAAGGTAACGAGTCCCAAGTCCAGACTTTTCATCATGTCGTGGGCCCAGCAGAAGCGGGGCGGGAATGAGCCAATTCTGCTTGCTCCGAGTTTCCAAGCTCCTTCTCCTTTCCAAATTGCTTGCAGCAATTTAATCCTTTCTTTCGGGGACAGGCAGGGCTCCACTGTTTTTCTGGTTTCTAGGGTGTGCCGTAGGTTACCCAGGGTGGGTGGAGCAGCGAGGCCACGCTGGAATACGCTTCCCTCGAATGGAGCAACAAGCAGCAAATTCGAGGCAAAACCGGGGCATTCGCAGCTGCCCTCAGGCTCCCCCGCAGGGTGTTTGCTCGTGTGAAAACGTGCCAGTGCAGGGGTGTGCCCAGCGGCCACGGTCAGGGCGGAGACTTACGAGGTGCTCACGGCGGGCTGGAGAAAGAATTCTCACACAGAGTTTGGGATAGAAAGTTTATTTACTTTCCCAAGAAGGAAAGAAACAGACAGACAGAGATAGATGAGGAGCGGGAGGGAGAGGGCGGCCACACACTGAAGAAAAGGCCGTGCGTGCGGTCGGCTGTTTTAAAGGGTGAAAACGGCTCTTCGTCCCTCCGCTGCAGCAGACTGATAGCAGAAGCGGCTGTGAGATGTCAGGGAGTTCTTTTTTGTTGTTTTTTTTCTTTCTCTGTGAGGCTGGGTTATCTGAGTCTTTGAAATCTGTTTCTTTGACAGGAACTGAGGCAGAGAGCTGGAACAGAGAACTCTGTCCGCTTGGGGCTCTTCAAGGCTGAGAAAACAAAAGTCATAAAGATAAGGAGTGAGGTCACAGGTGCTGTGATTAAAGGAAGGATAGTTGTGCTGTGAGTTTATTTCCCTCACTGTCCGTCAGACGGGTTATTTTCCTCTGTTAGATAGGTTATCCGTCAGGCCGCCTTTCAACCATGTTCCCAGCTCACCTACCAACACCTATGAGCACCCACGGGCGCCAGGGTCTGGGCCAGGCTCTGGACAGCCGTGCCCTGCGCTGGGGAGTGCCCAGTGGTGGGGACGCGGGCGCCAGGACAGCCACAGGCTCTCTGCTCTGGGGAGGCCAAAGTGCTCCCATCTGGTTGTCCAGCCTGAGTTTCCGGACCTTCTCCAATGTGGCAAATGACCAACTGCCCCTTTTCCTTGACCGTGGGGGGGAACAGCCCCCTTCCTGCGTGGCTCCTGGCACTCCAGGCTTTCCTAAGACCCAGCAAGAGAAGCAGAATTCCTCTGCCGCAGCTCAGATGTCCCCAGGGACCCTCCTTCTCCCCAGCCTTTGCAGCTGCAATCTGTGAGAGGTGCCCAATCCAGCAGGGTGTTTGCTCGTGCTGAAAGCGTGCCTGCACCTGTCTGCACCCGGGCCCAGGTCTTCTGTTTAAGAAGAGGAAGAAATCAAGAAAGCAGCAGGGAGATGCCGTGGGGCTTGGTGGGGGGTGTCATTTTCAAATAGTGGCCTGAGAAGGCCTCATCCGCAAGGCAGCAGTCAGCATAGGGATCGGAGGCTCGGAAGCAAACCATGCGCACCCCGGGGAAGCACGTTCCAGCAGCCGTGCAGGGACCCTGAACTGGGGCCGCGCGGGGCCTGGTGGCTGGAGCGCGGCAGGGGCAGAGCGGGGCTGCGAGGGTGCAGCAGGCACTACCCAGGCCTGAGGCCAGGTGCCGGGCCGGACACTGCCCGCGAGGGAGGAGCACGTTCCAGGGTCCGCTGGTGGACTGCAGGTGAGTCGTGACAGAAGGAAAGACATCAAAGCCAACCTCAAGGGCGTCACATGGGCTGAGCTGGGAGCGGGGCAGGTGAGCAGGCCTGGCCCCCAGGGCCCTGACATACGAAGGTGTCAGGTAGGCCGTTGTCAGTGCCAGTCAGGTCAGAGAAGAGGGCCCGGCTCAGGAGAGAACCTGGGTACCCAGCACTCAGAGCCCCAGGAGGGCAGGGGACCCAGGAGAGAGGCCGTGTCTGCAGGAGGCTGGGCCCAGCCTCCAGGGAAGCCTCTGGCTCAAGGCTGGGTAAGCCCGTCCCTGCTTAGCCACTTGGTGGCCCCCAGCCCGCTTCGCCCTGTCTGCAGGGCCGGCCACAGGCCAGCAGCCATGGTCACGGCCTATCGACCGAGTGCTACAGCGGCCTGGAGGCAGGAAGCTGCACGTGACCCACACAAACAAACACCAAGTGTTCAGAGTGGACCCCACGGCCTGCCTAGATTCCAGGCTCGGAGAACCGGTCCATAACTGCAGGGCTTGTAGTTCTGTCCAAAACAGGTCCCTCTGTGCCCTGGCCTGGTGGGCAGCAAGTCGAACCAGTCTCCCTCCAACCTCCCAGAACCACCCACGGGGGTCCCCGGCTGCTCCCATGCAGGGCTCTGAACCCACGCGCTCCGTCCTGCATCTAACCCTGGACGAAGGTTCAGGGGCTTTCTCCACTCCGTCTCCTCTCACCCTTCCCCCGCTGGGTGGCCTGGAGCTCCGGCTACTGCCTGGTCTCCTTTTCTCAGGCATGTGGTCAGGTCCCTCCGACCCAGCCACCTGGACAGTCCTCTAGACCTTTAGACCCCCCCTGTTACTCTGTAAGACTCTTCGGTCGCCTCAGTCCATACTGAAAATTACTGACTGTGGAATCCACACACCTGGTGTTTCTTGTTTTGTTTTTTCTGAGCACACTACCAGGAAGGACACAGGTCCTGAACCTCGCCCCTGGGGAGGCCGTGCGGTGGGCATGGGCCGGAAGCCCCAGCTCAGCCACTAACTGGGTACGTGGCCTTGGGTGTGACTTTACCTCTCGGTGCCCCACTCTCCTCGTCTGTGAAATGGGGACAGTGACAGCCCCAGCCTCACGGGCTGAAACGAGTTAATAAGCGTCAAGTCTTAGAATAGTGCCTGACACGTCATGCGTCCTCCCCAAGGCCCCGTGACTATTCTTACCCCTGGAGGAGTGATGAATGGGCACGGCCCTCTCGCCTAAGCCAGGCTGGAGCCACAGTCAGAAAATAGAAAGTTTTACATTATTTAAGCCTGGCCACTTGCGCATGCAGAGTCTCATGTCAAACTGCAGCATTAAGGGGTCAAAGGAGACCTATTTTGAGTTAACTGAAAGAGCTCTCCTTACGTTTTAGCTCAAGGCAGCGTCTGCCAAAGGCGTACTTGGGAACAGGGCATATTAACATAATCTCACCGGTGAATTAAATCCAGGGTCTTGGAATCCAAAGGGACAGAAGCCGGATGGAAAGTCTGGGCAGGGGACGGGACACGTGCTGCTGTGTTCTCCACCTGCAGACTTTCCGGGTGTCCCGTCCCTTCAGGGCCCAGCCCCCGACCCTGCCCGCCGTGGTGTCCAAGAGCTCTGCGTCTCCCTGGCAGCCTGCACCATCGGGCCTCTACCTGCCCACAGCTACCGCCACCTGGGCTCCCGCCGTGTGCGACTCCGGAGCCGAGCGCAGGCTGGAGCACCCGGGTCCCCCTGCGTCAGCCTCGTCAAAGCAAGAACGTCTGAGACAGCAGAGGCTTGCGGGAGGAGTTCCCTTTTTTTCCCTAATAAATGGTGAAACAAATACATAACTCTTAAAATAAAAAACTGACTGCGCACGTAGACTTCTAATGGGACAGCATCACACTTGGGACGAGCCTTCCCGGAGGCTTCAGCTGTCAGACTTTGGAGGGTCCTTAGAACCATCTCACTGACTTGTTTACGAAAGGTGTAAACTGAGGCTCCAGGGAGCAGAAGGGGACTAGATGCAAATCCGGGGCTGTCCAGGCCGGCTTGAATGCGACATCCCACACGGTTCTTCCTGGCGAGCTCTCCTATCCCCTGCTCCCTGGTCTCCCAGGGGCTCCTCATGTCTCTGGCGGGGGCACCTCCTCCTTGCTACCCCCAACATTCAGCCGGACCCACATCTGTAGACGGCTCTCTGTTGGCCACTCCGGAGACACACCGGGAGTGAAACCTAGTCCCCGCCATGCAGAGCAGGACCCTGGGAACCTTCCTAAGCTCAGCCTCTGCACCAAACTCCCAGTGCTGGCCCAGAGTCTTAGCCAAGAACTTTCTAGAACTTTCTGGAATTATAACTCCAGAGGTGGAATATCTTGGTGTCTGATTATTTTGGGAACCAGCCCACAAGGCAGGTGATTCCCAGGTTTAGGGATTGAATTGGGTGCTCTAGAGCTGGGGCTTGATCAGCTGCTCCCGGACGTTGGGCTCCATGGACTTCTAGCATTCCTGGAGATGTTCCATGAAAAGTTGGCTCTGCTCAAGGAAGTTCGGGAGGCACTGCAGACTCTCACTGCTCTGGGGGGTGTCACAACCACATTATCCTACAGAAGAGGAATTTGTTTAACACAGCATTTCCCTATCACATTTGATCACAGAATTCTTTCCTTGCAGAACACGTCCAGAGCACTGTGGACTGATTATGTTCGTGCCCTTCCAGCTCCGTGCCCGGTCTCTCGTCCCCTCTGCTCTGGTGGTGCTCTCGCTCAGTAGACCCGTCTTCCTGTGAGGGGAACAATTTCGTGATTGAATCTTGGAAGCCTTCCTTACTCCTCCCTCTCATAAAAAGCTTAAACGTAGGGGGAAAAATAAGTTGCTGGCCTCAAATGGAAGTAAACAGCTGGAACTGATGAGTTCCAGAAGCGTGTATTCTTTTTTTCTACAAACATCTATGGGAGGGAGAGGTGGGGGGTGGAGAGAGAGAGGGAAGGAGACCACAGAGGCTATGTAAATACAATTATTTCCAAGTAGCGTACCTTCGACATTTTCCATTAGGTAGCAGGGAGGTCACTGCGGGGCCACCTGTCCAAATACGGCTGTTGATCCCCCTGAGTCAGCAAAGTATATACAAAAATTTCTCCTTGGGGACAGAACTTTCTTGCCACACATTCGCGTAAGTACCTCCAAATGTATAGGATATTATATTTAGGGCTGTGGTTTTCAAACTTTTATTCAAAGCAGGAAAAACCTTTTTTTAGGGGAAATCTTATCCACAAACCCCTTTGCACAGCCCCCAGGCCGGCCCCTGAGCTTCAGGAACCCCAGGAATCTGGGCTGGAAACCTGCTGTCTGCCTCGGCCTTGCTGGCCTGCGAGAAATGCCGAACCCGGCCCCACCCTGACCTCCTCAACCCCAACCTGCGTTTCTGCGGCGTCTCCGGAGGATTTGTGCACGTTAAAGTTTGAGCGGCGGGTCTGGGGAATTCGCTTCTGAATATTTCTCCTCTATGGGCTCTTCCTAAATACTTGGATGCAGCTTCTTGAAAATGAGTCAGGAAATTTAGGCTCCCAATCCAGCGGCAGCTCAAGTAGGGTAAGCTAGGACAGTGTGTCGCCGGCTCGGTGCTTCTGCCCTGAGACTCAGCCTTCCCTGCCCCTCGCAGAGACGGCAGCAGGAGAAGGAAGGGCCGCTCTCAAGGAGGCAGGACGGCAAAGCGCTTTCTGCAGAGCCGATGTGGCAGAGTCCCCGGGTTTGAACCCCGACACGCCACCTCCCCTCCGGTTACCGCGCAGGCTGAGCAGAGCCTCTGCCGGGTTGTCCCCATGGGTCCACAGGGGTGGGGTGATGATGGTGACAGTGACAGGCCCCATCAGTGCAGCTGGCAGACTGGACGCGCGCAGCATGGCGGAGGTGACAGGCGGGGGCTTGTATTCCCGGTCGGCAGGTGCCAGCTCCGTCCCGGGCCTCACTTTGAGGAAAGCTCCGTCCCGGGCCTCGCTTTGAGGAACGGACAAAGGGAAATCGGGGCCTAGCAAACAGACGAAATAGGAGCCACATAGGAGTCGCCAGGGGTGACATTCCAGTAGTCCCACCGCTTAAAGTAAGAGCAAAAGAACGTGTACAACGCCAGCTGTTTCCTCTACATGTCACTTTGATTTTTAGACTTAGAGTCAGAAAAATCTGCTTCTGTTCTCTTTCCACTTACTAGCTCGATGGTCTTGGGCGAGGCCCTTGCAGCTTCTACTGCACTGGTCACCCGGATGGGGCCGTGACCCCGCCCGTGTGGCGGGTGGAAGGGCGGCCGTGCCCAGGCTCCCAGCCTCTGACCCCGCGTCCGCAGAACTGGGGAACAGAGTCTCTCCCGGGCAGGGCTCTGCAGGAGACAGAGCTCGCCATGGGAAGTGAGCGCTCTGAAGAGCCCACGCAGGCAGGAGGCTTCTCCTGCCCGGGCTTCCCCCATGAACACGTTCCCTTTATTTGGGACACCAGGGCGAGGTCACCTGCAGCCCGCTCTCCTCCTCCCGTGAGATGAAAGCGACCCCCCCGCCCCCGCCCAGAGTCAGGCTGGGGAAACAGCCAGGCCAGGCCAGGAGCGGCCGGCCGCGGTGTCATGCAAGCACCTGCGCTGGGAGGCCTGCAGCCCGGTGTGTTCGCGGCCACGCCAGGTTGACCCCAAGGAGCCCGAGTGCCGGCTCCAAGGGCAGCCCCTCCGCGGGGGCTGGGCACGGGGTGCTGGCGGCCAGAAGCTCTTTTCCACGGCACTCTGAGCCTGTGCAGCCTCACTGGTTTCTTGGCACCATAAACTGCTTGATCTCTGTCCAGTGATTTGCTCTTATAAACAAGAGAGGAAAAAAACAGAAAAGTTGTAAAAAACAGATACAGGGAATTAGGTCACCCTACAAATTCTAAAACATCGAAAAGCTCTTGTTAAGTGTGATTAATTCAGCGACCTCTGACCACAGCCGGGCCCCGAACGTGGAGGCCAAAAACAAGAGTCAGGACAGAGGGGATGGGCAAGAACACGGTCAGGTGACTCTCCGCTCGGTGGGGGGTTCTGCTGCTGCTCTGGCTCTGGGCTGGGGCCTGCTGGCCTGGGGAGGGCCTGGGCCTTCTCTTGGGTCTGGGACTGTCCTAGCGCGTAATTCGGCATCGAGTCCCGACTCGCGGAGCACAGCGCCACCGCCTGGATGGGATCACGACCCTCGCCCGTCTGTGTGACTGTCATCGTCGTACTTCCGGTTCCTTGATCTTGATGCCAACATAGTGTTTATGGGGGGCGGAGCAGTGGCCCGAGATTTGCCCCGCAAAGACGTCGCCGCTGATGGCAGCTAGTCTTCGAGTCTGCCACGGCCCGTGAGCCCCCGTGTTCAGTCTCAACACACCTCTGCACAGACACTCGGTGGCCACGGGGACACGTCTGCACCTTGAGCGATGAAAGCGTTTCAACGGGGAAAATATGAGCTGGGACTGGGGTAAAGGTGAAAGGTTCCCTGTACGAAATTAAAGACTGTGCTTCTGCGTAAGCAGCGGCGCTGGACCAGCCCGGACGACAGGACCGCCTGCCTCCCAGGAGCCAGCGGCAGCCAGAGGGAGATCTGCGCTCACCCCGGAACCCACCTGCCAGGGGTCGGGGCTCCCCGCGCCAGCCGCAGCCAGGCACCCGCGAGCTTGGCTTGCAGAAGCGTCCGTCTCCAGAACCACCGCTCTGGGCGTGGTTAGACTTGGGTGGGGCCAGGGAGCTCAGAGAGACTTCGGCAGCACCTCGCATGTGTCCCTGCACCCCTGCCCCGGCACGGAGCCAGCTCCCCTGCGGGCCCGCGATTCCCACAAGCCTCCTTTGCACCGACTCCGGGGTGGCCCTCCTCTTTTGGTCACAGTGACATTTCCTCGGTCACCCGCAAAGTGCCCACTGACTCCTGCTTCTTCCAAAGGCACTTGTCATGAAGAGAATCTCGTCCCCATTTTCCACCTAAGGACATCGGGAAGCTGCCTCCACCCAGCCGCTGTTCCCCTCAGCGAAACCTCCCTTTCCCCGCCTATGGCTCGTGGGACCCAGTTCTCAGGGCGCAGCCTCCGCGGAGGTGTCAGGAGGGTGTGGGTGGCCCCCGCGGTAGGGTCCCGTTCACTGCAGTCACAGCCTCATCCAAGAGGTTGGGAGACGGGCAGTGGGCAGCGGGGTTGTGCCCCAGGATGAAGACGGATGGGCTTTTTGTCATTGTCCATGGTACACTGCTGCTGCCTCACCTGCAGGTACAGACCCCCGATTCCTAGAAAGTCCGCGAAGCCTGGAAACCCCTCAGTCCTTTCCCTTCCAGAGCCAGCGATGGCAAAGGACAGAGCTGGCCTGTGCTCCGTGGCCGAGTGAGGGTGACTTCAGGTTTTCCAGTACCTTCTGCGTGAGGGGTGACACCAAGAGAGAGAGAGAGGTTTGCCCACGAGTAAGCGAATGAGCTGGAAATCGAATCCAGCGTCGCCCAAAGCCCGCGCCTTTCTCTGACGTTCCGGCTCCTCTGGGACGCGCAGCTTGTCTCGTTCATGGGTGGCGCGGGACCAAGTCAGATTTGGAGCGGGGTTGGCAGCCTGTGTCCTCCCCACCTGCTCAGCCAACTAAAGTGAGACAGGGGCTCCTTCCTCCCCCTCCTCCTCCTCAGCCTCGTTAAAGTGCAATTACGTAATCAACACACCGCCGAGCACACACATTCAGTGTTGAGCTTGACGAGTTTTGACACAGGTAGCAACTGAGGACCCCGTCCCGGCACATCGCGGCCGCAGACTCTGTCCCGCCGGCCCCTGCGGTCCCGGAGGGGACCAAGGAGGACCAGGGCCCTGGCCGGGACTCTCCGCCACCAGACGTGGCGAACGCTGCGGATGAAACCACTCTCAAATGGAAGGTTGAAAGCACCGGGCAAGAAGAGAAGAAAGAAGCCAAGAGAAGGCTAATAAGAAAGGAAGAAAGGCGGACGCAACGCGGGTTCAATTAAACCAGAGCTTCAGTTTTGGCCAAATTGTAAGTTAACTCCTGCCTCCTAGAGCATGTAATTACAGGCAAACCCCACCAGCCACCTGTCGTTTTACCGCTTTCCCTCTCTGGTGGACTCATGGGGACTTCGCAACAGGAACGTCGCACGGTGACCGATGACTGGGTCCCTGGGGAATCGGGGCTCACGGTGAATGATCAACATCTTGTCTTCAGAACCTCACAAATTTGCAATACCAGACCCCAAAAACATTAGATTTTCATCCTTAATTTGAATGCAGACCACTTGGTAGTCTAGCTTAGATTTCCCACATGTGTGTTGTATTTTCTTTATGGGGTCAAGAGAGAAAAAAGACGGCAGACCTCTCCCGCTTTCTGTTTGTGTCTGCACAGTGTGACTGTCTGCTGGTTTCCTTTGATTAAATCGTTATCTCCTCTTGCTTCGCTTCTCTGCACAAGGCAGGGACATGGATCGGGGGTTTTTTGTGCTTATATTTGTGACGTAACCACGATCATTTGCATTTCTCATCTGTTGCTCCAGCTTGAGCCCTTGGAGAGAAGAAGTCACCAAACATGGGTGTCCCCGTGCGGCCCAGGGCTGCAGTTCCCAGCTAGAAGGTGACCATCCTGACAGACACGCCGGGGACCGGGGGCCAGGACGGGTGGCTGCACTGTCGGTGTTTGTGCTATTTCACTTCGTATTGTATCATCCCATTGGTAATAAGCAGCTACCCAAATCCCAATAACCGGGATAAATTCAGATTTTAAGTGGCATGGGTTGAGTACCGGGGACGGCTGGTCGCTCTGCCGGGGCGTTGCGCGGAGCCATCTTCCTTCCGTTCTCACAGCAGCCGGCGAGGGCGGGAGAATCAGGCCTCCTGCCCTGGCCTCTCAGACAGGGGCCTCGCCAGGGCTTTTGCTCCGGTTCCGGCATCTTCCGCCACCAGAGCCGTGCCACACCTCGCCGTCCTGGGCGGTTGTGTGCCCGCCTCGATCCCCACGACCGTCGCAGCCATTCGCGCCATGGCCGCTGCCGCCTGTCGTCTGTTATTTATTACACTAACTCTTTTTTAAAAAACTGACTCACATTTTACTTACATAAATCGCTTTATAAGGAAATTTCCTATCACTACGCTAAAGGGGAAAAGGGATACCATTTCTCGGACCATAAAAAACGCAAGCTGAATGAGCTCTGCGGATCCGCTGCGTAGCACAGTGCCTGGCGTTAGCAACGCGCATCGTGCGCTTAAAAACTCGGTGGAGAGGGCAGGTCTCACGGCGCGTGTACCTCCTGTGCAAACGAAACAAACCGAACCTCAGAAGACAAGGAAGCTTTGGGCGGCGATGGGTGTGCACGGCCTTGGTCGTGGGGGTGGCTTCACGGGTGTCTGCACGTGTCCCAGAGCGGCACGTCGCACACGCTAAATGTGGGCAGTTCTCTTGTATGTCAGTTATTCCTCAGTAAAGCCTTTTAAAAACGCAGCGAAGACAAAACAACATTAAAACGTAGCTGCAGCCTGCCAAAGCCTCCACGGGCCGCGAGGAGGGAGGGCCAGGGACACACTCGCACGGGACAGAAGTTTTCTCCAACGTCACCGGGGAACGGGAAGAAAATTGAGAAGGGAGCTGGTTGTCACCAGGCCCTCAGGGTCCCCAAGGCCTGTCTCTCCTCCTAGTGTCGGGGACGCTGCCCCGCCCGACATCCTGGCCCCTCTGTCCTGGGATCGCTGCGGTGTGGCCACAGGACACCAGCCACCTCCCCGTGGTCCAGCCCCGCGGCTTCCTCGCGGCCTCACGAAGCCCCTCCCAGCAGCATCCCGCTCCCCGCCCTTCAGAAACTGCCTTTCCTTGGCTTCGGGCACCGCTGCCCCACCTTCCGGATTGTTCCTGCTGTTCAGTCCCCCTCTCAGAATTCCTCCGCCTCTCTGTCACTTGTGTGACGGTGGAGCGAACTGCTCCGAGCTGGTTGGTCATCTCTAGTTATGAGGACCTTGGGCCCCGTGGCCTGTCACTGTCCCTGGACCGTCTTCTGTAGGACTGTGCTCAGAGGGACACACTGGGCAGGTGTCTGGGGTCCCCGGGGTCGGCAGCCAGCTGTGCTGTGGTCGTGAGTGTGGGACACTGGCCGTGCGGCCCAACGTTCAGGGCTCTGCCTTGCGGCCTCCAGGCCACAGGAGGTCACTCCTGGCAGGGCCATCCTTGCGAATCACAGACTCACTCTCCACCACATCAAAAGCAGCAGACTTGTGCCGCTCTCTTCCTGCTGCCAGACTCGGGGGTCGCCGGGGTGCAGGAGCTCCCTGCCACCCCCGGGGCCTGCCTGAGTGGGCGTCCATTCTCCCAGGGCGCGGCAGGGCCAAGGCCCTTGGGGGTCATTCCCGGGCACGGGGGTGGGGTATGCACTTGCTCTAAGGTTCACATGAGTCTTGGCATCCAAACGTCCCACCGCTCTCATTTGAGTTTTAACCAGAGACACTTCTGGAAACAGCTCCTGAACTCCACTGTGAGGGTTCCTCCCTGCCCAGTGGCAGCGAGTGGCCCAAGGACAGCTAACACCTCCCCCGTGCAACCTCCCACGGGCTCTTGGGGAAGCTGCGCGACCCCGCACTCCCCACCCGCCCAGCGTGCCTCCCGCTGGCCGAGCGCCGTTTGGACCCAAGTGCCCGGGTCTCCCCACCTACCCCACTGACGCCCTACGGGGCTGGCAGGGCGCTGTCTGCCCTGAGGACGTCCCCTGGCGAGGAGGGTCCCTTCGCAAACAAACGCCTGTTTCCAGAGTCTCAGCCGGCTTCGCACTCCCTCAGGGACAGCAGAAGTGGTGTCGCTTCTTCAGTCAGACGCACTCCAGGATGCCTGCGAAACCCAGGCAAACGCTTCCACGAGCTGCGCGGTGCTCACCCTCCTCACCGCGGCCCTGTGGGTGCCTCGCGGAGCCCGTCAGAGGACATGCGGTGACTCGCCCATGCGGCGGAGTCAGGCCCCAACCCGGGCATCTGACTCCCAGCCCCGGCGCTCTCGGGACAGAGCGCACGTCCCGGCCGTGGCACCTGCGGCCACAGCAGCGCTGTTCTCTTGGACTACGGCGCCCCGTGACTGCACTAACTCCACTTCCCTGTCCGAGGGCCCCTCCCTAGGCTGTCCTGGCACGGGGGTCCCAGGCTTCCCTCCCAAGAGAGGGGACAAAAGCTCGGCCAGGAATCGAATCGCGGCTCTCCTTTTTGGTTGAAATTGAAACTTTGAAAAACAAAAACCTTTTCTCATCAGTCCGGGGCCAACGGCGCGCGGACGGCTGGCGTGGGGGCCGGGGGACCCAGGAACGCTGCCATCGTGAGTCTGCTCCCAGCAGCAGGGCGCGTGGAAGGCTCACCTCCGCCTGGTGGCCCCGCCACAGCTGGCGACAGTGCAGCCCGCAGGCTCGGCTGTCGGCAGATGCTGGGGGACACGGCACAGCCGCCAGGCCCCCCGCGACCGACTGTGCCGAGCTGGGGCACAGAGATAGGACGGCGTCCTCCGCGTGCAGCCCGGTTCACAGCCGCTAGACCCGATCAAGCTGCTCTTTGACACGGAGCACTGGAGTGGCCGCCTGGATCCGTTTCAACGCACCATGTCACCCTTCGCTGTTGGAGCTGTTACCAAGCTGTGTGGACACCGTCCAGGGGCTGGTTTTACAAGTTTGTTGCTTGGAAATGCAACTGTGTGTTGGCTCAGCTGATGCTCAAGTCTTTGGAGGAGTTTAGCAGCAGAAAAAAGATTAAAGTGACTATAAAACCACAAACTATGTATGAAATGTCTCATGGAGTCTAATTTGAGGGCTGTTTTTTTTTTCTTTCTCATATAGCTTGAGGCAGTGGTTTCCAGAAGACTGCTGTTTGCATCTTAAGCTGCTCTGTAGAAAATCTCCATTTTCGGCAGTTCTGTGGTTCCTAAGACAGTGGTCTGGGTCCTGGCTGGGCCCCAGGGGCTGGTCCTCCGGGTGCGGCAGGCGTGGGCTGAGGGCCGGACCGCGTGTTCCGAGGGCCCCTCCACAGAGGAGTCCTCGCCACACAGGGGAGGCTGCCCGGTGGGGACACGGCCCGTCCGGGACAGCAGAGGCTGAACCCGCATGCTCGCTCAGCCGCCTGCCGAACTCCATGTTGAAGAAGTTTGAGTCCCAGGGTTTTGTCTGGTTTTGTTTCATCCTAGAAAGTTAGCATTCTGATGTGAACTTTAGAAGGTCATGAACCGCTCTGACTGTCTGGGTGTCCAGGAGCTCAGAAAGCAGTTGGGAGGGTGGCGCACAGCGCCCTGCGGACGGTCGGGGGAGGCTGCAGTTTGCTGCTAGGTGGCGACACCTCCCACCTCTGGCTCCACCTCCCGGGGAGCCGGGAGTCCCGCGCGTGGCTGTGTCGCCCTTTACCGCAGGTTAGCTGCAGCCGGCCGGACACCGGGCCTGACATCGCCTTCCTCGCTCCAATGGCGGGAGAACTCACTGCGCAATCTGGATTGAATCAAAAGTCTGGGACCTGGTGTTCCCACCGCGGACGTCTGGGCCTGGAGGAGGAATGTGGGAATGGCCGAGTGCCTGGGATGAAAGTGCTGGTCGCAAACTGGCCATTTTAGCCTGAGTCAGAAAACCAGGTGCCCAAGGGCAACTCGCCTCCTCTGAAGGCGGCATCCCGTAGCCCCGGGGCTGCCGTTCTGCCCGGCCTCGCCCTCAGGTGGCAGGGTCTTCAGTGCCCACCCGTGTAACCTGGAGATCTAAGTCCTTTGCCACCCTTCGATTCCAGTCCAAGTTCCCATCTCAGCGCGGCTGGGAATGTAGAGTAACTTCCATCCTGAACATAAAGATCCCAGAAACCTCCACCCAGAGAGGGTCTCAGAGCCCGTTCACTCAGGAAACCTCTACCAGACACCTGCGGCATGGTCAAGGGCTGGGAGTGAGCCCACCTGGGTTCCCACCTGGAGCCGGCTGCGAGGGCCACCGTCACAGAGCACCGCTGACTGGCCCCAGTGCAAGGTTCGAAGTCCAAGGTCCAGGAGTGGCGGCGTCCATGCCTTCTGAGGCTGCCAGGGAGGATCTGTCGGGTGCCTCTCCCCGGCGTCGGTGCTCTGCTGGCCGTCCCTGGCGTTCCTTGGCTTGTGGGAGCATCGCCCCGTCTCTGCCACTGTGCTCGCATGGCAGTCTCCCCCTGTGCGTGCCTGTGTCCAGATGTCCCCTCCTCGTGAGGACACCAGTCGTATCCTGCCAGCCAATCAGATTAGGGCCCAGCCTCACGACCTCCTCTTACCTAATCACATGTAGGACGACTATTTCCAAACAAGGTCACGTTCTGGGAAAGTGGAGGTTAGGCCTTCAACATACGAATTCATAACACTACCCTGTCTCTTGGACCTTGGGGAGTGGGTGAATATTTCTGAGGCTTAATTCCTCCATCTGTGGCATTTCCGATCTTTGAGATTCTTTCTAGTTCTTAAGCACAGTGAGCCTTCCAGTCTGCAGAGTGTGACAGTCTGTTTCACTCTCTTCGTCAACAGTCTCCGAGCAATTCTTCTCATTGAATGTCATTTTTTAACCACTTCAGCCAGGCTGTAAGAAACTTGTCTTCTTCCGCCTTTGCCCACAGTTATTTGTGTGGTGACATTTTAAATATATTGAATGACCAGTCAGGGCCCCAACCAGTCCAATGGCCACCGTCGTGGTCGCACTGGGACATACTGGTCCTTTTGGTATTGGCCTCAGCTCTCCGTTTTGACTTAATATTATTCTTTCAAAATTAGTTTTGTTCTGATTTTAAAATAAATTTGTAATCATTACTGAAAATTATAAAGAATAAAACAAAAATAACCTACAATATCACTTTTTAGTGATACATTTTGATACCAAAGCTGTTTTTTATGTGTATTCCACTTTTTCTAGATTTTCTCCTAGATTTTGTGTGCTATTAAATACTTTTTGAAAACATGATTTTTGTCTTTCCAAAATAGTCTATCCTAGGGATGTACCGTCTCCCTTTCTAACATTACAAATCAGCGTCTCGATCACTGTTGTGCTTAATCTTTGTGCGCACATCCAGCTGCTGCCTCGGGTGTAGCCGCTCGGCGGGGAATCGCCAAATGAAAACGTGTGCGCATTTCTGATGTGTGTTGCCAAGCAGTCCTGAGCAGAAGTGGTGACCATGAAAACTCTCACTAGCGGCTTCTGAAATTAGCTTTGTTTTCTTAGGGATGTTAGCTCTTTTCTCATCGATTTGTAAGAACTCTTGTTACAGTTAGGATATTTAATCTCTTTCTATCAAACGTTGAAAATATGAATTTAAAACTGCCTTATTAAATTTATAGTATTGTCTGGGCATGGGCATGGTGGCTCATGCCTGTAATCCTAGCACTCTGGGAGGCCGAGGTGGGAGGATCGCTCAAGGTCAGGAGTTTAAGACCAGCCTGAACAAGAGTGAGGCCTTGTCTCTACTAAAAATAGAAAGAAATTAACTGGAAAACTAAAAATATATAGAAAAAAATTAGCCTGGCATGGTGGTGCATGCCTGTAGTCCCAGCTACTAGGGAGGCTGAGGCAGGAGGATTGCTTGAGCCCAGGAGTTGGAGGTTGCCATGAGTGAGGCTGACTCCGCGGCACTCTAGCCTGGGAAACAGAGTGAGACTCTGTCTCAAAAAAAAAAAAAAAATTTACAGTATTTCCCACAATATCAAATTCTGTGTCCTGTGCACAGTAGCACCCAATAGGTACCCAAAGAATACAAAGGAAGGACTCCTGCCAGTAAGAGGTGTCTATTTCAGCCAAAGGAATATAAACAGACACCAGAAAAACCAAATGGAATAAATGCAGTGGTGGAGGCAACGGGCCAGCGCGGTGGGGTCAGAAAGGAAGGTGTGACAAGTGATACCGGGAGCCTGGGGTCACTGTAACAGGAGTTTACTTGCATTTAGGTCTTGGGCGTGATTTTTTACCAGAGAGGAAGACGTTCTAGGTTGAAGGCTGAGCCTGAATACACGGCACGTGGCATGAACACACCTGGCATGTTTGGGAGGGAGGTTAGCTCACTGCCGCCCAATGCCCAGAGCCCTCGAGGGTTCCGGGATTCTGCAGACAGAGGGGACCAGGTGGCGAGCACCCCGCTTTGACCTGCGTTTGGGGAGGAGGACGCGGCAGCCATGTGGAGGAAGGAGAGGAGAGGAGAGAGACTGATGACTCGCTTTCGAAGTAGCCTGTGACGTCCGAAGCCCGACCGCAGTCACCACGTCCCAGCCCTGCTCCTGGTAGGAGCGCGGCGGCTGCGGCGGCACAGCCTCTCCGCTCAGCGCCCGGATGGGTTTCCCAGGACAATCGGGGGACCTGCAACCCGACTTCCAAGGCCCATCTTGAACACCATTTTCTTTTTCTTTTAACTTAAAAAAATTACTTTGATTGATACATAAATCACACTCCATACAATTCACCTGTTAGGATATAATTGATAATTTAGCATGTTCGCAGAGTTGTGCAGCCATGATCACAATCCTTTTTGGAACCCTTTCATTCCCCAGAAAAGACATCCCTACCGGAGACTACCAGCCCTCCCGAATGCCCCACCTCCCGGTCCTAGGTAACCCCACCTGCGTCCCCTCCTCCCCCAGTCCTAGGTAACCCCACCTGCGTCCCCTCCTCCCCCAGTCCTAGGTAACCCCACCTGCGTCCCCTCCTCCCCCAGTCCTAGGTAACCCCACCTGTGTCCCCTCCTCCCCCAGTCCTAGGTAACCCCACCCTGCGTCCCCTCCTCCCCCAGTCCTAGGTAACCCCACCCTGCGTCCCCACCTCTATGGCTCTGTCTCTTCTGAACATATCAGGTAAATGGAGTCACACGTGTGTCTGTACTTCTTTCCTGCACGTGGCTGGACTACATTCCATTGCGGGGATGTGCCACCTCGAGTTTGTCCATCAGTTGTCCATGGACATTATGTTGTTTCCACACAGGGGACACTGGGGACATCATCTCCTGTTGAGGCTTTATTTTTATCCAACAACCAAATGTGGTTCTTTGTGATGTGACCCCGCAGGACCGGCCCCTCTCCTGCGATGCCACACGGCGCCTCCTGAGCGACGGCGGCCCGCCTGGCTTGGAATACACTCACCCAGGGCTTCTCCCCCGCAGATCCTGCTGGGCTCAGCCCTCGGGGCGAGTCTTGCTGTTGAGTCTCCAGGCCACTGTGGATCCTTGGCCGCGGCGCTGTAAGAGAGCAGAGGTGTCACTCTGCAGTGTCAAAGCCATCTCCCTGAGACAGCAAGTTGAAATGTCCGCATGGGAAAAACCAAAGCGCGCCTCCTTGCCAGGTACCCTGTTTGCTTTTTCAAGCTCTCTCCACATTGGAGAAAAGGAGACTCATTCAAATGGAAATCGTCGCTGCCCGTGTGCACTAACCATGGTCTGAAAAGAACAGGAGGATGCGGGTTAGCCTGGTTGCCTCATGGACCGGGTCACAATGCCGCAGAGTTAAAGCAGTTGCTCTATTATGACTGACACGTCCCTAACACTCAGAGTAAACGCTGGTTTCAGGCTTACTCAAAATTTTAATGGGCCAGGCGCGGTGGCTCACGCCTGTAATCCTAGCACTCTGGGAGGCCAAGGCGGGCGGATTGTTTGAGCTCAGGAGTTCGAAACCAGCCTGAGCAAGAGCGAGACCCTGTCTCTACTAAAAATAGAAAGAAATTAATCGGACAACTAAAAATATATAGAAAAAATTAGCCGGGCATGGTGGCGCATGCCTGTAGTCCCAGCTACTCGGGAGGCTGAGGCAGGAGGATCGCTTGAGCCCAGGAGTTTGAGGTTGCTGTGAGCTAGGCTGACGCCACGGCACTCACTCTAGCCCGGGAAGAAGAGTGAGACTCTGTCTCAAAAAAAAAAAAAAAAAAAATTTTTAATGGAAACATTTTCGTGTTTGGGCTCTTTTTGTGACACGTGATTGAAGTGACTGAGTTGTGAATTATGTGTTTTAAACCAGGGCACTCTGTCCTGGCCTCTGATGAACATTCCAGAATGTCCCCAGAACCTGATTTTTCTTTAGTCACCCTCCCCCTGCCCCGAGTGACACTCACTCACTGTGTCCCCTTTTCCTCCTCAAAGGGGCCAGGAAACAGTCATAATGAGACGTACATGGTGCCGGGCCAGTGTGTGCCCAGGGTGCGGCCCTTTTCACGGGTCCTTCTCGGGACAAGGGCCCTGTCTCGGTGTCTTCTCTTTGCCAGGAGTCTCCTTACCCCTCCCCCACCAGCGCGAGGACAGGGGACAGGGATGCAGATCTGGGGGCAGGTCCAGTTGGAACCTGCCGTTTCCCAGCCACTGGGTCCTTTGCAGTTATCTGACCTCTCGGGGCTTCCACAGCCTGAGCTGTGCCCTGGGGACAAGAGCACCCTTGCTAGACGCAGCTGAGCCTGCCACGGGTGCGGCGCTGGGCTGTGCGCATCCCGTCTTCTCTTTATTTCTAAGAGACAGGCAACTAACTACCTGTCACCTGAATTTCCAGGGGACGTCACGTCCACACCCTCGTGCATTATTGACCGTCGCGGCCGACGGCAGAAATCCCTCCGTGCTGACATCTCTGCCTCCCTCAGCCCCCAGCACGGCCTGAGCGCCCCGAGGAGACGCAGGGGGTTTCCGCCACCAGGTGACAGGTTGCCCCTTCTCCCCTGTCCCAGGGAGGGCGGTCACAGCTCAGTGTCACCACGTGCGGAGAGTGTTCAGTCACCGTAACCAGACCCGCTGTCTAAGTCAGTGGTTCTAACAGGACTCTGCTGCACACACGGTCTCTCCGGCCTCCTTTCCAGGTTCAGGGCAGAGGCCCTGACTCACCCACGTGCCTCTTCATGCTGCTGCGACGAGAATGAAAATGACGCCCGCGCTGCAGCTCTCGGGGATAAACAGTTCCTGTACAGCCAGACGAGGCAGGTGGTCTGCAGTGTGGACTCTCCCCGAGAGAGTATGTTATCTGAGTATGTTCAGCACAGGGGGCCTCCCGCCCCCGCAGCGCAGTCAACAGCGACGCTCGCCTCCAGCCCTGCCCGGCTTTGACCGGACCTGTGTTCGTTCGTCCTGGCCGGTGGGGCTGAGGGAGGTGGTGACGCAGGGGACAGGCTTCTGAGAGTGTTGTCCGACAAGTGCTCTCCTGGGGACACAGCCCGGCTGGGGGTGCGGACCCAGCAGCTGCTGGGCCCCGTCCGCCTGCGTCAGGCCCGTGAGGCCTGCCCGGAGCAGGTGTGAATCACCCACCTCTCCCTTCTGCCCCTTGGGGACCA
This sequence comes from Propithecus coquereli, assembly GCF_000956105.1. Lineage (NCBI taxonomy): Eukaryota > Metazoa > Chordata > Mammalia > Primates > Indriidae > Propithecus > Propithecus coquereli. The sequence continues at coordinate 5,721,664 of NW_012150285.1, forward strand.
TGCGCCTGTCCACCCCCCACGGCGGCCTGGGCACCTGGCGCGTGGTAGACAGGCAAAGCGGGCAAGGAGTGAAGACGGGTTGCCGAGCCTTAAACAGGAGGCCTGCTCCGCGGTCGCCCTGTTGGCTCTGAAGAAGGGACCTCTGGAGCTCGTTTCGGAATCCAGAGACAGAGAGCCCCCGCCCCGCCGGCACTGCGCCCTCCGCTGATGCCTGCGTGGCCAGCTGTGCCGCTGTGCTGCACCCCAGTCTTCAGCGCTCCGTCGGAGACACCGGGCACAGTAGGGTTCAGCAGGGACTGGGGCCTGCCCGTGCCCCTGACTAGGAGCCCAAGTTCACGGCTTCACTCAGAAGACAGCTTGGCGGCTGGTGGTGGTGTTGGAGTGGTTGGCTCTGCTGGGGCTGGGGACTGGGATGGCGGGCTCTGGGGAGGAAACAAATGCAGAGAGGCGAGAATAACGTGCAGACCGGCCTGGCTCCAGGACCCCAGAGGGCTGGGCTGTGGCTTTCCTGCTGGGGCTCGGGGAAGCTCCAAAAGGCATCCTCGCCCACCCCAGACACCTCAGACCGCACCGGATCCACTGGTTGCACACCCGCCGGGCACGGGGGCGCTGGCAGTGAAGGCTGGCCCTGCTGCCGGGCCCTCTTTAGCTCTGGGCCTCACAGGGCAGCCTTCCAAGATACCCGACAAACAGACTGTCGCAGGAGTCGCAAGTGCAGTATATGCCACCTCCAAAACCCCAGGCGGCCCACCAGATGGTCCACCAAGCACGGTGACCACCTGTGAGTGGCAAAGGGCACAATGTACCACAACTCGTCCTGTAGCTTACAGATGTTCTGACGCCCTCGAGACAATTGGGCCGTGGAGCCTCGCCAGGGGACAAGGGCCCTCAGCGTTTGCTTCTCCGGCAGCCTGTGTCTTCCTAGGGCCCTTAGAGCACTTGTCACTTCCTGCTCACCAGGCCAGCTGGCAGGAGGTCAGCAACGTGGCGGATCCACAGGGTGTTCTGTGCAAGGTCAAGACACTCACGGTCCCTCGGCCTGTGTTGTGTCAGAGGGACGGAGAGTTCCCACAGCCTGAGTTTGATCTTTCTTACGGGTTATGACTGAAAAGAAAGCAACTTGCCAGATAAAAGAGCGACACACCAGGGCGGAGGCTGTGTCAACGTGGCCGGGGAGACACGCAGTTTTCCGGGTCAGCATTTGCACAGTTCACCGACATCCGCCATAATCCCTCTGGTTTTTTCTTGGGCCAAAGAGGTGAGTCGAATGGGGAAGCGATGGGGGCCGACACTGTGTATTTTTTAAGTCTTTGTTGGGGGTGCTAATTGCTGAAGCTCTGCCGGAGACACTTCCGATTGACGCAGGGCTAGAGGCTTCCATGCAGCCCCCCACTGTGGCGGTTCTGCGGGCTAAGTGGAGCTACCGCGATACACTGAGGGCTGGGAACGCAGTCTCGGGGGACGGATGAAGGCACTGGCCACTTTCCAGGTCAGTCTGAGGCCGGGGCTCCGTGCATCCCTGACCTCCGCCGCTCCCCGCCCTGGGGAGGAACCCAGCCCCCTCCTGCTTCTCCGGAGTCAGTGCTGGAAAGGCCGAGGATGCCCCTTCCCCAGGGCTTAGTTACGCGGTACAAGTCCTTTTGGGGAAACACTAGGGGAGTGTTCCTCGCACATACTGTGGCGGTGGCGCCATGACTCATCTGGAGTACACGGCCTTGTGCCCGATGACTGAGCTCCGGTCTGTGAGCCGACTCGGATCTCGAGGCTTGGCCAGGAGCTGTCATTTTCCGTCGTGCTGCCCGACTTCAGTGTTCTCCTCGGCACCTCTCAGGTAAACCCGTAGCCAGCCGCCCACACGGCTGCCCTCTCTGAACACTGGGGTTGTTGGCTTGTGGGTCTGCCTGCCTCTGGCCTCCCCGACCCTTCCTGGGTTGACATTCACCTCGCTTCTGCCGTTCTAGAATCCTGTTCTGCCTATTAAGAGTGGGAGGCCCAGTTCCGTGGAAGTTTCTAGCCTACAGAGGAGATCCACCATCGAGCTCCTCGAAATATCAGTGCCTGCACCTGCCCTCTGCCCCCACCACGGACTCATTCCTGGTCCTCTGGGCCTTCCCAGGGAGCGCCACCACGGGAGAAATCAGTGGGTCTCACCTGGTAGACGCACGGACGCTCCCACGTTGCTGAGGCTTCCGACTTTCTCCTCGGCACGACGCGAGGGCGACTCCAGCATCTCCACCCCGTCACTGGAGCCTAGCGACAGGCCCAGACGTCGAGAAGCCTCCCCGGCTGTACGAGGACTGGCTCAGGTGTCCTTCCCAGGAATTGAAGCCCCCGTCACGAATGATGCCCCCAAGTCAAGAAATTCGCCCCCTTTTAGACATTTCTTCCACCCATCAGTCCAGTGCCCACCCGAGCTCCTCCCAGGCCGAGTCCTCAAGTCCCTGCTAGGCTCCCCTTTGGTGCATAGGCTGTTTTCTCCGGAAGCAGGGACTGTTTCCTCACGTGGGCTGGGCTGAGACCTAGTCACAACCATCCTGAAGGCAAAGCGGTGTGGTCAGCTGAATCTCGAAAAACGGAAACGCGCGTTACCTTGCACGCCGCTTCCAGGCACGGAGAGGCTGTTCTCTGGCAGCAAAGGAGAGCGCGGAGCTTTCAGGGAGCAGTGGGGCTTCAGGCCTCAGGGTCCTGCTCTCTCCTACCAGTGCTCAGAATTCGACATGGGAGACTTTTCAAAGCTCTGCAGTCAATATTCTTTGTGGTTTGGCCGGTCTTAAAATTAGATCATGGACCTAACTTTCAGTGCACACTGTGCTGCCGACCGCAGGTGATGTTTGTCTCCCTAAATGCTGCCATGGAGGCTCTTTGCTTCCACACTGTGCCTTGAGTTGACGCAGTCATGTGCCACGTGACCACATCCTGGTCAACACGGACCACATATATGACGTTGGTCTCATAACATTGTAGTACCATATTTTTACTGTACCTTTTCTATGTTAGATAAACAAATACTTAACCATACTTTTACAGTCGCCTACAAAATTCAGTACGATAACATGGGGTACAGGCTTGTAGCCCGGGAGCAACGGGCTGTGCCTCACAGCCCGGGTGTGCAGGAGGCTGCCATCCAGGTTTGTGTAAGCACATTCTGTGGTGTTCACGCAACAGCTGAATCACCTAAGGATCCATTTCTCAGAATGTATCCCTGCCATTAAGGGACACATGACTGTAATTTGCTCTTGCAAGCCTATCTGGTAACATCAGCTGGCCAAGTCCACAACCCTTATAATTGTCATCGTCTCTACACTGGCCAGATGCCAGAGCTACCACGTATCCCGACGCCTCACCTTCCACCTGGCCTCGTTCCGGTCCCTCGCAGGTCATTATGCTCTGAGTACTTACGCCGGTGTTGCGTGTCGGATGTTATCGCCCTCTGCCTACCGCTGGCCCACCAGCACAGGCACCGGCCCTCCTCTCCGAGGAATTTATGAGGGCTATCTCAGAACTGCCTGCCGGGGGACAACAGGCGGAGCCTTTACCCGTCAGCTTCTGTCCCCATTGGTCGAGGATGCCCGAATGGGCATTAAGCCCCTGCATTTCCAAGTTGTACACGTGAAAATGCCAAGCAGTGTCTTGTGAGCTGGCAGTAGCTCTGAATCGGGAATCAAGAGGTATATACCTCAGGGGCCTGGAGCAGCGTTCTCGGGTCACACCTGTCAAAGCCGGTCAGTGTCTGCATGCAACTGGCCACTGGAGCAGGGCTGAAAGGGTTTGAAGTGATACACAAGGGACGTCTGATACAACTGCCCGTGCTAATGGAGAACCATGTCATCCCAAACAAGATATTGTGTTTGATTTGGGAATACGCTTAGCATTTCTTTTCCATAACTTCTGCCTTTTAAATTAATTCTGTCTAGCTCAGGTTAATATCAGAATAAGATTGCATTTCCTAAGCATGCCCCAGACAGCCAGAAGGAAGTGGAAGGAAAGTCCAACCTGCTATTTGAAGTGCCACGCCCTGCACGGAAAATCCACGAGTCATTCATTTAAGAAATAAGCAATGTTCCAGGCACTGGGATTACAACAGTGGACAAAACAGAAAAAAAAACTCTGGGGAGCTTACAATAGATAACACAAGTAAATTAAATAATGTACTAGAAGGTGAGACATGCAAAGGAGATACATCAAGGCAGGAAGAGGGCAGGGAGTACGTGTTGGAGGGGTTGCTATTTTAAACAAGATGCTCAGGAGGAGTCTCCTGAGAAGGTGACATTTGAGCAAAGACTTGAAGGAGGGGAGGGAGACAGAGCATTGCAGGCAGGAGGAGCAGCGAATGCACAGGCCTTGGGTGGGAGCACAACTGCGTGGTGGAGAAGCGGCAGCGCGGCCAGCGGCTGGAGCGGAGCAGGAGCGTGAACCAGAGGGGTGGCAGGGGCCGCACCGTGTGGTGCCCAGGAGCCACAGGATGCCTCCGATTCTACTAGAAGGGAGGGGAAGGGGAACCCCCGGAGAGCCTTGACCAGAGGAAAAGGTGGTGCTTTTATCCGAATTGTGTGCACACCGACACATCAGTGTGAGCACGCCCAGCTCCCAGCACGGTTCGGGCTGATGTTTCGCAGGATTGCCACCCATCAGATGCAGCAAACATGCACGGCCGCCAGGGAGTCAGTGTCAAGGGTCACCACCTGGGTGACTTACACAATGATGGGACTGTGGCCATAGATGAAACGGGGCTGATGGCGGAGAACCCAGGGCACAGACAAACTTCCAAACTGCAAGGATGGTCCGCATGGAGGGACCCAGGTGCCTGGAGGCCCTGGCCAGCCCCAGCCTTGGACTCGCGTGCGGAGATAGACTCCGGCCCTTTGTGTGGCTCCCCCGTCTTTGGCAGGAGGCGCCTCAGCCCCCCAGTGTCGTGTAGTGTGTCTAGCACAGCACTGTAACTCATAAACTCCACGCCATTGACAAGCATGGCAATAAAACTTCACTGTTCCTGATGGCAGTAGTCTGTTTTTTTAACCTTTGGCTTCCTTTTTTCCTGGTACCTTTATACATCTGGTTCTGGTAAAATAAAAAGATTCACTCCATTTACAACTGTACTTTTTGTCCTGGGCTAAGTTTCTCTCCCCCACATCTCCTCTCCAAGTGAAAGAGCCTCCTCCAGACAGGACAGTGCCCCATGGTGACACCTCCCTCGGCCAGGGCCAGAAAGCCTTCTGGGAGTCACCATCCAGAAGGGGACATTGCAGGAGGCCAAGCTGGTGCACAGGGTCCCCTCCTCGGTGTTACCAGGACCCCAGATGGGACTCAGTACAGAGAAGTGTTCTGTGTGACAATGATGCTTCCTTAGAAGGTGGGTTTTTGGTCCCATGTGGCTTTCAGTTACTATTTCCTACCCTTTGCTATGTGTCTCAGTCCCTTTTCTGCTGCTGTAACAGAAGACCACAGACTGGGTCATTTATAAAGAAACGAAGTTTATTTAGCTCACGGTTCTGGAGCCTGGGAAGTCCAAGAGCGTGGCACTGGCTTCTGGTGGAGCTTTTGTGTTGCGTCACAACACGATGTAAAACCGGAAAGGCGGGTGAGGATGTGCCAAAGAGGGAAGCAAAGGCGCCAGGCTCCCTTTATCACAGCCCACGCTGCGATGACTAACCCAGGCCCGAGAGAACGTGCACTCCAAAGGACAGCCTCGATCCCTCTGTGAGGGCACTGCCCTCATGACCTCATCACCTCCTGTGGGTCCTGCCACTCTCAATACCGTAGCAGTGACAATTAAATTCCAACGTGAGTTTTGGAGGGGACAGACCATATTCACACCATAGCCCTGGGTTTGCTAGTGTTCAGGCATGATGCAAAGTGGTCAGCGGGGAGGCTGCTAACCTGCAAATGCTCCCCAAAGGCTGCAGAAGAGGAGGAGAGCGGCAGGGAGGGGGGCTCGACGGGGCAGAGACACTCGCAGACAAAGGCTCCTGGCACTTGATGAGAGGCTTAAAATCAGGCCTTTCACCACCGGTGAGCACGCCTTCCCCTCTGGATGCCCTAACGAGAGCCTGGCACAGCTAAGTGACCCCCTAGGCCAGGCCGTGGGCCATCTTGCGAGTCTCACTGTGCCGACGGGACATCTCACAGCCAGACGGACGCCAGACACCTGGCAGATCGCTGGAGAGGCAGCTGTGAGGAGGACCCCACAGCCAAACGTGCACCCGAGCACAGCAAGCCCCCCTGGCAGTGTGCTCCAGGCGTGCCTTCCCTCGCACGGCCCTCACACGCTTCCAGACAAAACCCCAGAAACAGGCAGATCCCGTCATCTCCACTTTACACGGGAGGAAACTTCCAGAGACATAAAGGGATCTTCTCGAGTTTCCACTGATCTGTGTGACCCGGAAGGTGTGGTCCTAACACGATTTTGTGCACGTAAGTGGGCAATGCCCACACACGCATACACACATACCGCAAATGCACCACACACAATACACACCCCACACAATACACATTCCACACAATACACACCCCACAATACACCCCACACAATACACACCCCACAATACACACCCCACAATACACCCCACACAATACACACCCCACAATACACACCCCACAATACACCCCACACAATACACACCCCACAATACACACCCCACAATACACCCCACACAATACACACCCCACAATACACACCCCACAATACACACCCCACAATACACACCCCACACAATACACACCCCACAATACACACCCCACAATACACACCCCACAATACACACCCCACAATACACACCCCACACAATACATACACACCCCACACAATACACACCCCACAATACACACCCCACAATACACACCCCACAATACACCCCACACAATACACACCCCACAATACACACCCCACACAATACACACCCCACACCCACATCCACGTTCTCTCCACACAGCACAGACACTCATCCCACAGGCTGTGTCACTCCGAGCACGCCACACACATACTCCGCACTCCTCACAACACGCACACACACACACACACACACACACACACACACACATGCATGCGCATACACAGGCATGGCCAAAAACACGGCAGGAAGGAAAGAAAAAAGACGAAAGTACCTGTCCTAGGATTAGTACCGGTATTCAAAGAAACGAAGTTAAAAACAAAATATGACCTTGGCCACGTGAAACAAAATGCTCCTGTGTGTGGCAGAGCAGAGAGGCTGAACACACGGATTCTGGGGTCAGGCTGCCTCCATCGCTGGTGACAGTGGGCAAGGTAGTTGACGTCTCTGTGCTCCCTTTAGGTCGTCTGGAACTTGAGGATCCAGTCCCCATCGCCGGTGGTGGTTGTGGGAATTTAGTGAGTAAAAACGTGCAATTTGCTGAGAACAGTGCCTGCCACACAGGGCGATGCCACACACCTGCCACTCTTCCTGTCGTCGCCGTTGCTGTCGCGTGCGTGCCGCGGAGCGAGCCCTCCCCCGCGCTGTCTGTGGGACTGCCTCTCTGGCGCGTCACTCTGGAACATACACATCAAGATCCTTAAAATTTGTCATCCCATGTGACTCATTCCTTGTTACGGAGACACAGCAGAGAGGCACTCGCAGACTTGTGTTTCAGGATGTTCGTTGCAGCATTATTCGTAGCGAAACAAGGAAAATGGAAACAACCTGACATTCCTACACCAGGAGCTCGGTGACAGGCCACGTGCCCGGCGCCCCAGGCAGCCTCGAAGTCACGCTTTGCTCCCCTCACATCCAGTAAACGGTTGCGTCCATTGTTTCTCCGTCAGAAATCTGACCGCTTTCTACATCTTTCCCTCAGGGCTGACTTCCTGGAGAAGCATTGCCACCGCCGTGCCGGGTCGCTCTGCTACATGCTGGGGTGACGCCGTCGCATTCCGTCCTATTCATCACGCTGGCCAGGCTTCCCGACTTCTGCCTCTCCCACTAGATTATAAGTGCCACATAGGTGTCGTGGCCCCAAAGCCTACAACAGCGCCTGGCACACACGATGTCCCCCGACGGAGGAATACGCACGCGAATGAAGGAAAGCGATCCAGTCTTAACCACATTCTCCGGGAAACCATATCGCAAAACGCTCGCGACACAACATCAATGAGAAAAACGTCTGCGGAAGTTGCCCGCAGCATGACACTACCATTGCTACACACAGACACGTGCAAAAACGAGACGAGAGGCACCGAATTGTCAGCAGGGGTTAGTCCCGGCCACTTTTATTTTTTCTTTCTATACACATATATTTTCCAGATATTGTACAATAAACATCCATTTCCTTTATGCTCGTGAGAACAGTGAATAAGCTAGATGAACACAGCAAAGGAACAAGGACTTCTGGAATGAACCGTGATCTGGGTGCAGGGCCCGGATGGTTACGGCATCCTGTCAAACGCCCACACTTGAACTTGCCCACGGCGTGTGTCTGTTACAGCCAGCATCTCCAGACCGGCTCTGCGCAGTCGCACAACCGCCAGGGACTCCTCCGATGACAGGCCCCTTCCTTTCTCGTGGGGCCCCATTAGGCTGAACGCAGCAGAGATGACAGGTAGTGGTTTCAGAAAGATAACATAAATGTCCTTCTTTTTTCTAACAGAAAAATTCAGGATAAACAATCTTTTCTTGTCCCCCTAACTCACCATACTCGCCCATTCAGGGTAACATTTTAGAGGCTCCTACAGGAGGACTCCTTTCTAAGTCCCCATGGCAGGGTCTTCGACTGTTTGCAGTAACTGTTGAAGGTGTCAGCAGGGCAGCCGCCAGGCCAGAGCTCCCCAGCACACGGAGAGGTGGTCCCTTGGACGGACCCAGGGAGGCTGACACCTTGTGGAAGTGGCATCCCCAGGAACTCAGGGACAGTGGTTTCAAGTTTTGATCCAGACTCTGAATGTTTTCTCTTGCCTTGACTTCTCAGTACGCCAGCGTTTTTCCATCAGTCACATTGGAATCTCTGTGCCCCACTCTGGGACAATCTGAAGGAGTAGTGAAATTGACAGCGCTGCCGTTGGGGGATCCGTCCCTCTGTCCCCGCCTGCGGGTCCCTCTCAAGCAGACCACCATATGAAAGACAGAGTGGACACAAGTAGGGATGTTCAGGCTGGAGAAGATAGGAAAAATGACAGCATGGGAGAACACAAAAATTGTCACTTAGGCCGGGCGCCGTGGCTCACGCCTGTAATCCTAACTCTCTGGGAGGCCGAGGCGGGCAGATTGTCTGAGCTCAGGAGTTCGAAACCAGCCTGAGCAAGAGCGAGACCCCGTCTCTACTAAAAATAGAAAGAAATTAATCAGACAACTAAAAATATATAGAAAAAATTAGCCGGGCATGGTGGCGCATGCCTGTAGTCCCAGCTACTCGGGAGGCTGAGGCAGAAGGATTGCTTGAGCCCAGGAGTTTGAGGTTGCTGTGAGCTAGGCTGACGCCACGGCACCCGCCCCAGACAAAAGAGTGAGATTCTGTCTCAAAAAAAAAAAAAAAAAAATTGTCACTTGCATGAAGGACAGATTCCTTCCATGTGACTTCCTAGGGCAGAACTCAGGCCAGTTGTGGAAGCTCTAGAAAGCCAGATTTCTGCTTCACTTATAAAAGAACCTTCTAAGAACAAAAAGTGATTCAAAAGGCTGCCTTGGAAATCAGCGCTGAGTCACCCATCCCCGCGAATGTGTCAGTGGGGCTGAGAGTTCTTGTAGAGAAGACGCCTGTATGCAGTTGGAGACCAGACTCGTAACTTTTAACTTCCTCCCAACTCCAAGGACCTACGTTTCTGCCACGTGGCCTTTTTGCTTGTGTCATTGCTTGGACACAATTTATAATCCAGCCTCAGCACCTGTTTACCTAGGCCCCACCAGGGGCCTCCCTCCCGGCTCACCTCCAGTGGTGGACACTCGTTGTGTTCGTGTCTGTCTTCTATCTGCCAAGGATAGGACAGGCTCACAAAAACGAGTCCTGCCTTCCTTGAATAAAAACAGGAACTCCGGCCGGGCGCGGTGGCTCACGCCTGTAATCCTAGCACTCTGGGAGGCCGAGGCGGGCGGATCGTTCTGAGCTCAGGAGTTCGAGACCAGCCTGAGCAAGAGCGAGACCCCGTCTCTACTAAAAATAGAAAGAAATTAATCGGACAACTAAAAATATAGAGAAAATCTAGCCGGGCATGGTGGCGCATGCCTGTAGCCCCAGCTACTCGGGAGGCCGAGGCAGGAGGATCACTTGAGCCCCGAGTGCGAGGTTGCTGTGAGCTAGGCTGACGCCACGGCACTCGCCCCAGACAAGAGAGAGAGACACTGTCTCAAAAAAAAAAAAAAACTAGGAACTCAATTTTCCCGGCCTCCCTTACGGGAAGGATGAAGTCTTGTGACCTAGGCCTGCCTTTCAGATGCTCCTGTGCGAGACTTGAGTTTGGGAGGAACAGAAGTGGGGGAGGGAGACCACCAGGTGCATCAACACTTTCTGTCTGGGGCAATGGCAGAGACATTGGCTTTCAAGGGGGGGGAGCAGCAGCTGTTTCCCAGACAGTGCAAGATCAAGCCCTGGCACCAGAAGTGTCATTAGATCCAGCAGAAGTGGCATTCACCATCGAGCAGCTTTCCAGCATTTAGTGCTTAGGAGAGGCAGAGGCCCCTGCAGTTTCCTCCGCAGGTTCCGGGGCTGGCTTTTGGGAGCGCTGCCGGAAGGTCAGCCTCACTCCGACTCCCAGCTGCCTGTGCCCCTGGGAGCTTGCTCGACCACCCGGGAGAATGGCCCGGTGCTCACCAGCCCTGCGTTGTCGCTGTCGCTGGGCACACACTGAGCTGGACCGCCTTCCCCAGCCTTCCTGGCACTCAGGTGTGGCCACGTGACTGAGTTCCGACTCACACCCATGTCTGGTCCCTAAAACCTCTCACGCAATCCCCACCCTCTTATCTCCTAGCAGGGCGTGGAGGACGTGGAGGAGGATGACAAGACCCCTGGAAGATGGTGGAGCCACTAGAAGAAAGGAACCTGGGCCCTTGACTCGCTCACCTGGACTGTGACGTGAGCAGGAAATAAACTTATTGTTTTAAGCCACTTTGATTTTGCAGTCGTCACAGGGTTAGCCCATCCCGACTAATACACTTCATAAATTCATTTTCTCATGGACTGGCCAAAGTCATTTCATTTTGTAGGACTAAGAACTCTGAGTGTTTCACCCCCTGCTGGATCTGTCCCGGGAATCCTGCCTCCTCCTCTCTGTTACAAGGGAAGCCGGCTCTTGGGCAGCGCAGAGAGCTCTCTCCCCTGAAGGAAACGACCTAGTGAAGTCAGGCTTTGTGTTAGCACAGCAGACACCCTTTGGCGTGTCTGGTCAGCTCACCCCTGAAGCACCCCCTACCCACAGGGCGGGCCCACGGCAGCCGGGCTGTCCCCTGTGACTATCCCTCTGGCCTCAGGTGATTGGCCCGGGCTGGGCATGTGATCCAAGCTGATGTTTTGTGTCTGAAATCTGGAGAGGCAGTTTTAGGCGAGGATTCCCTGTGGAATAGAACACGTGGAAACTCATGGAACAGTGGGTGTGACCATCCTCCAACCCTGTGTACTGACAAACAGGCCTGGAGGAAGCCCGTCCGCTAAGAGAGGGAGGAAGTCACAACTTTCTGAGCCTGCAGCATCCAGCCCAGGGGTCCAAGACCAAACCCTCTATCCATGAAATAAATTTTCTCTAGTTTGCTTAAACTAGTTTGAGTCCGTAAAGTCTAAAATTTAAGACTGCTATAGGAAGAAGCAGAAAGTGTCACCCCACACATTGGAACCTCAGCACCTGACGGTCCCGGGAACTGGGAGACCTAAAACTATTCCAGCACAGCTGGGGAAACGCGGCCACTGCAGAGCCCTCTTGGGATGTGGCCCTAACTGGAAAGGAGGCCACCGCTTTCCAGCCAACAGCCTGGCATTTCAGCAGAGCAACGGCGGAGAGCCCCAGAGGCGGAGACACAGCCCTGGGGACAGCCCTGGGCTCCCAGGGCCGGCCAGGTGGGGCTGGAACCCAGGTCCGGCCTCCGGGCTGCAAGGCCGAGCACAACCCCAGGCCCGAACGGCACAGCCTTCCCGCGCTCGGCCCCAGGGCGGGGCCCGGCAGGGACGACCGGGAGGCGCGAGCTGCCAGGCTGGCGACAATGACGCGGCTAACGCTCCTCGCTCCTGGTCCCCCGGCCACCCCGGGCCGCTACGTCCCCCCGCACATGCGCGCCCGGGGCCGGAGCAGCTGCAGCGGCCGGGCGGGTGCGGGGACGGGCTCGGGCCCCCACCCAGCCCGCCGCGCCGTGGGAGCGGCTCAGCCGCAAGAGGACGCCGCGGGCGAGGGTCGCGGCCTGACCTCGGCGAGGGGAGCACGGAGAGAGGCTGTTCTCGGCTCCACCGCGACGCCGCCGGCCGGGGCCGGGGTCTGGGGCCGGCGTCCCCCCGCCGGGGGCAGCCGCGGCTGACAGGACTGAGCCCCCGGCCCCGCCCGCCCCCGAGCCTTAGAGACCCGGCCCGGCAGGGACGAGCACGCGCCGGAACCTGCCGCAGGTTTCCGCAGGCGCCCTCCCCCCGCCGCGGTTCCAGCTCTTTCGCCCCGCCCCGCCCCCACCGGGGCAGCCGGGCCGCCGGGCAATGGCGCCACCTCGTGGCCGCCCCGGGCGCGGCTCGGATTCGGATCCGGAGCAGTCCGTGTGGACGAGCCTGCTGTGCAAGCCCAGCGTGGGTCTGGAGGCCCAGTGGGCCCCGCCCGTCTCCTTGTCCCTGGAATAAGCCGAGAACGCAGGGCCGGGGCCCCTTCACGTCATCGCCGAAGGCACCGCAGTTCCAGACCCTTCATTCGAGGCGCCAGTGATCCATACACGGAACATGCCCTTGAAGACACGTAGTGTGGGCACTGATTTTAGGCCTAATCGCTTTATTACCATTTCCCAGGCTTTCAGAGAGAGGACGGAGCCAGCGCGTAGCCATCCTTCAAGGCGGGGGGCATGGGTGGGGCTGGGAGCTGGTGACCGGTGGCTGGGTGGGCAGGGTCCTGTGCACGTTTTGGGGCTGGGCAGGGGCCTCAGAGCATGTCCAGTCCTGCTGGGCCTGTGGGTCCCAGGTGGCCCTCGGTGGCCACTGTGTCCCCAGCAGCTGAGACCCACTTAATGGAGACATGGGCAGCTGTGCCCCGACAATCTTCCGCTCTCCCCCAGCCCATAAAACGCACAGCCATCTGTGTGAACGTGACCCCGGGCTTTTTATGGGCTGTCTACTGGGGGCTGCAGACAAGTGGGGACAGGGCTTATTGCCGCAGCCCTCTCCGTCCCCAAATAGGAAACTGCGTAACGCGACCCATCCTCTGAAACCAAATATTTGCAAGGATACCCAGCAGCCACCTGGCACCAAATCTCTTGATCCGGCAGATCATCTGTGCTGCAAAAGTTCCACCTGGGGGTTTTTGTCAGCTTCCGAGAGGTCAGGAGACACAGCCCCCTGCCATTATGCGGGGAGGCCCGCCCAGGCCTCGCCTGCTGTCACGGGCAGGCCCTGATTGGGGTGTGCAGACAACATCTCGGCTGGGCCAGCAAGCTGAAAGAAAGAAGCCCTGTTCCCTGCCACAGGCCGCTCTGGTCTCTTCTGGGGCCCTGCTCTCCTGCCCGGAAACTGCATCTACCTCATGTTGCTTATTAGCTAATTGATGAACTACTTGAGTCCCCGTGGTGCTACTTGGAGCTTCCTTGGCTCGGTGATTAGCTGAACGTTGCGGAGGTTGTGGGAGCTGTCCCCTCCGCCCTGTGCAGTGATTTGGTACATTTCCAGGAGCATCTTCTTGCTCGCTCATGCTCTCTCCCCCCCATCTTACAGACCTCATTTTTTTCTCCTCTCTCTCTCTCTGTCTCTCTGGAAATATGGAGTTTATTGGTCTCTGTCGGGGGAAAATGATCACAAACTTCATTATTATAAGCTCCAACCCCTGCCCGGCTGTTTTGGTTTTAGGGTGGTTCCCAGTGAGTCACCAGGGCACACCCTGTCTCTGTTCAGCACGAGTCCAGGTCTCCCTGGCATGACAGTCTGGAAAATGGGTGGATTTTCTGAAGGAGGCGGAAGTTGGGAGAAGAAAATCATATGGTTGGGAGCCTCTCTGTCCCCCAAGCCCACAGGCTTCTGAGAAGTCTCACGCTCCTGGCCAAGCATGGGACTGTCCCACAGGACCGGGACAAGCTGCAGGCCCGAGGCCTCACCCAGGTGGCCTCTGCCTATCCTGGAGACAGCCTCTCCCATGGGAGCCTTCCTGCACCTATCTATGGCTTTACCATCCCGACTCAATTTTAAATAGATCCACCTTTCAATATGTATTTTTTTTATTTTTTTATTTTTTATTTTTCAATATGTATTTATTCCTGTTGCATTTATCAAAAAAACCCCAGAAAACCGAAAACTAACAACAAAACCCCAACCCTGCTGGTAATGTGCCAGACTGAGATATATAATGATGTTGTTTAGCAGCAACTGTGTCATTCGGTGTTGTTGACAGTAAAATAAATTAACATAATAAACATAATTTGCTGGAAAACGGCTAAGGAAAAGCAGATGGTTAGCACATTTCGGCAGGACCTGTTGGTCCAAGTTTGCACGGATGTTTAGACGTTTGTGCTGCCTGCAACAGATGCTCGCCTGGGTTCCGGGTGCTCCCACGTGACGACTGCTCAGGCGGGCCCCACACCTCTGGCCTCTGTCCTGGGTCAGGGCTGCGCCGCTGCTGAGGGATCGAGTCCCTGAAACAGGACAGAGAGCAGCCAGGCGCCTGTGAGGCTGGCCTCCGGTGCCTGGGCCATTAGCATTCACCGCCTGTCGCCTGCCCAGCGCCCATCCTTTGTGTGCCTGGAACAAGGGAGCTTTCTCCCGGGGAGAATGGCGCCAGAGCGCTCCGGCTCCTGCGGGCAAGCTTCCCAGTGCCTTCGGGGCCAGTGGGCCGCGGCTCTGCCCTTGGTTCCTGTGCCCATGGCTCCCGAAAGAGAAGAAGTTATTTTTGCAGAAGCCTCCCGGTGCCTGGGAAGCTTCAGGTTCCCTTTCCTCTCCAGGTTGGAGGGGATGGGGCCTGCAGGTCCCTGCCATCCTGGGTCCTGGGGGTCACTGGCTCTACCAGGCAAATAGCCCGTGTCGGTAGTCTCCCAGGAAGGTGCGTTTTTTTGGGAGGAACAGAGGTGAAGGCCAAGGCTCCCAGCGATGGGCGGTGGCATTTCAGCCTGTCCTCAAAGCTGAGCAGAAGCAGGGACTTATCAGAAAGAGGATGCGGGGAGCTCTGCTCAGGAACCTAGCTCTGCCCCAGGCAGCAGGAGGGATGGGGGTCCCTGCCGCCTGGCTTCGGGATGCCAGGCCAGGTCACCGACAAGGGGAGCCCTTCCCAGAGTTCGGGTGCGGCCCAGGAGGCTCGCGGGAATTCCTGTACTGCCTGGGCACTGCTGTACACAAAACTGCAGAGTTCAGAGATGGGCGAGAAGTGGTTTTGATAGAAATGATAGAGTAGGGGACCCAAATGGGCAGGAAATAGCTGGAAACACAGATGCCCCGTGGTCGGGCAGCGCGAGCTCCTGCTACTCTAGAGCCGCTTAGCTATTGGCGTGGCGCGGCAGACATGGCACAGGGAACCTGTCTGTGTCCGGGACCTTGGCTCTAGGTGTCTCAGCCCCGTGCCTAGAATGCCACTGTGGTTACCTGTGACTGCAACATCCCAGATGGCTTCACGGGCAGGTTAGCTTCCCCTGGGGCCAGAGGCTAATCAGGACCTCACCCGAATGTCTAATAGGTCCCTCAAACGGAACAAGGCCAAGACGTGACGATCTGTCCCCGATTTGCTCCTTCCCGAGTCTCCCCACCTCAATAAATGGCTCTGCTGTCTACCCCCATGTTCCGCCAAAAATTGGAAGTCATTTTTGATTCTTTCTTTGACCAGCCCCACAGCAGACCCCATCGGCAAGCTGAGTCCATCCACTCATCGTCCTCCCGTCCTCTACTGTGGTGTGGCTCAGGCCACCCTCTCCCTCCCAGCTCCTGTCGTGGCCACCGAGGGATCTGCTCCACCCGACAGCCCTTAAAGCCTGCTGTCCGGCCAGGCGCTCTGGGAAGCAGGAGGCAAGGTGGAGTCAGAAAGGCAGGAGGTTTACTAGGGGACATCTGTGGGGGTAAAGGGCCGAGGGACCAGGGTCACACGGTTGGATACCCGGGAAGGGAGGGCTGAGGCCACAGTGCAGCTCTGCAGAAACCCGGCCAGCCCAGTGGGGAGCCCGCTACTGGAATCCGGGCTCCGGTACCCTGTAGAGGTCAGTTCTTGGGCAGAGTGTGGCCTCTGGTCAGATGCTGTGGGTAGCTCTTGGTGGCACTGCACCTAGAGGCTGCTGGCCCTCTGCTCTGGTCCCAGCAGGTCCTCTCCTGAAGGGGGAGCTGAGCCGGGTGCCCCGGGCCCTGGGCACCCGGCTCAGCAGGCATCTGTCTAGTCACTGCTGTTTATAATTACCCAGTCTGAGGTTTGTTGTCATAGCAGCCCAAATGGACTAAGACAAGTAGCTTGCTCTGTGGCCTTGGGCAAGTCACTGAACCTCTCTGAGCTTGTTTCTCCTGCAGTAAACCAAGGGGATTTTTATTTCATTTTATTCTATGTCTTTAAGGGTAAAGAGAAGCTGTGCAGGAAGTGGGATTTGTGTATTCTCCACCCCACCCCCACCCCCCGTGGCCCCATCGAGGTGGGTCCCATTCCGCCTTTGCCCCGAGCCTTCCCAGGGCGGCGGTGGTGGCAGGAAAGAGGTGAGCAGTAGGCCTGGGGGTGAACCACCCTCCAGTGCCTGACTTGAGATACTGTAGAGAGTTGGCATAATTCTTAGATTATTTTGTGAGAGCAGCAAGAAAGTCAATCTGTACAATGTTCTTCTTTCTGACATTTTACAAATGAATGTTTCCAGTTGATACTTAAACGCCAGAAACAAGCAAAACCTCCCCCCACCCTGGAACCACACCCAGTAACGGCCTTAAATCCGTGAAGTTTCCAATTACGCCGAGCCCTGTTGACTAGCAGAGCATCGCCCTCTCGGCGCTGCGTGCGCCGTGCTAGCGCATCATCCCCAAACTATTGCAGAAATCCCAGCCCGGCCGTGGCAGCTGTGGCGCAGATGTTCGGCGGCGGCCGAGCATCGCCCGGTATCGATAAACAGCGTCTCTGAGACATAAAACGTGAGCGTGGAGCTGGGATGGTGATAACAAGAGCCGTGGAGACCATTCGCAGGAAAATGGAGAGAGTGGGGACTGAGCACGGACCCCCGCCCCGCCCCCGCGGAAGGGCTGATTTCAGAGCACACCGAGCCGGGGGTGTGGCTTCTGGGCCCCCGGTCTCTGTTCTTTGTGCCAAATGGCCTGTGTGCTCCTCCAGCTGAATGCCCAGAGCCCTGTGCTATACCCGCTCCCCCAGTTTGTGGTTTCCAAGCCCTAAATCCACCCTTTGGCGTCTGTCTGTCAGATGTCGCTGAAGGTTTAACTCCTCAAGTGCTGGTTTCTGGAGCTGCCCTGGCCGTGCTCAGCTCCAGATGTTGTGGGCCGGTCACAGCCAGTGTAGAGGCAGCAACTCCCGTCCAGATACCGTCCTCCGGGACACCCAGCTGCAGTGGCAGAGGGAGTGTCTGGGATGGCAAGGCTGGTCCTCTGCGGGACCATCGGGGAGGTGCGGGGTGAGGGGGACGGAGCTGCCGACCTGCGCTCCTGTCACCCTGGTGTTCCTGTGCATAAGCAAGCCTGCTTGTCTTCCCAGCTCCCACTGAAATATCCGCAGGCCACACAGAGCTCCCAAAGTGTCACCTCCTGAGTTCCCAGAAGGCAGGCAGTGCCCAGAACCATGCCCCGTCCTCCAGGCAGGTGTGCTGAGGCGGGTGGCCAGTCCCTTTTGCAGCACCTGTTCCTTCGTCCTGAGCATCTCCTGTTGGTGTGTCGTGCAGAAGAATGGCCGGGCACTCCTCTGCCACAGACGGGGCATGCATGGGGCGGGGCGGGGTGGGGGGCGGGCAGGTGACAGATTTTCAGGTTTATCAGATTGAGTGAGGCTGAACTCTCAGTGACACCCAGGAGATGTGCGGTTTGGTGCTGGCGCTGAACGGCCCAGGCCAGGATCTTCTCCTGGCTCCTACTGGCTGCCCTGGGAAGGCCAGTGAACCTCGGAGCCTGGGCCCTGGGCCTCGCTGGGGCCATGAGCCTCTGTCCCTTGCCAAACACCAGCCTCGGCCAGGGACCCGCCCGCCTCTCCACGTGGGTCCCGAGAGCAGCGGAGGGGACACTCCCTCACACGAGCATTTCCCCAGGCCTTGCGGATTAATAACCGCCATTTAAAAATAATTAGACATGGTTGACAATTAATTTTGGAAATAGCCCTTGCCAAGCCGCTCAGCACACGGACTTTCCCTGGGGTCAGCTCTGCTCACTGTCAGGCTTTGGGTGCTCGGGAAAAGCGACACTGAGTTTGAGCGAAGTGTCCAGTCCGAGTCGGTGCCATCTTTGGCTGCTTCCGGATTCCTGCGCTGCGGAATGTCCCAGCAGAGTTGGCCCTGGGTCTCTGCAGCCTGAGATCGTGAAGAGGGCGTCGTTCAGGGAGCCGGGTGGAGGGCCACTGTGTTTTCCCTCCACGCCTGAAGCCAAGCTGAGAAATTCTCATTCCTATGCTTCTGCTGTCTCTAAACTCTGTTCCTGGTTGTCAGACCAAACGCCAATGTGGGCACAGAAACCCAAGCAGCCGGGACATCTTCCCGATGCCTCCACATCAGTCCGTGGATAAAGCAGCAGCTGGCGTCACCTGGGGGCCATGGTCGGCTCAGCAGGCTGGGATCTGGGCTCCTGTCCTCTGGAAGTTTATGAGGGGACAGTGACTCCCTGAGGGTGAACTTACACGTGCAAATGTCCGTTGAATGAGAGAACAGGAGTGTGGAATGGGACGCCGCAGGGCATGCAAGAGCCACTTGGGAGAGCTCGGCGGGCTACCTTTTTCTTCTTCCCCTTCTGGTTTGGCCGGTGGTTGGCTCTGCTTGGGCCAGATCTGTGGCCTCCTGGAAGCAAAGCTGGCCATGACTGGCAGGACGCTGGAGACCCCAAGAGCTGTGACACAAGCCCTGCTCTTGGTTGGAAAAGTAAGATGTGGGCAGGTGGGGGGATCGAAACAACCAAAACCCTCATGGACGGTGGAACGTGATGGCCATGAGCAGTTTAGACAAGGATTCTGGGGAAAGCCCAACAGGAAGGGAGCCCTTACTCTGTGATCCTGGAAATTCTTCACAGAGGAAACGAGACTCCAGCTTTGCCCTAAAAACATGGTGGAAGTTGGAAGATGGTGTGTGTGTGTGGCAAGGTTGGCGGTGAGGCAGCAAATGTAAACACTCAGGGACAGCACAGGGCACGTCAGGACATGGGTTCCCTGTGAGAGACAGGGAGGAGTGTTGGGAATCAGGCTGGAGTGGTGTGTCAGGGCCAACCCGAGGAGGGCCTGGAAGGCTACACTTTCATCTGACAGGGTGAAAATTTGAAGGATCAACATTTCGAGATAGACAAATCAGGGATTACATGGTGTTCTGTGGCATCAGAAAGCCAGATTGCTTCCAGCTTGTTGATCTGCAGTGCCTGCCTTTTATTCCCAACAGCCGCTCGTGGCCCAAAATGGCTACTGCAACTCCAGCCTTCACATTGTCATCCCAGGCAATAGGAAGAAGGAAAGGATGAAGCACAAGGAGTATACAAGACTATGGTGATCAATTCCTTGACATTTCTCCCATTGGAAAGTGGGGGTTTTGTCCCCTTCCCTTGAATCTATGACTACTTTGTCCACTGGAAGACGGCAGAAGTATGTTATACCAATTTCCAAACTCAACTCTTAAGAAAATGGCAGCTTCCGCACTCTTGAGGAACATTCTTTCTGTAGGCCTCGAGCTGCCATTGACGCACCTGACCACTCTGCTGCCATCAGGAAGAGGCCATGTGCAGGTGCTCTGGTTGGCGCCGCAGGTGAGCGCAGTCTGCCAGCCATCCCCATCACGGTGCCAGGACATGCAAGAAGCCATCTTGGCCCGCGTAGACCAGCCCATCCGTCAGCTGAATATCACCAAGTGACCTCAGTGGAGGATCAAACTCACCATGTTGACTTCGGTCCAAGTTTCTGATCCACAAGATTGTGGAAAACAATAAAAGTGATCGCTATTTTAAACCACTATGTTTTGGAGTTTTAAACACCAAGTTTTGCAGCAGCAGATTACGAGAAAAGAATCTGGTACTATATATTTAATTTCAAGACTTTAATTCATGAGAAAAATGTATTCAGTGTGGGTTGTTGCCATAACAAAACCCTAACACATGGCCTTGGCTTTGGGATGAAGCTATGGGCAGAAAAAGCTGTTAGGACCTCAAGAAGATGGTTAAGCAAAGCTAGAGGGACCCCAAAGACCCTGCTGAGGAGAGCTCGGAAGGCAGTGAGGAAAATATTCCCGGAGGCTGGATGGAAAGTTTGGCCACATCATCCCCTGTGGTAACATGGAAAACCCACAAACTCATGGAGCTGGCCGAGGAGACCCGGGCAGACAGAAAGTCCCACTGGCTGCGTCCGGCTCCTGTGATAAGCTATAGGAAGAGAGGGGTGAACTGAGGAAGGGGGTCTTAGGGCCCAGAGCAGAAGTCAGAGGAAATAGGAAGGAACCAGGACTTTCTGGGTGTGATAACAGACCTGTTTCTCATCCCCAGTCTCTCAGCAAAGGTGCCACAGGAAGAATGGCTTCAGGACAAAGGCCAGATCTTTGTGCAGCACGGCCTCAGGGGGAAGCCCTCCAGGGTGTGGCTGGAAGACTGCTTTGAAGGCCTGGAAAAGATTTAAGGCTCTGCCTAACAGGGCTTTTACGAGTCTTAAAAGCATGCCTTGCAGACAGTCTCAGACAATAGCGCTTTTACAAATGCTAAAGGCATTGCCCAGGATGGCCTTGCTATTGCCGAAGGTGGAGAAAGATCTGAGCTGGAAAGAAATGTGACTTTTGTCCAGTGCAATTGCCCATTGATTGGGACGTATGTAACCCACAAAATTGTGAAAGGACTCGTGCCAGCTTGGACCAAAAGGACAATAAGGACAAAATGGAAGGAGGCTTCGCCCCCCACCCCCCAGCACGGAGCAGTGCGAGAAGCCCGCGCAGCCTCTGGCGCGCTGTTCCTTATGAGGAAATAGTCGCCAGCCACTGGGGTGGCTCCCGGAGAGCAGGGCTCTGCTTTGGGCGAGGAACTGGAGACAGGCGCTGGAGAGGTTTCCAGACTGCCACGGCCCAGGCACTGTGGCGCCCCCCGCTGGATGGAGGGTGTTGATGGGAGTTTTCCGTCTCGCTGTTGCGGCTGTTGGTTGGTTGAGCGCAGGGGAGGGGGATGTCAACATTTATCTAGCTCACAGTTTTCCAGAACAAGGAGAACCGGGCGCACGGAGCTGCCCCCGAAGAAACACAGCCAGATGGCCTGGACCTGCTGCGGGGCTGAGACCGGGGCCTGGAGTCCGAGCGGGAAGCTGCAGCGGGAAGAGACTCTGGGCTGGGGGAGGGTATTCGTATCCCACACACGGAAATGATGTAAATAATTTGTGGCCGGGGGTCTGCGGTGGGTTAAACAGAGCAGCAAGTCCTCTGACGCTCACGGCTGTGGTCTGGGTGTGGATCCCAGACTAGCGGGACTCGAGGGTTTTTCATGCAAGGCAACTTTGTAGCGCAGTGTCAGTGCAAATGCAAGCATTACAGGGTGATCCCTGGGGTCTATCCATAGTCTGTCAGCGCTTCAGTTCTAGAAAACCCACGCCGGGCTCCGAGGGGTGATAAATCTACATGGTCGTTGCATGGGGTGGGGGGAGGGGAGGAGGAGAGAGAGAGAACAGAACCGAACAGGAGAACGGCCAGGCCCAGGTCTGTGAGTGCCCCTCCATGGGGAAGGTGACACCACCTCACGGACTCTGCCGTGATCCCCGGGAAGGACACACGTGGAAGGAGGCTCCGTGGCGGGGGTGAGAGAGCTGTAGGGAGCAGGGGAACAGGTGGCGAGATGTGGCTCCCGCCACGACGTAGAGTTTCCGGCTCCTGGGGGGACCACGTGGAGGCCGGCCTGGGGTGGGGGAGGCCCTGCCGCAAGCCCCCAGCTCCTCCGTCTCCCTGCAGTCCCATCTTACTTTTTGCCTGTAGCTGACCGCACCCAATTTTATCTGCTTATCTGTCCTTCTAAAGGAACAGTGACCTCTGTCCCCAAGGAACAGTTCGGAAATGAGCATTAAACCAGATTAAAGCAGGTTGGGCCTGTGTCAACTCCGCTGTGGAGAAGTCCCTAAATACTGTTCTACTGGCCTTCCTGTCCCTGTCCACACACCAGAGACGCGAGGGTTTTAAGCTCTTCCTTTAGGTAACTGAACTGAATGGGTTCTGTTGCACATGGTCATAACTGCTTCAAGTTAAACGATAAAAAAGTCTTACCGCTCTTCTGCATTTTAGGCATCACAAAGAAAGCAAAGCAAAGTGTGCCAATTGAAGCGCCTGGAACGAAGGCTCCCCTTGGGGACAAAAGCTGGGGCTGTCACACAGGCAGTCGCCAGCCGCAGCTGTGCCTCTCTATTGTAGAAAGGTGACAGCCGAGGGCCGTGGGCACAAAGAGAGGCCAGAGGGAGAACGAAGAGGCGGGACAGCGGCTCCTGCTGGCGAGCGGCCGGGAGTCTGGTCCTTGTTTTCTCTTCATAATTCTTTCCTAAATGAGCACATGCCCCGCTACAGAAATGTCGAGCATTTTCCAAATGATCTTCCAGGTAGAGTCAACCCACATTTCCGAGAAAGCACTTAAAACCAAACTTGGGGAGCAGATGTCGGCATTTTGGACCCTCCTTCCATGATTAAAGGCGCAGGTGGCAGCTGGGGCAGGGGAGGGCCGGGGCGGGAGCTGGCACAGGCCGCACAAGGCACCACGACTCATCGTTTCCCCTAAAACAACCATCACAGTTAATGATGGAACTCGGGGAAAGATGGGCCATAACGTGAACGCATATGTCTTACTCAAAATTAGGTGTGAACTCTCACTACGAGAGGAAAAGAAATCACCCCAGGCTGCCGCCGCCTGGGTACTCGCGCCCCGCTGCGCCGTGGAGCGCGGCCCTCTCAGATGCGCCGGAGGGGCCTGTGCCTGTCGCTGTTGCTCGTGTTGGTCTCACAAACCCGGATGGTGCCCGGGGACCTGGAGCCCGGATCACTCTCTCTGGACCACTGGGTCTCAGACAGACAGTGGCTGGGAGCGGACTCCAGAGCAGTCGCCTGTCACCTCGGCTTGGAGCAGAGCCAGGGCCTTGCCCACCTGCGTCTCTGCACATGCGTTAGCCTGGCCGCCTGCTGGCCTGGCCCGTCCCCCTGCCGGACAGTGCCACAGGAAGGAAGCGCGTCCGGCCTGGAACAAGGGGCGACACTGAAGATCTTGTTTCAGGAAGAAACGTGGCCTCTCCCCTAATTGTAGGGGTGGGAGCGCCAAAGCAGCCATAGGCCTTTTGTTTGCCAACGAAAAGGCTAAAGTTTGCTCCTCCCTGGTTGCATTTCAAAGAAGGCTAAAAAAGAAAACCAGAAAACAAAAAAACCCTTCATTTTGCCTAAGTGCTGCCCTCAGAGTGAAAACAGAGACTTGCACTTGTCTCTGGCGGCTGCTCTCGGCACCCCACCGGCTTTTGAGGTGGTCTAAGGGGCAAACGACTCCTGTCCTGCTAATCAGTTCCAGGGACGGGACCAGGCCAGTCACCGCAAGGGCGGACGTGCGAGGGTTTATTACACACTCCTCCCCGCGGGGCCGTGAACCTGGTGGGCTCTGCCTGCAGTTAGGGCCGGGCTGCAGCTGAGTCTTCTAGGGGGCTCTGATTCTGGGCTCAGTTGGGGCTCATCTGAATGAGAACCCCTAGAATAGCTTTTCTTCTCAGGCCGCTGGAATTGCCCTGGGGTCTGATCTGGGGTAGGAGGAAGCTGCTACACGGCCGGGAGCTCCTGGTGGGCCCGGCAGGGCCTTGGGGCTGTCCCTGACTCAGGACTACAGGTTCAAAGGAGTATTTGATTTCTTAAAGTTAGAAAATTTAAAACGTAGTCTTTCCTATGCTTTTAAGTACAGCTGACAATACATCTAGCAGCTGACAGCATTCATTTTCAACTTAAAGTGTTTGATTCCATTTTGAGCTGTCATCTCACCCGGCTGGTCCGTCCAAAGGCTTGGAAGCCTTCCTGGATCCCGTCATAGTCTCGGCCTCTCTGCAATCCAGTCCAGGCAGGGAACCCTCCCCACAGCCGCCCCTCCATCCAAATGCTCGTCATCTTAGGGGGAGAGACACACCTTAGGAAGCAGTGTTCGAACGTGGCGTTTTCTCAGATAGAAACACGGAGACTTGGTTCTTCGCATACTCCCGTTGCTACGGGCGCTTTGACTACGACTCAAGGGCAAGAGGCCCCTCTCACCACCCAGCCAGAACACTGCAAGGGGAGCCCCTCTCTGTCTTTCTGGCTCACTCTCCTCTGGAGGGCAGGTTCAGAGCGAGCGTCGCGAGGGACACAGGCGCCGCACACCCTGTCCTCAGAAGCCCAGCGGCCCATCCGATCACCCCACTTCTGTCCATCCCGGAACTGACCTCGGGTCCGGCTCTGCCCTTGCAGGCTCCGGTCTCATCCCAGGCCTGGGAGTGAAGTGAGAGGACTCGCCCACCTGCGGCGGCCCCCCCGCCGACCCCTCTGAGCTCCCCTGAGGACCCCTGTTCCGAAGGGTTAGTCAGCACCCGAGTGTCATCGCACATAGCTCATCTTTTAGGGTGGCTCCGATGACCTGTTACGTATTTTGTAAAACTATTTTCATATGGATGAATACTTCCGTGAGAAGTGACTTTTCAGGTATGACTTGGAAGAGAAATTCATTGCTGCAAAGTTAGGAAGACTTCCCACATTAAACACGCACACAGCGCATGAACTTCTACAATAATAGATTATTAAAGAAATCTATGGAGAGTTTTTAATGAGCGCCCTTCCCACACTGTCCCCCGACGGCAAGCAACGATCCCTGACGATCGGGGGCGGGGTGGGATTGAGTTATACGCTAAAGGCGTCCAGGGTGCACCCCCTGCTCACAGGCCTGAGCCTTTCTAACAACACGGGTTCAGGGCTGGGCAGCGTCCGCCCGGCCTGTTGAAAACCAGTAGTTGTGGAACACTCTGGCCAGTTAATTTGAAAGTTGCCCTTTGGGATCTATATATTTAATTTCAGGACCTTAATTCCCGAGAAGTTTATTCAATGCGGAACAGGCCTGGGGAATTCGGCAGACGGAAGGAAAATGCCCACCAGGCCGGCTACCCAGCCTTGTGTCTTTAACCGCCCTGGAGCCGGGCGCGTGACCGCTGCGCTGTTCGGTTTGGTTTGCGTGTGCATGTCGGGGCGCAGGCGTTTCTGCTTTCACTCAAGTTGATTTATTTTTCTTTTCCTTGGTGATTGTTAAAAAACAAAATACAGCCTCCTGTGACCTTTTTGGAACTTCTGGGAAAGTCCCCTTGCGGCAGATCGCGGAATCTGGGAAGAGTTTGGAGCAGGGCTGGAAACCGTTTTCAACAACCCTTCCCTCCTGGGCTGTGTCTGGGCTCACACGGCCCCCGGACGCCTGGGCGAGCGCGGAGGCCGTTCTCCGCAGAAGGAGCCAGGCCAGAGGGCTTGTGCTGGCACGAGGCACACGGAAACCCTGCTGATGGCGTGGTAGGACGGCTACACCGCACGGGGCACGGAATTCTCCTCCTCACCTCTAATTACAAAGACAAAAATGTCACTGAAAAAACAATGTTTACGACGTCTTAATATAAGAGTCACATATAACCCAAAGCCACCACTTACGCTTCGAAGGCTAAGTACTTAGAGAAGTTTCCGCTTTCCCCCCACGTCCAGGGGAGGTAGCGTGGTCCGGGTGAGGACTCTGTCCTAGACGAGTGACCTGCAGGCCCGGCTGGGGGCTCGTGCTCCGTTGGGTGGGGGCCTCTTAGAAAAGAGGGAGGAACGCTACTGGCGTTGGTTAGATCAGGGCAGCAACGGTGCCCGCGTGTCCTTCTCTGGCTCACTGCCGGCATGTTCCTGGCTCTGGCTCCGTCAGTGACATTCATTAGTGACCAGTGAGGACACCTCGCGCCTCCCGGGGCTCGCGCCCCAATGCCTGCCTGACACTGAGCTGGCGGGGCGGAGCGGTTGCAGACTCATTCCTCCCCACCGCTCTCCAGGTCTGCTCGGACCCAGAAGGGACGCAAAGCTGTTGTGATGTGAGGACTATTGTGGCCTCCACGTCCCCCAGACCCTGGGCTCTGTGTGGCTCCCCGACGCAGGCACTTGCCATCACTTCAGAATTCTTTTGTTTCTCTGCATTCACGCGGTAGCACAGCCCGCAGCTGGCGTTCCATTCATGGGGCTGCCCTCTGGTGATCCAATCACGCCCCAGAGGCTCCACCTCCCAATAGCATCGCCTCGAGGGTTAGAATGTCAGCTTATGAGTTTCGGGCTAGCGCACTGCCCGTGGGCGTTTTTCTCGTGGGGTCTCACATTGGGGAGTGTGTCGTGTCTTTCCATGAGACACGGGCTCTCCTCTTGCTGGCCTCTCCCTCAGCCTCCCGACTTCATGAAGCTTGGCACAGTCTTCTGCACACCCACCTTCCAGAAAGCATTTGAGATGGTTCATAAGATGCATGAAATACGGCCAGGTACGGTAAATTATTTTCTGACTAGATGAATTCTCATTCCTTCTACATCTGAGAACCTGAAAGTTGATGCACCAGAGATGCCTTCTAGATAAAAATACACATCAAGAAACAGTCCCAAGGACCAAATCTAAATCCAGTTTCATACCTGTGTATCTTCTCCACTCACTGGCGTCTTTGGCACTTGAAGACAGGTACCCTCAGCTGCGTTTGTGCCATCAAAGGACATACGAACACTTGTGTCATCCAAACTTTGGCCTGATTTGAGCCCAGCCCCGGAGATAAAAGGCGCCAGTAAATGCTACAGCCCACGACGAGCATCTTCCTTACTCAGTCCCGGATGGGGCAGTTGCTACGTGCCCTGAAGCCGTTTAGAATATGTGTAGTGTTTCATGGAACACCCGATTTCTGTAGCAGTTAGGGATGTGGATTTCAAGGGGAGAAACGAACTCTGGTTAGTTTATACAGGAAAGAAATTCAGGGGGAGATGCAAGGTGGCTCACAGCATCTGCAAGAAGCGTTTCAAGACAGACTCTGGGAGGGGCAGAAACAAGGGGTTTTGGGTCACCCCGCAGGGACTTGGTCCCATTGTTGCTGCTGATTTCCCACCAGTGAGTCCTTGACATAGTCACACTGGAGTCACAAAACTGCCATTTGTCAACGATGCAGTGGCCGTGGCTCACTCCCTCCAGAGTGGAAATTCCCAGACCCTCGTGCTAAGTCATGCCCCCTAAGTGGCCGACCGAAACCTCCAAGAAGTCTAGATCTGTGAGCATTTGAAATAGCAATGGTTTGCACGGCATTGCTTAGAAATTATGGTAGATACGACGCACTGGAGTGTTTTGTTGAGTCTTTGCTGAGTGATTATTTAGGAGGCATTGTCTAGACATTCTCCAGACAAAATTCCACTGGTTCTGAACACACGTTTTTTTATCTATGAACCAACAACAGAAATAGTGTCCACAGTAGTTTATTTGCTGGTGTCCGCTTCCTTCATTTCTGGGGACAGAGTGAGTCAAGTACTACCCAAGGGAAAGTTATCACGTGTTTATACATCTCTGTAGAAAGCTGCTTATTGGTCCAATGGATCACAGACGAATTTGGAGAGACTTAGAAAGAGCTGACTCAAAAGGGACCTTAGAGATATCCCACTCCGATTTCTTAATTTAAGAGGAAACTGAGGCCCAGAGAGTATGATGCTACTTGCAGGTCTAGGCTGGACTGGAACTCAGACTCAACTCTTCTTGGGACTCTAAGACTGTCGGTGCAAGTTCTGGCCAACTTAATGACATGAACAACCTCCACGAAGCCTAGCGCCCAGACAGTTCTCAAGCACTTTCTAATGGCTTCATGGTCTCTTCCCTTTTGACTTGGTGTTTGCTTTACCCATTGCAAACACCAAATTTCCAAAACGTGCTAATGCTGCCTTAGTTTTGAGGGGCCCCCCAGGCTCTCCAGACTTGGCTAGTTCCTGTTGGTGCACAGTCAGATTTCTGCATCTGGCAAGGACCCTCCTGCCCCCACGCCTGTTTCCACGATGCCCTGGCATTCGGGAGGGAAGCGCTCTTCCCGCGGAGTAGGCGCAGGCAGCCCTGGGCCGGTGCTGCGCAGCTGGGATTCATTCAGCAGCGGGAGCCGGGGTGGGCAGGCCCCACCCTCAGAGGAAACTTGTTCTCTGTCAAGTGCAAGCCAAGGGCATCTGTCCCACACCTTCTTTACACGAAATGTTCTCCTGGCTTCTCTGGAAAGTAACTTTATACTAGCCCATCCAAGCTGGGGCAAGGAGTTGAAATTTTAGCGTAGGCCCATTGGAAAGCAGGAAGAAAAATTAAACAGCTCAAGATATTATCCTTTTTGTCTGTTCCAGCGCATTACATGGCTCCCAGCTGGAGTGTGGAGCGTGAACCGCGTAGCTCGTACTCAAACAGCTGGAACTGATAAGTGGACCCACATTAACCCATTGCTTCCGGGAGCTAGCATTTCCTAAACTCAAAGCACTGATTTTTGCAACTTTTTACCTCTCCTTTCTGCCTTTTAAGGAAGCAGGGAACGTGTGTGGGCACAGAGCAGCGGCAGAACGCCTCTGTTTGCTTCGTGCCGTGAACTTAGGAGCTGGGAGAGGAAGGAAAACACAATTCGAATGGCCCACTGGTTAGTGCTGCTGCTGGGGGTACGGAGACCTGTGTGTTCCCGTCTAACACGGCACCTTTTCCTCCAGCCTCTGGAAGACAAAACCCTGAATAACATTGACTCTCCTTGAACTGACGAAATAAACATGGAGATCTTGGCCTGAAGAGGGGACATTCCCAATCACCCAGGAGGGGAACAGGGGGGTCCCAGGAGAGCGAACTCCCCCTTCAACTGGCCCAGCACGGGCCACGGCAGAGGAATGAGAGGCGGTGGGCGCGTGGGCGGCGGGTGGGGGCACAGGGTGTCAGAAGAGGCCAGAACCGAACAGGCCAACTTCTCGCCCTGCCCGCCTGGGCCTAACGTTTCTCCTGCCCCTCTTCAGAGAGCTACAAGGAGCTCACCCAGGCACTCCCTGATAGAGAGGCTATAAAGGGAAGCAAACAACAGCAAGGTCAAAGCAAATCCCTCCCCCGACCAGCTGGGCTGTTTCCACATCTGCTAACCCCTGGCTCACGGGCCCCAGGCGGTAGAAGCACACACAGGACACCCCGAACTCAGGGCTGGGCGCAGCTCGGGGCTCAGTGAGTGCGGCCCCTCACCCAGGAAAGGTCCCCGCGTGTCACACCGTGTCGTCCCGGCTTGCGCTCCCCACCAGGCGCACCGGGTCCGCTGACCGGCTGATGAGCAACGCGCCCCCACTTTCCAGCGAGTTGCGGGTGCTGCTCAGAGCCCCGGGGCCGAGCCGGGCACACACCAGGCACCTGTTTTGCCCCCTCTGCCTATGCGTTGGCCAGCCTGGCCACCCACTTCCCCTTCTGTGGGTCCCTGTCCTGAGCCAGGAGGCCAGAGGCCCCTGTTTTCGGCAAGCTTGGCAGCGGGGAGAGGCTGCCCCTATGTAAGACCGGTGAACACCTCCCCAGGGCCCAGGGTCGGGCTCTGAGAGTCCACAGCAGGGGCCACGGAACCGGCCTTGTGCGGAAGGAAGGCCGGGAGGAATGGTTCCGTCACCACGAATGTAGCCTTTGCTAGACGTTTCCCCGGGGTCTTGGGGTTTCAGTACCGTGTGCGAGAGGGCGAGAGAGAGAGCAGCTGTCTGGAGAAGAGGCCCGAGGTCAAGGTGGCGGACCCCACCTCCGCCTGCGTGCCGGGGTGAGGAGGAGGGACGACTGGTGCGCTCCCCAGCAGGGTGCGCGGAGTTTATGGACCCTTTCCTCTAGGACAAGAGCCCTGGGGTGTGGCAGGGAGCAGGAGAGAGAAGAGAAAGAAGAGTCTGCTGCCGTCTGTGACCTCCTTTGCTATCGTGCCCTGGGCAGCCCGGAGAGCAAATGCTGAAGCCATCTTAAAAAAAAAAAAAAAATTAATAAGAAAAGGAAGTCAGGAGCGCAAACATTCTTTGCTTTAGACCTGTGGGTCGTCTGCTTATGAGCGCCCTAAAGACAGCGCGGATTTATGCGGAAGCCCAGGACGACGTGCAAAGCGGCGGAGAAGCAGGCAGGAAGAGGACAGCTCTGCAGGCTCGCGGGTGACAGGGAGGATGTCCCCTGAGACGCAGGCCCCCTCCTGGCCTGCAGGGACGCTGCACCTCTGCGTGCGGAGGGAGAGATGCCCAGGGGATGGACGGGCGGCCAAACCGATGACACCCAGTGCCCAAGGATTAGGCTACAGGCCCACACCCCACCTCCAGGCATGCCCCTGCCCGCCGCCCCGCAGGGACAGCCCATGAACCTGACCCCGTGCTGACTCTGAACAGAAGGAAAGGGGGGAACATTGACTCTCTGATGGAGCCACCGCCTGATCATCAGCCTGCCCTGATTTCTCACGGGCCACCGATCATTTTTGTGACTGGTGAACGAATGAGCATTATCTACGTAATACCACTTCGGCAGAAAAGGCCCAGCCTGGAGCGAGTCTGGCCCTGTGCTGTGGGGGTGGGAGGTTGGGGGTGAGCACGGCAGCCACTGTGTGCTCCACGGTGGCTCCAGGGCTGCCCGGCCAAGCCAGACCCAGCAGCGCTGTGAGCGCAGACGGCTGGGCAGTATTCCTTCCTGCCTGGCCGGAGGGGCTGCGGCTGGGGCTCGGGCAGGCAGAGGGGTGAAGGCCACGGTCTTGCCCTGTGCGGTCTGTCATTGGCACCAAGCCTGCCGTGGCCATCGGGGCATCTCTGCTCACTGTGCTCCCCAGACCCATGGAAGAGGGCGTGGGCCCCCAGCCCGTTCTGGGGGAGGGAACAAAAAGCCTTGATCTGTACGAAGGAATCACCTATTTCCCCAGCAGGAGCCGGGCCTCTTCCCAGCAGGCCGCGATCCTCCGCAAGGCTCCTCCACGCTCAGAGGCAGGCCCTCCGTCCGTTGAGTTTGGAGTGATACGGGGCTGCTTGCTGTTTGATAAGCGGTGGGCAGGCACCTTCCTAAATGGGCCTCTGTCACAGCGTGTTCCTGTCCTGCTGTCTCTCTAGTGCTGTCACTGGTCCCCAGGGCAGCAGAAGCCGCCGGCTGCCTGCTGGGGCCAGATAATGCAAGCCCTGGGCTGCAGTCACATTTAATCTTCCTGAGCTGTCACATCTCATGGGCCTCAGCCTGTGGAAGGCTCTGCTCCCTGGGGAAGAGCTCAGCCCTGCCTTCGCGGTTCCCCATCTGTGTGTCAAATGGCTCCAGCTCCCGACATCCTCGACGGGGCCGTCCGCTAGCTGGGTGACGTCAGAGAGGGCACTGCCAGCCGCCAGCTGACCACTCCTGGGTTGCTCACCCTCCCTTCCGCAACGTGCAATTTCATCTCAGCGTTACCTGACACGAAGACCCGACCCAGGTTGGGGCTTCCAAAGGCTGACGCGATCTCCGCGGGCCTCAGCCCCGGCTCAGAAGCCGGCTCTGAGGAAAAGCAGACTTTCCCAGCCTGCACTTTTCCTCCTCTGGTTCTGTAATCTCTGTCTATTGCCAGGCACTTTCCACCGGATGTGACTTCATCGTGGACATAAGGCTCCATCAGTTCTGCACGTGGGGCCCAAGCCAAATAGCTTTCTGACCAACTGCACCCTGCAGCCAGCAGGCCTTTCTTTCCAGCACTCGCTGCCTGGCCCCTCCCGAGGCCCCCTCTGCTGGCGGCCTCCCCCCGTGGCCCCGGGAGTCGTGTGCCAGCCGGCCAGGCATCTGTACCTATGGGAGATGTAAACTCGGAAGCTTAGCTGACATTTCTGCTTAGCACTCTAAGCAGATGATGGAAAATAAAAACAGAATTTTTCCAGCTAGTCCTACCTAACTTGGTAACTTCCACCTTCCTAAGTTCAACTACCAGCTTTGCGAGTTGCCTGGGTCTGTGCGCCTCTTCCTCTGCCTCGTGCGCAGTTTGGAGGTGTCCTCAGCAAGGAGCAGCCTCTGCTGTGCAAGGAGCACAGCCCCCCACGATGCTCCAATGTGCAACGTGCTTTCAGGTCGATTTTCTGTGTTTGTTTCTTTCCCTCCAGAGAGGCAGCCTGGAGCTGCAGTGGGCACCAGCAACTGCAAATGTTTCTGGACGAAGGTGTGCGCAACGCAGCGAGTGGCTTGCAGCCATGTGGGAGAAAGATCTGGTCCACTGCAACACTGAAAACCAAAAAGGGCATGTTCTCTTACAGCCCACTGGGCCCCGACCAATTTCTGTCACAAGCGGTCCAACCTGGGACCTCGCACGCAGACCACCTGTCTGCTCCCAGCCCACCAGGACGCCCAAGCTGGCAACGCTGAGGACATCTTCCCGGACACACGTTGTGAGGGAGCGTTCACAGGTAGATGGCGAGGCAGGCGCCGCAGCACCCAGCCGGACCATGGAGAATAAAACAAGCTGATGACCGGCTCGTTGTGGGTTTCTATCATGGCATCTCCCGGGCCGCGTTTCTGGAGCAGCAGGAGCGTGAAAGCCATGAGCGCTCGCCGCCTGCCTCCCGCATGGTGGTTACAGCACACGCCTCTGCACCCGCGGCCTCAGAGCCGGGAAGAGGCCTCATGCAGGGCCCTCGTGCTTGTTGTCTTTGGGAGGCTGGCGGGAAAGAACAGCAGCTTCTGTGGGAACCGCTAGGCTGAAGGGAGGTCGTCGGCCACAGCCCTGAGGCAGCGAGCCTGGGCAGGCTGGGCGTGCCAGCTGTCCCCTGTGCTTTTGATCCCCGCGGCGCCTACGCAGCACCTTTCCTTCCTGACCAGCTGGTTGTCAGAGCCGCTGCTGGGAGCCAGGGAAGTCCCCTCCTTCAGGTCACAGGGCCTTGCAATTCCGGATGAATCTCTCAGGCCAGGCCGCCTGCCCCGCCAGCACCGCCTGGGAGGACCAGCCCTGCCCAGCCCTTGGCGCCTGACTTTGTCCTACATCAGGTCCAAGTTCCTCTGACACCTCCCTGCGGCCTGTGTCCCCTGACCCTATGCCTGTCCAGCTTCATGTCTCCCCTTCCACAGTGGACCCCACTGTCTTTGTTGCACCCCCCAAAGCCCCCCATTGGGCCCTTTGAGCATTGTTCCCTCAGCCAGTGACAACAGCTCACATGGCCGTCTCCCCACCCCAGGGGTCTTCCTTCAGCCTCAGGCCCGGGCCACATCCCAGCTCCTCCATTCGGCTGTCTTGTCCGGCCTGAACCTCCTCTCAACTGCCCCCTTCTCTGAACTTCTACGGCCTTTATGTATGACGCAGAACTTGACAGCGTTTGTGCATCCAAGCCCCTGTAATAAACCCTCTGCGGAGAGGCACAGTGGTGGCAGGGAGGAAGTCTCCTGCAGGTGCGATCTGATCCTGGCCTCCCTCCTCTCCATTAGCCCTTGAGCAGATGACCCCTCCCACGTTCCCAGCTGGGGAGCAATCTGCCACAGCCACCACCCAGGGGACCGAAGAGAGTGTAAACTTTTTTGGTTGTCACAACTGGGACCTCGAAGGCCGGGGCACTGCACAACACCCTGCCATGCACAGGCCAGTCCATGACAAAGGATTGCACAGCCCCAAACGTCAGCAGTGACAGCCCTGCCCTGCCCCTGACCTAGTCTCACCTGTGCGAGGAGAAGGGCTGAGAAAAATCAGCTAAGACAACACGCGTGAAAGCAGATGGAAACCGCGAATGCTGGGCCCACTGACGCCGTTTATGAGACTCCGCTCCCAGCACAGAATCTCTTGCAGTATTTCTTCGTGAAGTCGGGTGAGTGGCCGATAACAGGTGACATCAAATGAAGGCTTCTTATGGGTGACCTCGCTGGATCCTCAGAGAAGCTCAACGACACGGGCACTAGCGTGGTCCCTGCTTTTCGGAAGAGAAGATGGGCTTGGACCACAGAGGGAGCAGTCCAAGGCCACACACCCAGGCCGTGGCGGGGGCTCCTTGGCTCACACGTCCATCACGGGTCGCATCACCTCGAGATGCCACATGTAAAAGCATTTGAAAACACTGACACGCTGGACAAATGTGATCGCGGTTCTGCCTCTGTGACCTCTCTTGTGCCACCTCTGCCCGACAGCACGGTGTTGGGTGTGACTTAGACCCAGCGAACACCAGCAGATGAACGAAATGTGAGTTACTGTGCGGAACCAAGAGAGGCTGAGAAAGGTGAGGCTGTCGTGTGGTCTGGAAGCCAAATTACCAGATCTGTGCTTGGAAAGCCCGAGAAGTAGGGAAGAGCCTTAGTGGCCCCAGAGATGCCTGAGACCTTGTGAGTTAAGGGGGACTCACTGCCTGTCACCGGCTTGACCACCATTTTCAAGGCACATTAAGTGCCTGAGCACTTTGCCTGCACACTGTGCGCAGTTCAGGCAGGTGGCAAATGGAGTCCACACAACCAGGGCCTGGGGACACTTTCCTTCTAGTGCCAGAAGCAGAGGGGACAGGCCTCGGAGCTGACACCCCAAGGGGGTGCTGAGAGCCTCCAGGAGCGGATGTCCACGACAGGACTCTGCCCCGCAGTGATGCCATGCCCTCCATTGAGAAGGATTTTAATCTCCAGGGAGTGTCTGCCAAGTTCCCGCCAGGACACTTGTCCACGAGGACGGAAGGCCCTGCCTCAGCCACACGCCACGTACCGAGCTGCAGTTAGCCATCGTCTTTCTGTGCTCTGGCGGCAGGCGAAAGCATCATGCCTTGCCTATTGTGACCTGACCAGCTCTGGAGAACAAACTCACGTGTGGTCATTCATCGTCCGTCTTTGTTTTTCCATTTGGGAAGGAAGAAATTAAATTGTCTCTGAAGAGAATCTCTTTCCGAGCTTCTCCCCTGAAGATCATTTTGGGACCAAAAAGGGTCATCCCTGTGCCCTGGGCATTAAAGCCTTTAAGACTGATGACATTGACAAAATTCTCTGAGTCACATGTAGGAGGCCGCATAATCCTTCTGGCAGCAAAAACCTGGTAGGAAAAGCATCGGTCCAATAGGAAGATAACATATTGCCCGTTCCTCCGTAAATAAAGCGGGCCACATCAATTTCTCTTCTGCCAGTGAATGATGCCCCATTTATCAAGTGCGCACTGAATAATGACTTTCCTTGGGGACGGCAGCTCTCAAGATAAAGTGTCACTGCTCTAGCTACATTATTATAAACAACATCCAATTTATGGAGTTAGGAAGCAGATGCCTTTCTCGGTCATGTGTCACCATTATCTAGAACGAGCCATAAAATCTAGGCTGTCATGTATTCTCTGGCTGCAAACTTCAAGCAATTAATTGTCCTATAAAACAGTCTTGATCACAAGCCCCATTTAGAAATTAGTTCTTCAATATGATGATTAAATTCTAGAGCTGGAACGTGCTGCGGCCAAATGTGAATGGCCAATATGACAAATCGTATACAACTTTTCAGACGGAAGGAACTGTTTGAGACACTGGGGATTTTTGGTGAATTTCAAATGAGGCATCTTCACCTTGAGAGAGCGCCGCGATCTTGCCTTGCCTTCCAGAGGAGGACGACTCTCCGGTATGTTCCTGCATCCAAATACCACGGCTGGTCCCCACTCCCGAGTCAGTGTTACGGGGCGGCGGACACACCCTTCACCCTGGTGGGTGGCAGACTGTCCACTCCTCTCTCCCGAAGTTCTGCGTTACCACCCTGCCTTTCTCCCCAGCTGGCGGAAGCCATAGAAAGCTACAAGTCTGCGGGACCTTAACTGAGAACGCGCAGACATAAGACAGTGGGAGAATAAATCTTGCAATAAGATGTGAAAATGTGGCCCTCCGTCATATGACGTCTACGCCACCAGAAACTGAGGGGGAAGAGCGATAAGTGCTGGGACATTGTCACTCACTAATAGGTTATTTTAAATATATGGGCAGGGCCACTCTCGAGATTTTCAACCATAATATGTGAGCAAAAATGGTTTTCTTCTATCGCTTCATCTGCAAAGCCTGCGTTGACATTCAGTTTGCCTCGAGGCGTGTCCATTTCTGTCTTTGGCCATTTCAGAAGTGCTGTCTTTTGTGCACCTGGGGCCTCTGTGGGATGGCAGCGAATTCAGAAGATGGATTTTGCTACATTGAATATGTTCCATCGCATTTAAAACTAAAGAGCCGAGAGAGAAGAAACCCCCACTCGCTGAGGGTGAGTGTGCGCTGCTTGTGAAACTTGGGAAAGACGACGTGGCAGTAGGAGCCAAAACTCCCATTCCTTGACCCAGCCACTCACTTCTAGGAATTTATCCGATGAGAGAAAATTAGTGCGTGCGTGTGCGCATGTGCCAGCCACAGTCCATCCATGCGCTGTGTGTGCACATGTGCCAGCCACAGTCCATCCATGCGCTGTGTGTGCACATGTGCCAGCCACAGTCCATCCGTGTGTGCACATGTGCCAGCCACAGTCCATCCGTGCGCGTGTGCCAGCCATAGTCCGTGTGTGTGTGTGTGTGTGTGTGTGCATGCATGTGCCAGCCATAGTCCAGGCTGCGAGTGTCCTGAAGCAGGGCTGGGAACCCAGAACGGGGCAGCTGTGGGGACCACTGCTTTGTTCCTTGTACCTTAATAAACAGCTATTTGCTGTCGCTCCAGCTACTCGGGAGGCTGAGGCAGGAGGATTGCTTGAGCTCAGGAGTTCAGGGTTGCGGTGAGCTAGGATTGTGCCACGGTACTCCAGCCTGGGTGACAGAGCCAGATCCGTCTCTTAAAAACAAAAACAAAAACTCACAGCTGTGTCCTTTTTCGTGGTGGTACTGAATGCTCACTTCCTTAGAATTGTGAGGGTTGCTTAGGGGGTCGGTAACAGCGTCACCCCATCCCCACCCAAACTCCTCTCAGTATTCTCAACAGAGGTGCTAACGGCATTGCAGCAGGAAAAATCTTTGTTGCAAGGGCTGGCCCGACAGCGAAGCACTTTTAGGTTCCTGGTCCTTCGACCGTACACCACAGGACCCCATCCGATCCTGCAACAGCCAAGATGCCTCTCCAAACCACTGCAGGAGCCTTGCTGGAATGAGAGGTCTGACATCCAAATAGAGCTGAGCTGATTCTCAAAGCCTTCTGACCTGACTCTTCTCTCAATCTGTGCCCTCTTCCCTAGGTGACGGGGACTGACTCGAATACCCACACGTTGGCACGATGGCTCTCCCGTTCCTTATCCCTAGCTTTGCAATACTCCATCCCTCTCGTAACCCGTCCCTGTGGCTATCTGGAACCCATGGCCTTGAGTGATTCTGTGATGCCATAAATCTTAGGATATCAGAGGATGAGTCAAAGCCCCAATATTTTAACACACTCATTCTTTCATTCATTCATTTATTCATTTATCCATCCATCAAACCAGTATTTGTTAAGAGTGCACTGTGTTGGGCACAGGGTTACAACGATGAGCGGAGAACTCAGGCCACATTAATAATACGCAATGGTGCCACCTGGGATGCCTGTTCCGAGCAGGGAAAGAATAGGCTGAAGGAGAATTTGTTGTGGAGGAACTGCCTACACTGTGCAGTCGGAGAAGGTCTTTCGTGAAATGATGTGTGAGCACAGATCCACAGGCTGGGCAGGGGCCGGTCAGCCAGACGAAGGGGCGGTTGCGGTGGCCTCCGACCACTCTCGGTGGAAGGGACAGCACGTGCCAAGCCCTGTCTGGGACGCCACTGGGGCGTGGGAGGAACTGACAGAGGCCAGTGTGGCCCAGCGCGGAGAACAAAGGCATGTGAACAAGGGCCCTGTGGGCATGTTCGAGAATCGGTTCTTGTTTAAAGAGCGAGGGGAAGGCCTCGGTGGGCTTTCCACAGAGGCGCAGGATCGGATGTGTGTTTGGAAAGATCACTGCGGACGCGGTGTGCGAGTCAGACGGCAAGAGAATCTGACCGGATCCGAAGAGGAGGCTCCCACCACTGTCCCGGCAAGAGAGGAAGGAGCTGGGTCGAGAGGGCGCAGTGAGTGGGGGGCGGGCAGAGTTGGTAGAGCAGTCGATGCCTGGGGACGCCTCGACGTGGGCGGTGAGGATGAAGGAGGTGACGAGGGTGGTCCTCAGGTCTCTTGCTTGGCTGACTTCCAGGCTGGAGGCCGCTGCCGTGCACGGACTTGGGACCTCAGAACGGTCCCGAGGGCGTGAGCGCTGGGAAGGGCCCACGAGTTCACTTCCGGACAGTTTGGCCTCCAGGTGTCTTTGAGACCATCGAGGAGAAGTGAAACAGGGAATGACCTTGGCGGAGGGAAAGGAGGGAACAGAGAGATCAGAGAAGACGTGGCAGTATTGGGCTTGCTCAATACTGGGAACATTTACTTTCCGTCACGTTTTCCTTTTCTCAGTGTTCTGCCAGATGCTGGGGTGGCCGTTCAGTGTGACAAGCAATAAGAGAGGCTCCAGAGCCCACCAGCATGAGAACAAGAAGGAACAAGAAGGAATTTCTCCTTAAAGATGGTGTTTGGCCAGGTGCGGTGGCTCATGCCTGTAATCTGGGAGGCCGAGGCGGGAGCATCGCTTCAGGCCAGGAGTTCGAGACCAGCCTGAGCGAGAGCAAGACCCTGTCTGTACAAAAAATGAAAAAATTAGCTGGGCGTGGTGGCGCCTGTAGTCCCAGCTACTCAAGAGGCCAAGGCAGGAGTCTGAGGTTGCAGGGAGCTGCGATGACGCCGCTGCACTCTAGCCAGGCAACAGAGCGAGACTCTGTCTCAAAAAATAAAATAAAATAAAGATTGTGTTTGAAATAGGATTAAAAGTGCAGTCTTCCCTCAGTATCCACCAGGGACCTCCAGTGGATACCAAACTCCATGATGCTTAAGTCGCTGTTACAAAGCGTCCTGGTATTTGCATACAACCTCTGCACTTCCTCCCGTCCACTTTAAACCATCTCCAGGTTATTTGTGATGCCTAACACAATGTACCTGCTATGTAAATAGTTGTTATACTGGATTGTTTAGGGAATAAAGACAAGAAAAAAAAGGCAGTGCATGTTCAGTATGGATGCAAACATCCATTTTTTCCCCGAATACTTTCAAACTGTGGTTGGTCGAATCCACGGATGTGGAAACCACAGATACAGAGGGCTGACTGTAATATTTTTCTCTTTGAAAACCAGAATAGCATCACCTGTAGACAGTCTAGAACATCTCAGTGAACCAGCCATACTGGTGGATTAGAAATTAAAATTTTAGGAAAAAATGTCTAGAAGCGTTTTCACTCACTAAGACTGCCTAAGCGCCCTAATGACCTGGCTCCACGGGGAAGATCCGAACGGGAGGTGAAGGTCTCACACCTCCCCGGGCAGATTATCTGAGGACCCCGCCCTGATCACTTTCCGGCCTGGGGCCATTAGCTAATGAAAATCGCTTTGAAGCCATCTTTGCCTCCTGAGGGCTCCAGGTCACTTGGAAAGTTTAGGCCATGGGGTGTCTTCCAACACTAACAACCACTCTCTGAGTCTCTGGACACCAACTGAGTGTCCGATGATTCAATTCAATTCTGACCTTAATTGCCTGGAGTTAGCCCAGACCCCCACCCCCCATGGCAGATGCTGGTCGCAAGTCCTGGGCCTCTTGTACTTCTGAACAACTGGTTAGAGACTGGGTGTCCCCATAATGCCAGATAAAGAGGGACATAGGGTGAGGTCTCTAAGGGCTGTGAGCACAGGAGCTTCTGCCCTGTGGAGTTGGGGCTTACCAGTTCTCCAAACCCCATCATTTAGAAGCTTGTATGGAGATTTTGTTACATAGGCGTGATGGATTATTAATGCAATAATCTCCAGCCCCTCTCCTCTCCCCAGAATTTGGGGGGGGTGAGGCTGAAAGTTCCAGGTTTTTAATCAGTCTTCGGTCTTTCCAGGGACTAGCTCCCCATCCCAAAGCTATCGTGGGGCCCTCGGGGAGTTGCCTCATTAGAACAAAACTTGCCTCTCATCTCCACTATAACACAGGAAATTCCAAGTGCGTTGGGAGTTTCGTGTCAGGAACTGGGGACAAAGGCCCAATATATATCTCTTAACGTGCACCAGGTGGCTAGTGCACTCCGGAGGTGCCCCCTGCGTGGGCGCGCCCGTGGGAGCCCTAGAAGTGATCTGCGGCTCAGCTTCTGCAAGGCCCCGCATGCCCCAGTGAGTGGCTCCTGCCCCCTGCGGCAGAGCGAGCTGCGAGCAGCGCTCCTGTGTCTGCTGGGACTTACCTGCCCCAGACTCTGTCCGCAGC